>NC_136934.1:5541923-5689423 GCF_949987615.1 Pollachius pollachius | reverse complement strand
CTATGTGTCATTGCATTTTCTATATTGTTGTTTGGACAGAAATTAGCAGGCTGTGTACTTCCAGTTACCTCCATTCAAATACTGTAGATCTCCCTTCATCAAATGAATCCTTTATCTATTGTATAAATTAATATTAACCTTAGATTCGATCCATCTGCTATTTAGTATTATCTGGGTTTTTTCACTCACACAGTATGCTTAAAGCTCTGTGCATGCATCAGCAACTTTAGTCGTGCTTCTCATGTATTAGTTTGACCATTTGTCCTTGATATAGACCCTAATGCATTAGAACCACGAGACTCAACAAATCACGATTTAATAAAAGCAAAGTGGAGCGAGCAAAAAATGCTGACTGCTGCTTTAAATAATCCATAGCAGTCTGAATGCAGGTGAATGAGGCGAAACCAGTGAATATGTCAGTGTATAGCGCAGGGGTGTCAAACGTACGGCCCGCGGGCCGGATCAGGCCCGCGAACGGGTTTAATCCGGCCCGCGAGATGATTTTGTGAAGTACAGTATTGTAAAAAAAAAAATAATAATAAAAAAAAAAAGATTATATATTTTTTTATAAAAATCCTTCCTAGCATTACATGGATTGCATTGACTGGCACTGATTAATTTGTTGTACATTGAACTACTGGACAATTGTGTGTAACTGGAAGTCGCTTTGGAATGTAACGTAAAATGAGCTGCTATTTTTCAATGAAAGAAACTGCTGTTCTTAATGTGTCCACTAGCAATTATGTTAAGCACGCAAACTTTATACCGGGGCTGAGCAGGGAGCAAGTAGAAACAGGTAGTTCAGCTTGCCCGGAGCTACCTTGTCGTTCTGCCTTATACTTTCAACATTATGCGCTTTGGCACTCTCATTGCCCCAAAATGTCTCTGTCAAAAAGACGAAAAGTGGACACAGAGTGCAGAGTTTTCCAAGAAAAATGGTCATCGTCCTTTTTATTCACGGAAGTAAATGGGAAACCTGTGTGTTTGGTGTGCTCACAGCATGTTTCAGTGCTGAAAGAATACAACCTTCGGCGCCACTATGAGACCCTTCATGCTGACAAATACCACCACTTGCAAGGACAACAGAGAATAAATAAAGTTAATGAACTGTTGGCCTGTCTGAAGAAACAGCAGTCTGTGTTTAGTCACAGCAGAGAAATCAATGATGCTGCAGTGAAAGCCAGCTACCTTATTGCTTATGAAATTGCAACGACTTCAAAACCATTTTGTGATGGTGAATTTGTGAAGACATGCATGCTGAAGGCTGCAGAGCTCGTGTGCCCTGAAAAGCGTCAGGCTTTTGCAAATATCAGCCTGACAAGAAACACAATGGCAGACAGGATTTCTGTTCTTTCGGCGGATTTGGACAGCCAATTGAAGCACAAAGTAAAATCATTTATTGCGTTTTCAGTTGCAATTGATGAAAGCACGGACATTACAGATGTTGCGCAACTGGCCATATTCATTCGCGGAGTTGATGACACTTTGACCGTCACAGAGGAGTTTGTGGAGTTGGTGCCAATGATGGATACCACAACAGCGGCTGATATTTTCACCGCCCTCATCGGAGCATTGGACAGGGTCGGAGTGGACTGGTCCCGCGCTGTCAGCCTGGCTACAGATGGTGCTCCGTCAATGATTGGGAAAAAATCGGGTGTTGTGACAAAATTCTAAGAGAAAGTGCAGACTGCAAATGGAGGACGTGATTTTTGGACTTTTCACTGTATTTTGCATCAGGAGACATTGTGTTGCAAGTCATTAAAGATGGATAACGTCATGAAGGTGGTCGTCCAAACTGTTAATTTCATCCGATCGAGAGGCCTGAATCACCGTCAGTTTGACAGCCTTCTCAGGGAGAACGACCACAACCATGGCCTGCCATACCACACCGAGGTAAGATGGTTAAGCCGAGGTGCTGTGCTGAGGCGTTTCTTTGATTTACGAGGGGAAATTGAAGAGTTCATGGAAAAAAAGGGAAAACCAGTGGTAGAATTTCAGTCCACAGAATGGATACAGGACCTTGCCTTTATGGTGGATATCACACAGCACGCAAATAACTTGAACAAATTAATGCAAGGGCGCAACAAAGTTGTCACACAGTATTATGACAGTATATGTGCGTTCAAGTTGAAGCTGTCATTGTTGGAGATACAACTCGCAGGTTGTGACACTTCTCATTTTCCTTGTCTGAAAGATGTATGCGCGACCCAACATGCTGCACACATGAAGCGGTTCAAAGACAAAATAACAGGACTATTGTGGTAGTTTGAACAACGCTTTCAGATTTTTGGTGAACTGGAAAAAGACCACCATTCACCGTGAATGCCGCAGATCTGCCCGTCAACATTCAACTTGAAATAATAGACTTGCAGTGTGATTCAGATTTGAAAGGCAAATTTGCCGCAGCTGGCTTGGACACATTTTATAAGAATCTCTTGCCAGGTTACCCCAACTTGACAGCCCTTGCTGCAAAGGTGTTGTGCATGTTTGGAACCACATATCTTTGTGAGCAAGTGTTCTTTGTAATGAGCATCAATAAAACAAAGCTGCGCTCAAAGCTCACGCACAAGCACTTGAATGAAATTCTGAAATTGGCTGCCACTCAGGATGTGACGCCTGATATTGATGCACTTGTGAAAGCTAAAAGATGCCAGGTTTCAGGAGTAAAATAAACAGTGGGTAACCCCACTTAAAAATGCTGCATGAGACACTGCACCCTGATGTAGATGTGAACATGAATGTCTTCTGTGGAGATTTAATGAAAGTGAATCGTGTGGGATTTACTATAATCGTCACTTCAGTTCATAAGTTTGGTTGATTGACATTTTTCATGCATTGCACAGCTTTTATTTTTCTATCAATAAAGTGTAGCCTACAAGGCAAGGAGTAAATCAACCTTATTGAATAGTTTCTACCTCCGTTTGTATGGTTTGGTTAGCCCAGGATTAATATGTGGAAATGACAAAATTAAGTATTTGATACCTAGAAGAGATGTTTGTATTTTGTTCAATCTCAAATAAGTTAAGACTCAAAGTTGTGTGCCTTTGTAGATACACTGAGACGAAGTTTAAGTTCCTATCGCTGAGGTATTGTTCTAGAAATTGCACACTTTGCACAATTTTCAACTTATTTGAAGTGTTTTTGCAATAGGATTATTTCTGATGTATACATTTTCTGAATGTGCAACTATTTTGTACCAAATTAAAACAAAGAAAACAATCTGAAATTGTCGTTATTTTTAATTATGCCATATTTTTACCATTTTTAACATAGATTATCCTCCATGTGGCCCCTGAGCTAAAATGAGTTTGACACCCCTGGTATAGCGGGTCACCTCTCATGTGTGTGTGCCATGTGTCTGTGCCTTGAGGGTCATTGTGTGGGAGGGTGGTCCTAGGATGGGAATCGGTAGGGACCACCTCATGATTCAATATTCCAACAAAGTGTTGCGATTCTGTACATATTGTGATTCGTTCAGGCCGAATGAAATGGTTGGACCGGCTTATTACAGGCCTGTGAAAGCCACAGATACCATTTTTTTCAAAATATCGTTGTCAGAGCTTTTGATTTATTGTTTGCTGTCTTGATGTAAAGAGAATTTCAACAAAAACGCTATTAAAATAAATTGCCTATCCTAGGTTTAATGAACCTCTGTATTAAAAATAGATTTTTTTTGTCATCCTTAAGACGAAAGCATTGTGGAGTATAAAAATGTCAACATCACATGGATGGACTTTTCCCCGGTCCCTAGTGGTCTGGCTGGTCCAGAGGGGGCGCTAGGCCTGCTCCTGGAGCGTGCTCTGGGGATCAGGGAGGAGGTGGCGGCCAGCCTCCAGTCCACCCAGGGCTCTCTCCAGGTGGAGGCCCTGTCCCGCAGGCTGCTGGAGAACCACATCCACACCATCACACACATCGTCCAGCAGCTCAGCACCAACATGCAGGTAGCACTGAGGGTGTGCGTGTGCGTGTGTGTGTGTGTCTGTGTGTGTGTGTGTGTGTTTGTGTGCGCCCGTACGTGGGTGCATGCATGCATGCATGCGTTTGTATATATGCATGCATGCAGTGGCGGTTCTACATCCAGTTACGCCCCGGGCGAGACTCCGAGGGGGGGTTGGTGTTGTAGCCCTACGGACTTCGGCGGGGGGTTTCGGTCCGTCTGTGCACGGCACCTTCTCAACAAGCAGGTGCGCCTGAAGCCATAGGGGGCGCCAATATGCCAATTCCCCACACAATTAACTGCTCGTGGCACCCCCCACGTGTCACAAAAGAATGGCGCCCCGGGCGGCCGCCCGGTTCGCCCGTGCCTAAAACCGCCACTGCATGCATGCATGTTGCAAATGAACTGATGGGGTGTTCCTGAATCCTCGGACGCCAGCCTTCTGAGGTACTTTTGACGTAATCTCCGGTCGCGGAGCATTTATAGCATTCCCGTTCGTCTTTGTGATTGTGTCATGAAATTGGCTAGTTGTTGTTTATTGTTAGCTACATTAGCCTCTTTAGCAAACCAGCCCGAAAACAAACAACACAACTTTACATTGTATTACAGGCACAGCAAGACCGTGCAATGCATAAATTGGTGTCCGGAATGAAGTAGCAATCAGAGGCGGTTCTAGACAAATTTTACTAGGGGGGCCAAGGAAGGGCCCGTGTTTAACCAGAGGGGCACAAATAAAATGGCAAAAAATGATATTTAAAGATTATAAACTTTGTTTTACTTTAAAATCATCAAACATTTAATTGGTACAAGAGTTAATTACTTCACCAGTCTGTATTTTTCTGACAAACTATCTTAAATTTATGGAGCTAATGCCCTAAGTCATCAAAATCAGATATATTTGTTTTGTACAAGCGTGCAAGAGAGGTAGGGCAATAAAAAATGAAAAATGAAAAATAAAGTACAGGGTACAAATACAGTGTTAAGTTAAAAAAAACTCCAGGGTACAAGGAAGTGCAAAACTATGTGCCATTTCCTATTCATTTTAACAGTTTCAGTGTGGAGAAACTGTGTTCTTCCCTTTTAGAAAAGTTCCCTGTTCTACTTTTCTTTCCACATTTCATGATAGCTGCTAGAAAAAAGAAAGAAAAAAAGAAAAAAAAACGTAGGGGCATGCCTTTTATTTCTACTTAGCACGGGCAGATAGCCTACTAATCTTTACTATATAGAGAGGGATAGAGGGATGGAGAGATTGTGATAGAGGGATGGAGAGAGAGAGGGATAGAAAGAGAGTGTAATAGAGGGATTGATGGATGGAGAGAATGTGTTAGAGAGAGATTGCGTGATAGAAAGAGTTTCTGTCAAACTATTTTAAATTGACGGAGCTTATGCCCTAAATCATCAAAATCATATAAACATTTGCTTTGTACAAGCGTGCAAGAGAGGTAGGGCCATAAAAAATGAAAAGTAAAAAGTACAGGGTACAAATACAGTGTGTCAATGTGGAAAAAAAAACTCCAGGGTACAACGAATTGCAAAACTATGTGCCATTTCCTATTTATTTTATTAGTTTCAGTGTAGAAAAACTGTGTTCTTCTATTTTAGAAAAATTCCCTGTTCTACTTTTCTTTCCTCATTTCATGATAGCTGCTAGAAAAAGAAAGAAAAAATGAAAAAAAAACATAGGGGCATGCCTTGCATTTCGTTGCTGCTGGAAGGATGTTGACATTTGGACACTTGTTTCTGCTTCGATGAGTTTGCTTAGATATGATTAAGTTTCTAAATACATCGAGACCAGACATTTACAAACTTCATTTCACTATCAGTGTGAGGAACTACAGTAACACGGTAATGTGCAAGAACGAGTCACTTACGAAATTAAATTGTTTTGCTTGCCTTCGACTCTTGCAACAGGAGAGATCGTGGCTCCTTTCGCCAAGAGTAGCCGCTGAGCTCTCATTCACCGAGGAGCAGCACCTCAGTGTTTGGGTGCGGCCCTCTATTTTACCCGTGTAGAACGTTGCGTCGCATTACTTCCGTAAAATTAATAAAATCCTAATTGTTATATTTGGTCAGCACAGGGGGGCCAGCGATATGTCTACAGGGGCAATGGCCCCCGTAGGCCCCCTGTGTGGAACCGTCATTGATAGCAATGTAATCAAGTGTGTAAGAGCATTTAAAATCAACATTAAAATGACCAATGTGGTACAAATATAAAGAAAATAAATCTCTTCACGGGCGCAGCGATTTTTGTTGAGAGCGTCATCACTGCTCTCGGTCTACTGTCAGAATTCCGAGAGTTGAAGACAAAAAGGGTCATGCCTCCGAGAAATGCCGCAAGAAAGCTGGGAGATTTCCGACGACATCCTCTTTCGCACCTTTGAGCTTATTTACCACCATTTGATTGGAATGAAAAATGGCAGAATGACTCAGTCCAAAACCCCTTACAGTTCCAATCCAGTGTGTGTGTGTGTGTGAGAGAGAGAGTGTGTGAGAGTGTGTGTGTGCGAGTGTGTGTGTTTACACGTTATGCTGAGATCAGCACAGTTGAGTCATGACAGATTTAGTGTTGCCGCGTTCTGAAAGCCTTTCCAATCAAAATGCATTGCTCGTTAGAGCAATTGTCTGGACAGGTTTAGGAAAACAAGGAGGCATCTCTCTTCCGATCAGGTTGTCCTTAATACTTGCTAATAGATTCGGGGGATGTGAATGTCCATTACTACTTATTAGCGAGTGACCACTCCCAAACCATCATGTCTTGATAATGAAACTCCTGGGACGTTCTCAGGATCACCTGATGGATCTCTGGGATGTTGCTGGGGGGGTTCTGAGCGTTTCACTGCGCCTGCCCTTGACAGCAACTATCCTAGGGAAGGTAATGGAGATGGTGTGAGAGTGTGTGTGTGTGAGTGTGTGTGTGTACGTGTGTGTGTGCGTGTACGTGTGTGCATGTGCGTGATGGTGGGCGGTAGGAAAGCTGAATACCCTGATCAATATTTGATCCCTGGTCTAAGCAGAGATAATGGTTTTAGTTAATTTGCTCAGACTTGGCATCTTCTACAGCATGATGTGATCAATGATAAAGATAAACTTCCTTTTTTCCCCCATCTGAATCACCATAACAGATCTTTGACCTGTAACCGCAGCAGTTTATATTTAGTTTAGTCATTCATGTGTGGGTGCCCTGGTCCATGGATCCACCACTGAATTCCAACTTGTTCCTCTGAAAATCTCAGTGTTCTCAAATGAGCCAGTTGGCTGGAGATTCAAAACAAAAAGCGATTCTCTCTGTGTATCATTTTGGATGGTTTGAGGGGGCAGGCTAATTTATGATTTAGAGTAATCATAACCATAGTCCATGGGCAAGAAATGTGTTATTCTGTCCACAGGCATGATATTAGACAGAGGATACAATATTTTTATTAAGTGATTCAAATAGTATTTCACGCTGTCCCATTGCCATTGCAAGTACGCAAAGAAAATGAAAATACATCCCTCAAATGCCTTCTTCTCTTGGCCTCAAGCAAAATAAAAATCTCCATATCCTTTCGTATTCCAAAATGAAAATGTCCTAACACTATTCAGCATGAGAAAAGAGTGTGCTTGTTCTCCCAACCAGATCCATTAAGCATCCTTGTTCTTCTGCATGTAGGCCTTGGAGAGCCAGATCGCCCAGAGAGACTCGCTGGCCGGTGAAACCTCGCTGGCTGTTCAGAGCCTGGACCAGAAGAGCAGGGAGGGGATTGGAGTCCTGAGAGGCAGAGTGGCTCGGTATGCAACTCATCATATCAGTGTATGCACCTGGGTGTTGCCGTTGATCACATCACAACAATAGAACAAGGTTAATGCAGGGGAGCGCTTGAATCCAATTGCACTGTTGTGTTTTTGTTTCTGTTATTCAGAGACATTATTTCACCAATGCTTTTATTTTGTCCTCTCATAACCCAAGTTTAAATATAAAACATAAATTGAATATACTTTTCTTTAAAAAAGTATATTTTCTTTTGTCCCTCCGTTTTCACATTTATTTTATTGTCATGCTTTTTGAAAACACTTTGAAGAGCATAAACACTTTGTGTGCGTCAACTCGGGTATATAATCCCATTATTTGGTTACATGCTGGCGAAATTTCCAGACTTTTAAAACAAATTCTGTCCTCCATTACCTACCTATTTGTGTTTTTGTTCTCTCTGTTTTAACATGGGATTAACTAAGTCAACCCCCAGTCAGGGTTTATATAATGTAAGCTTAACCGAAATCAGATGAACTGATTGAGATGTATGTAGCACATATGTCCATACATCAGGAACCAAGCCACGACTCTGTAGCGTGCGGAAAGAAAACATGACCACGTACACTGATACGTGGAGTTCAAAGATTAAAATCTTTAGCTCAGGCCGTGATAAATCGGTGTGATCCAACGTGGGTTTAAGTGTTTGGTCGCCGCCAGTCTGACCACGTCTAGATATCTGGCCTGTGGCCTGTAGTATTGACTCAGAGGTCTGAGGAGAGAAACACAGAAGTACTCAACAAAGAGCAGACATATGGCGCTCTGGAAGAACTGTCGGAAAACGGCTTGTTTGAAAGCCATGAGAAAACTGGGATCTATTATATGAGCTTCAGTGTTTTTAGCACAAGCATTTGAATGTAGCGTGCTTCTAGTGTGGCACTCTCATCGTTACTGCAAAGAGGGAATAACGTCAAGTAAATTGCGGACTTCAATCACTCCTGTGTTGATGTGTTTATTGAGCATGGCGCACATCAACACACACACACAAACACACACACACACACACACACACACACACACACACACACACACATATCCACACACATAAAATTGATCTGTGTTGTCTTGTTTATTTATTTTGCCACAAATTAGATTCAATAGCTGACCTGCCTGAGGAATGACATCATAAATTAGGTAAAAGAAGAAAGCAATATTGGAGCTTTGCACAGAGACAAAGAGAGAGAAAGATAGAGAGGGAGATAGAGAGAGAGAGATGCACTCCAGGCTGCCCCAGTCGGTCTTTCAACTTTCAAAGTGGAAGCAGGGAGGAATGGTTGAGGAAAGCAGTTATCAATAAGCAAATTTCAACAACAAAAAAAAGTGTGTGCGTGTGTGTGTGTTTATATGTGTGGGCTGTGTGTGTGTGTTGTCTTGTTTATGCATATTCATATTTATGCAATGCTTGCTTATCTGAGTATAAGTTCTCTCTCTCGTTCTCTCTCTCTCTCTCTCTCCCCCTCTCTCTCTCTCTCTCTCTCTAATTAAATCATTAATTTTGTGCCTGACTCAACCCATTCCCAGCTGTGATGCCAGCATAGCACGAGTGAGTGCTGATGTCATCTCTGGGGGACAGCAGGTGAGGAGACTCCAACAGGAGGTGACAGAGCTCAGGGCAATCCTGGATGTCCGCCTGAAAATTATGGAGACCAAGGTGAGACAGGGTGGAAAAACCTTTTTAAATTGATTTTTCCAATTCAATCTCCTCCATTTTAGTCGGGTGTCATATGTATATATATATATATATACCTATTGTATATTTTTATGTGATTCTTATATTAAATCAAAAACACCCTATTGACTTGACTTTTGCAATACTATTCGGAGGAAAACACATTTCAGATCCCCAGTTTTTAGTGCGTTTGAGATGCATGGCATACCGCTAATGACAAACACTACGTCATACAAGGTAGAAAACATCACTCTTTCAGCTATGTGTAACGTGGCGTTATTAGCATGATGCTCTAACCAGTGCGTTCGAGATGCATCACATACCGCTAATGACAGACACTACGTTATACAAGATAAAAAACTTCCCTCTTTCCGCTATGTGTTCCGTAGCGGTATTAGCATGACGCTTTAACCAGTGCGTTCGAGATGCATCACATACCGCTAATGACAAACAATACGTTATACAAGGTAAAATCGTCACTGATTAACCTATGTGAGGCAATACCAATATGGCAATTACGGGTATTGAACCCCCGACCTTCACATTATTAGCACGACGCTCTAACCAACTGAGCTAAACGGCCAAGTTAAGGACTTCCAGGATAAGACTTTACCGACCTCCACTGTTTAGTTCTTGGTGCGTTCGAAACGCATCGTACACCACTAATGACAAACACTACGTTATACAAGGTAAAAAACGTCACTCTTTCAGCTATGTGTTCTGTCGCGTTATTAGCATGACGCTCTAACCAACTGAGCTAAACAGGCATATTTATGGGACGCAGGATAACACATTTCGGATCCCCAGTTTTCAGTGCGTTTGAGATGCATGGCATACCGTTAATGACAAACACTACGTTATACAAGGGAAAAAACTTCACCCTTTCAGTAATGTCTTCCGTCGCGTGATTAGCAAGACGCTCAAACCAACTGAGCTAAACAGGCATATTTATGGGACGCAGGATAACACATTTCGGATCCCCAGTTTTTAGTGCGTT
The DNA here is from genome assembly GCF_949987615.1 of Pollachius pollachius. Classification (NCBI taxonomy): domain Eukaryota; kingdom Metazoa; phylum Chordata; class Actinopteri; order Gadiformes; family Gadidae; genus Pollachius; species Pollachius pollachius. Next base: position 5,679,033 of record NC_136934.1, on the reverse strand, counting down.
CTAGATGCATGCCATAACGCTAGTGACAAACACCACGTTATACAAGGTAAAAAACTTCACTCTTTCAGCTATGAGTTCCGTAGCGTTATTAGCATGACGCTTCAACCAGTGCGTTTGAGATGCATCGCTTAGCGCTATTGACAAACACTACGTTATACACGGTAAAATCGTCACCGATTAACCTATGTGAGGCAATAAGCATATGGCCATTACGAGTATCGAACCCTCGACCTTCGCGTTATTAGCACGACGCTCTAACCAACTGAGCTAAACAGGCATATTCATAGCGCGCGGAATAACACATTTCGGATCCCCAGTTGTTAGCGCGTTCTAGATGCATGCCATAACGCTAACGACAAACACTACGTTATACAATGTAAAAAACATCACCCTATCAGTTATGTCTTCCGTCGCGTGATTAGCAACACACTCTAAACAACTGAGCTAAACGGGGCGCAGGATAACTCATTTCGGATCCCCAGTTATAAGTGCGTTCTAGATGCATGCCATAACGCTAATGACAAACACTACGTTATGCAAGGTAAAAAACTTCATTCTTTCAGCTATGTGTTGCGTAGCGTCATTAGCATGACGCTTTAACCAGTGCGTTCGAGATGCATCGTTTACCGCTATTGACAAACACTACGTTATACACGGTAAAATCGTCACCGATTAACCTATGTGAGGCAATAAACATATGGCCATTGCGGGTATCGACCTTCGCGTTATTAGCACGACGCTCTAACCAACTGAGCTAAACGGCCATGTTTAGGACTTCCAGGATAACACTTTACCGACCTCCACTGTTTAGTTCTTGGTGCGTTCTAGATGCATCGTACACCACTAATGACAAACACTACGTTATACAAGGTAAAAAACGTCACTCTTTCAGCTATGTGTTCCGTCGCGATATTAGCATGACGCTCTAACCAACTGAGCTAAACGAGCATATTTAAAGGGCGCAGGATAACACATTTCGGATCTCCAGTTTTTAGTGCGTTTGAGATGCATGGCATACCGCTAATGACAAACACTACGTTATATAAGGTAAAAAACGTCAGTCTTTCAGCTATGTGCTCCGTCTCGTTATTAGCATGACACTATAACCAGTGCGTTCGAGATGCATCGTTTACCGCTAATGACAAACACTACGTTACACAAGGTAAAATCGTCACTGATTAACCTATGTGAGGCAATAAGCATATGTCCATTACGGGTATCGAACCCGCGACCTTCGCGTTATTAGCACGACGCTCTAACCAACTGAGCTAAACGGCCATGTTTAAGACTATCAGGATAAGATTTTACCGACCTCCACTGTTTAGTTCTTGCTGCGTTGGAGACGCCTCGTACACCACTAATGACCAACACTACGTTATACAAGGTAAAAAACGTCACCCTTTCAGCTATGTGTTCTGTCGCGTTATTAGCATGACGCTCTAACCAACTGAGCTAAACAGGCATATTTATGGGGCGCAGGATAACACATTTCGGATCGCCAGTTGTTAGCGCGTTTGAGATGCATGGCATACCGTTAATGACAAACACTACGTTATACAAGGTAAAAAATTCACTCTTTCAGCTATGTGCTCCGTCGAATTATTAGCATGACTCTCTAACCAACTGAGCTAAACAGGCATATTCATAGCGTGCGGAATAACACATTTTGGATCCCCAGTTGTTAGCGCGTTCTAGATGCATGCCATAACGCTAACGACAAACACTACGTTATACAATGTAAAAAACATCACCCTATCAGTTATGTCTTCCGTCGCGTGATTAGCAAGACACTCTAAACAACTGAGCTAAACGGGGCGCAGGATAACACATTTTGGATCCCCAGTTATAAGTGCGTTCTAGATGCATGCCATAACGCTAATGACAAACACTACGTTATACAAGGTAAAAAACTTCATTCTTTCAGCTATGTGTTGCGTAGCGTCATTAGCATGACGCTTTAACCAGTGCGTTCGAGATGCATCGTTTACCGCTAATGACAAACACTACGTTACACAAGGTAAAATCGTCACTGATTAACCTATGTGAGGCAATAAGCATATGGCCATTACGGGTATCGAACCCGCGACCTTCGCGTTATTAGCACGACGCTCTAACCAACTGAGCTAAACGGCCATGTTTAGGACTTCCAGGATAACACTTTACCGACCTCCACTGTTTAGTTCTTGGTGCGTTCTAGATGCATCGTACACCACTAATGACAAACACTACGTTATACAAGGTAAAAAACGTCACCCTTTCAGCTATGTGTTCTGTCGCGTTATTAGCATGACGCTCTAACCAACTGAGCTAAACGAGCATATTTAAAGGGCGCAGGAAAACACATTTCGGATCTCCAGTTTTTAGTGCGTTTGAGATGCATGGCATACCGCTAATGACAAACACTACGTTATATAAGGTAAAAAACTTCAGTCTTTCAGCTATGTGCTCCGTCTCGTTATCAGCATGACACTATACCAGTGCGTTCGAGATGCATCGTTTACCGCTAATGACAAACACTACGTTACACAAGGTAAAATCGTCACTGATTAACCTATGTGAGGCAAAAAGCATATGGCCATTACGGGTATCGAACCCTCGACCTTCGCGTTATTAGCACGACACTCTAACCAACTGAGCTAAAGGGCCATGTTTAGAGCTTCCAGGATAACACTTTACCGACCTCCACTGTTTAGTTCTTGGTGCGTTGGAGACGCATCGTACACCACTAATGACAAACACTACGTTATACAAGGTAAAAAACGTCACTATTTCAGCAATGTGTTCCGTCGCGTTATTAGCATGACGCTCTAACCAACTGAGCTAAACGGGCATATTTAAGGGGCGCAGGATAACACATTTCGGATCCCCAGTTATTAGTGCGTTCTAGATGCATGCCATAACGCTAATGACAAACACTACGTTATACAAGGTAAAAAACTTCATTCTTTCAGCTATGTGTTGCGTAGCGTCATTAGCATGACGCTTTAACCAGTGCGTTGGAGATGCATCGCATACCGCTAATGACAAACACTACGTTATACAAGGTAAAAAACGTCACTCTTTCAGCTATGTGTTCCGTCGCATTATTAGCATGACGCTCTAACCAACTGAGCTAAACGGGCATATTTAAGGGGTGCAGGATAACACATTTCGGATCCCCAGTTGTTGCCCTAACGCTAACGACAAACACTACTTTATACAAGGTAAAAAACTTCACTCTTTCAGCTGTGTGCTACGTCATGTTATTAGCATGACGCTTTAACCAGTGCGTTCGAGATGCATCGCATACCGCTAATGACAAACACTACGTTACACAAGGTAAAATCGTCACCGATTAACCTACGTGTGGCAATAAGCAAATTGCCATTACGGGTTTCATTCCGCGACCTTCGCATTATTAGCACGACGCTCTAACCAACTGAGCTAAACAGCCATGTTTAAAACTTCCAGGATAAGACTTAATCGACCTCCACTGTTTAGTTCTTGGTGCGTTGGAGACGCCTCGTACACCACTAATGACAAACACTACGTTATACAAGGTAAAAAACGTCACCCTTTCAGCTATGTGTTCTGTCGCGTTATTAGCATGACGCTTTAACCAATTCGTTCGAGATGCATCGTTAACCGCTATTGACAAACACTACGTTATACACGGGAAAATCCTCACTGATTAACCTATGTGAGGCAATAAGAACATGGCCATTACGGGAATCGAACCCACGACCTACGCGTTATTAGCACAACGCTCTAACCAACTGAGCTAAACGGCCATGTTTAAGACTATCAGGATAAGATTTTACCGACCTCCACTGTTTAGTTCTTGCTGCGTTGGAGACGCCTCGTACACCACTAATGACCAACACTACGTTATACAAGGTAAAAAACGTCACCCTTTCAGCTATGTGTTCTGTCGCGTTATTAGCATGACGCTCTAACCAACTGAGCTAAACAGGCATATTTATGGGGCGCAGGATAACACATTTCGGATCGCCAGTTGTTAGCGCGTTTGAGATGCATGGCATACCGTTAATGACAAACACTACGTTATACAAGGTAAAAAATTCACTCTTTCAGCTATGTGCTCCGTCGAATTATTAGCATGACTCTCTAACCAACTGAGCTAAACAGGCATATTCATAGCGTGAGGAATAACACATTTTGGATCCCCAGTTGTTAGCGCGTTCTAGATGCATGCCATAACGCTAACGACAAACACTACGTTATACAATGTAAAAAACATCACCCTATCAGTTATGTCTTCCGTCGCGTGATTAGCAAGACACTCTAAACAACTGAGCTAAACGGGGCGCAGGATAACACATTTTGGATCCCCAGTTATAAGTGCGTTCTAGATGCATGCCATAACGCTAATGACAAACACTACGTTACACAAGGTAAAAAACTTCATTCTTTCAGCTATGTGTTGCGTAGCGTCATTAGCATGACGCTTTAACCAGTGCGTTCGAGATGCATCGTTTACCGCTAATGACAAACACTACGTTACACAAGGTAAAATCGTCACTGATTAACCTATGTGAGGCAATAAGCATATGGCCATTACGGGTATCGAACCCGCGACCTTCGCGTTATTAGCACGACGCTCTAACCAACTGAGCTAAACGGCCATGTTTAGGACTTCCAGGATAACACTTTACCGACCTCCACTGTTTAGTTCTTGGTGCGTTCTAGATGCATCGTACACCACTAATGACAAACACTACGTTATACAAGGTAAAAAACGTCACCCTTTCAGCTATGTGTTCTGTCGCGTTATTAGCATGACGCTCTAACCAACTGAGCTAAACGAGCATATTTAAAGGGCGCAGGAAAACACATTTCGGATCTCCAGTTTTTAGTGCGTTTGAGATGCATGGCATACCGCTAATGACAAACACTACGTTATATAAGGTAAAAAACTTCAGTCTTTCAGCTATGTGCTCCGTCTCGTTATCAGCATGACACTATACCAGTGCGTTCGAGATGCATCGTTTACCGCTAATGACAAACACTACGTTACACAAGGTAAAATCGTCACTGATTAACCTATGTGAGGCAAAAAGCATATGGCCATTACGGGTATCGAACCCTCGACCTTCGCGTTATTAGCACGACACTCTAACCAACTGAGCTAAAGGGCCATGTTTAGAGCTTCCAGGATAACACTTTACCGACCTCCACTGTTTAGTTCTTGGTGCGTTGGAGACGCATCGTACACCACTAATGACAAACACTACGTTATACAAGGTAAAAAACGTCACTATTTCAGCAATGTGTTCCGTCGCGTTATTAGCATGACGCTCTAACCAACTGAGCTAAACGGGCATATTTAAGGGGCGCAGGATAACACATTTCGGATCCCCAGTTATTAGTGCGTTCTAGATGCATGCCATAACGCTAATGACAAACACTACGTTATACAAGGTAAAAAACTTCATTCTTTCAGCTATGTGTTGCGTAGCGTCATTAGCATGACGCTTTAACCAGTGCGTTGGAGATGCATCGCATACCGCTAATGACAAACACTACGTTATACAAGGTAAAAAACGTCACTCTTTCAGCTATGTGTTCCGTCGCATTATTAGCATGACGCTCTAACCAACTGAGCTAAACGGGCATATTTAAGGGGTGCAGGATAACACATTTCGGATCCCCAGTTGTTGCCCTAACGCTAACGACAAACACTACTTTATACAAGGTAAAAAACTTCACTCTTTCAGCTGTGTGCTACGTCATGTTATTAGCATGACGCTTTAACCAGTGCGTTCGAGATGCATCGCATACCGCTAATGACAAACACTACGTTACACAAGGTAAAATCGTCACCGATTAACCTACGTGTGGCAATAAGCAAATTGCCATTACGGGTTTCATTCCGCGACCTTCGCATTATTAGCACGACGCTCTAACCAACTGAGCTAAACAGCCATGTTTAAAACTTCCAGGATAAGACTTAATCGACCTCCACTGTTTAGTTCTTGGTGCGTTGGAGACGCCTCGTACACCACTAATGACAAACACTACGTTATACAAGGTAAAAAACGTCACCCTTTCAGCTATGTGTTCTGTCGCGTTATTAGCATGACGCTTTAACCAATTCGTTCGAGATGCATCGTTAACCGCTATTGACAAACACTACGTTATACACGGGAAAATCCTCACTGATTAACCTATGTGAGGCAATAAGAACATGGCCATTACGGGAATCGAACCCACGACCTACGCGTTATTAGCACGACGCTCTAACCAACTGAGCTAAACGGCCATGTTTAGGACCTCCAGGATAATACTTTACCGACCTCCGTTGTTTAGTTCTTGGTGCGTTAGAGACACCTCGTACACCACTAATGACAAACACTACATTATACAAGGTAAAAAGCGTCACCCTTTCAGCTATGTGTTCTGTCGCGTTATTAGCATGATGCTCTAACCAACTGAGCTAAACACGCATATTTATGGGGCGCAGGATAACACATTTCGGATCGCCAGTTGTTAGCGCGTTTGAGATTCATGGCACACCGTTAATGACAAACACTACGTTATACAAGGTAAAAAGTTCACTCTTTAAGCTATGTGCTCCGTCGCATTATTAGCATGACGCTTTAACCAGTGCGTTCGAGATGCATCGTTTACCGCTAATGACAAACACTACGTTACACGAGGTAAAATCGTCACTGATTAACCTACGTGAGGCAATAAGCATATGGCCTTTTCGGGTATCGAACCTGCAACCTTCACGTTATTAGCACGACGCTCTAACCAACTGAGCTAAACGGCCATGTTTAGGGCTTCCAGGATAACACTTTACCGACCTCCACTGTTTAGTTCTTGCTGCGTTGGAGACGCCTCGTACACCACTAATGACAAACACTACGTTATACAAGGTAAAAAACGTCACCCTTTCAGCTATGTGTTCTGTCACGTTATTAGCATGACGCTCTAACCAACTGAGCTAAACGAGCATATTTAAAGGGCGCAGGAAAACACATTTCGGATCTCCAGTTTTTAGTGCGTTTGAGATGCATGGCATACCGCTAATGACAAACACTACGTTATATAAGGTAAAAAACTTCAGTCTTTCAGCTATGTGCTCCGTCTCGTTATTAGCATGACACTATAACCAGTGCGTTCGAGATGCATCGCATACCGCTAATGACAAACACTACGTTACACAAGGTAAAATCGTCACCGATTAACCTATGTGAGGCAATAAGCATATTGCCATTACGGGTATCGAACCCGCGACCTTCGCGTTATTAGCACGACGCTCTAACCAACTGAGCTAAACGGCCATGTTTAAGACTACCAGGATAAGATTTTACCGACCTCCACTGTTTAGTTCTTGCTGCGTTGGAGACGCCTCGTACACCACTAATGACAAACACTACGTTATACAAGGTAAAAAACGTCACCCTTTCAGCTATGTGTTCTGTCGCGTTATTAGCATGACGCTCTAACCAACTGAGCTAAACAGGCATATTTATGGGGCGCAGGATAACACATTTCGGATCGCCAGTTGTTAGCGCGTTTGAGATGCATGGCATACCGTTAATGACAAACACTACGTTATACAAGGTAAAAAATTCACTCTTTCAGCTATGTGCTCCGTCGCATTATTAGCATGACGCTCTAACCAACTGAGCTAAACAGGCATATTCATAGCGCGCGGAATAACACATTTCGGATCCCCAGTTGTTAGCGCGTTCTAGATGCATGCCATAACGCTAACGACAAACACTACGTTATACAATGTAAAAAACATCACCCTATCAGTTATGTCTTCCGTCGCGTGATTAGCAACACACTCTAAACAACTGAGCTAAACGGGGCGCAGGATAACTCATTTCGGATCCCCAGTTATAAGTGCGTTCTAGATGCATGCCATAACGCTAATGACAAACACTACGTTATGCAAGGTAAAAAACTTCATTCTTTCAGCTATGTGTTGCGTAGCGTCATTAGCATGACGCTTTAACCAGTGCGTTCGAGATGCATCGTTTACCGCTATTGACAAACACTACGTTATACACGGTAAAATCGTCACCGATTAACCTATGTGAGGCAATAAACATATGGCCATTGCGGGTATCGACCTTCGCGTTATTAGCACGACGCTCTAACCAACTGAGCTAAACGGCCATGTTTAGGACTTCCAGGATAACACTTTACCGACCTCCACTGTTTAGTTCTTGGTGCGTTCTAGATGCATCGTACACCACTAATGACAAACACTACGTTATACAAGGTAAAAAACGTCACTCTTTCAGCTATGTGTTCCGTCGCGATATTAGCATGACGCTCTAACCAACTGAGCTAAACGAGCATATTTAAAGGGCGCAGGATAACACATTTCGGATCTCCAGTTTTTAGTGCGTTTGAGATGCATGGCATACCGCTAATGACAAACACTACGTTATATAAGGTAAAAAACGTCAGTCTTTCAGCTATGTGCTCCGTCTCGTTATTAGCATGACACTATAACCAGTGCGTTCGAGATGCATCGTTTACCGCTAATGACAAACACTACGTTACACAAGGTAAAATCGTCACTGATTAACCTATGTGAGGCAATAAGCATATGTCCATTACGGGTATCGAACCCGCGACCTTCGCGTTATTAGCACGACGCTCTAACCAACTGAGCTAAACGGCCATGTTTAAGACTACCAGGATAAGATTTTACCGACCTCCACTGTTTAGTTCTCGCTGCTTTGGAGACGCCTCGTACACCACTAATGACAAACAATACGTTATACAAGGTAAAAAACGTCAACCTTTCAGCTATGTGTTCTGTCGCGTTATTAGCATGACGCTCTAACCAACTGAGCTAAACGGCCAGGTTTAAAACTTCCAGGATAAGACTTTATCGACCTCCACTGTTTAGTTCTTGGTGCGTTGGAGACTCATCGTACACCACTAATGACAAACACTACGTTATACAACGTAAAAAACGTCACCCTTTCAGCTATGTGTTCTGTCGCGTTATTAGCATGACGCTCTAACCAACTGAGCTAAACGAGCATATTTAAAGGGCGCAGGATAACACATTTCGGATCTCCAGTTTTTAGTGCGTTTGAGATGCATGGCATACCGCTAATGACAAACACTACGTTATATAAGGTAAAAAACTTCAGTCTTTCAGCTATGTGCTCCGTCTCGTTATTAGCATGACACTATAACCAGTGCGTTCGAGATGCATCGCATACCGCTAATGACAAACACTACGTTACACAAGGTAAAATCGTCACCGATTAACCTATGTGAGGCAATAAGCATATGGCCATTACGGGAATCGAACCCGCGACATTAGCACGACTCTCTAACCAACTGAGCTAAACGGCCATGTTTAAGACTACCAGGATAAGATTTTACCGACCTCCACTGTTTAGTTCTTGCTGCGTTGGAGACGCCTCGTACACCACTAATGACCAACACTACGTTATACAAGGTAAAAAACGTCACCCTTTCAGCTATGTGTTCTGTCGCGTTATTAGCATGACGCTCTAACCAACTGAGCTAAACAGGCATATTTATGGGGCGCAGGATAACACATTTCGGATCGCCAGTTGTTAGCGCGTTTGAGATGCATGGCATACCGTTAATGACAAACACTACGTTATACAAGGTAAAAAATTCACTCTTTCAGCTATGTGCTCCGTCGCATTATTAGCATGACTCTCTAACCAACTGAGCTAAACAGGCATATTCATAGCGCGCGGAATAACACATTTCGGATCCCCAGTTGTTAGCGCGTTCTAGATGCATGCCATAACGCTAACGACAAACACTACGTTATACAATGTAAAAAACATCACCCTATCAGTTATGTCTTCCGTCGCGTGATTAGCAAGACACTCTAAACAACTGAGCTAAACGGGGCGCAGGATAACACATTTTGGATCCCCAGTTATAAGTGCGTTCTAGATGCATGCCATAACGCTAATGACAAACACTACGTTATACAAGGTAAAAAACTTCATTCTTTCAGCTATGTGTTGCGTAGCGTCATTAGCATGACGCTTTAACCAGTGCGTTCGAGATGCATCGCATACCGCTAATGACAAATACTACGTTACACAAGGTAAAATCGTCACCATAATTGGTGACCTACGTGTGGCATTAAGCAAATGGCCATTACGGGTATCGAACCCGCGACCTTCGCGTTATTAGCACGACCTCCACTGTTTAGTTCTTGGTGCGTTGGAGACTCATCGTACACCACTAATGACAAACACTACGTTATACAAGGTAAAAATCGTCACCCTTTCAGCTCTGTGTTCTGTCGCGTTATTAGCATGACGCTCTAACCAACTGACCTAAACAGGCATATTTAAACGGCGCAGGATAACACATTTCGGATCTCCAGTTTTTAGTGCGTTTGAGATGCATGGCATACCGTTAATGACAAACACTACGTTATACAAGGTAAAAAACTTCACTCTTTCAGCTATGCGTTCCGTAGCATTATTAGCATGACGCTTTAACCAGTGCGTTCGAGATGCATCGTTTACCGCTAATGACAAACACTACGTTACACAAGGTAAAATCGTCACTGATTAACCTATGTGAGGCAATAAGGATATGGCCATTACGGGTATCGAACCCGCGACCTTCGCGTTATTAGCACGACGCTCTAACCAACTGAGCTAAACGGCCATGTTTAAGCCTACCAGGATAAGATTTTACGGACCTCCACTGCTTAGTTCTTGCTGCGTTGGAGACGCCTCGTACACCACTAATGACAAACACTACGTTAAACAAGGTAAAAAACGTCACCCTTTCAGCTATGTGTTCTGTCGCGTTATTAGCATGACGCTTTAACCAGTGCGTTCGAGATGCATCTTTTACCGCTATTGACAAACACTACGTTATACACGGTAAAATCGTCACCGATTAACCTATGTGAGGCAATAAGCATATGGCCATTACGGGTATCGAACCAGCGACCTTCGCGTTATTAGCACGACGCTCTAACCAACTGAGCTAAACGGCCATGTTTAGGACTTCCAGGATAACACTTTACCAACCTCCACTCTTTAGTTCTTGGTGCGTTCGAGATGCATCGTACACCACTAATGACAAACACTACGTTATACAAGGAAAAAACGTCACTCTTTCAGCTATGTGTTCCATCGCAATATTAGCATGACGCTCTAACCAACTGAGCTAAACGAGCATACTAAAGGGCGCAGGATAACACATTTCGGATCTCCAGTTTTTAGTGCGTTTGAGATGCATGGCATACCGCTAATGACAAACACTACGTTATACAAGGTAAAAAACTTCAGTCTTTCAGCTATCTGCTCCGTCTCGTTATTAGCATGACACTATAACCAGTGCGTTCGAGATGCAACGCATACCGCTAATGACAAACACTACGTTACACAAGGTAAAATCGTCACCGATTAACCTACGTGTGGCATTAAGCAAATGGCCATTACGGGTATCGAACTCGCTTTATTAGCAAGACGCTCTAACCAACTGAGCTAAACGGCCATGTTAAAAACTTCCAGGATAAGACTTTATCGACCTCCACTGTTTAGTTCTTGGTGCGTTGGAGACTCATCGTACACCACTAATGACAAACACTACGTTATACAAGGTAAAAATCGTCACCCTTTCAGCTCTGTGTTCTGTCGCATTATTAGCATGACGCTCTAACCAACTGACCTAAACAGGCATATTTAAACGGCGCAGGATAACACATTTCGGATCCCCAGTTGTTAGTGCGTTTGAGATGCATGGCATACCGTTAATGACAAACACTACGTTATACAAGGTAAAAAACGTCACTCTTTCAGCTATGCGTTCCGTAGCATTATTAGCATGACGCTTTAACCACTGCGTTCGAGATGCATCGTTTACCGCTAATGACAAACACTACGTTACACAAGGTAAAATCGTCACTGATTAACCTATGTGAGGCAGTAAGCATATGGCCATTACGGGTATCGAACCCGCGACCTTCGCGTTATTAGCACGACGCTCTAACCAACTGAGCTAAACTGCCATGTTGAAGACTACCAGGATAAGATTTTATCGCTCTAACAACTGAGCTAAACGGGGCGCAGGATAACACATTTCGGATCCCCAGTTATAAGTGCGTTCTAGATGCTTGCCATAACGCTAATGACAAACACTACGTTATACAAGGTAAAAAACTTCATTCTTTCAGCTATGTGTTGCGTAGCGTCATTAGCATGACGCTTTAACCAGTGCGTTCGAGATGCATCGCATACCGCTAATGACAAATACTACGTTACACAAGGTAAAATCGTCACCATAATTGGTGACCTACGTGTGGCATTAAGCAAATGGTCATTACGGGTATCGAACCTTCGCGTTATTAGCACGACGCTCTAACCAACTGAGCTAAACGTCCATGTTAAAAACTTCCAGGATAAGACTTTATCGACCTCCACTGTTTAGTTCTTGGTGCGTTGGAGACTCATCGTACACCACTAATGACAAACACTACGTTATACAAGGTAAAAATCGTCACCCTTTCAGCTCTGTGTTCTGTCGCGTTATTAGCATGACGCTCTAACCAACTGACCTAAACAGGCATATTTAAACGGTGCAGGATAACACATTTCGGATCACCAGTTGTTAGTGCGTTTGAGATGCATGGCATACCGCTAATGACAAACACTACGTTATATAAGGTAAAAAACTTCAGTGTTTCAGCTATGTGCTCCGTCTCGTTATTAGCATGACACTATAACCAGTGCGTTCGAGATGCATCGCATACCGCTAATGACAAACACTACGTTACACAAGGTAAAATCGTCACTGATTAACCTATGTGAGGCAATAAGGATATGGCCATTACGGGTATCGAACCCGCGACCTTCGCGTTATTAGCACGACGCTCTAACCAACTGAGCAAAACGGCCATGTTTAAGACTACCAGGATAAGATTTTACGGACCTCCACTTCTTAGTTCTTGCTGCGTTGGAGACGCCTCGTACACCACTAATGACAAACACTACGTTATACAAGGTAAAAAACGTCACCCTTTCAGCTATGTGTTCTGTCGCGTTATTAGCATGACGCTTTAACCAGTGCGTTCGAGATGCATCTTTTACCGCTATTGACAAACACTACGTTATATACGGTAAAATCGTCACCGATTAACCTATGTGAGGCAATAAGCATATGGCCATTACGGGTATCGAACCCGCGACCTTCGCGTTATTAGCACGACGCTCTAACCAACTGAGCTAAACGGCCATGTTTAGGACTTCCAGGATAACACTTTACCGACCTCCACTCTTTAGTTCTTGGTGCGTTCGAGATGCATCGTACACCACTAATGACAAACACTACGTTATACAAGGAAAAAACGTCACTCTTTCAGCTATGTGTTCCATCGCAATATTAGCATGACGCTCTAACCAACTGAGCTAAACGAGCATACTAAAGGGCGCAGGATAACACATTTCGGATCTCCAGTTTTTAGTGCGTTTGATATGCATGGCATACCGTTAATGACAAACACTACGTTATACAAGGTAAAAAATTCACTCTTTCAGCTATGTGCTCCGTCGCATTATTAGCATGACGCTCTAACCAACTGAGCTAAACAGGCATATTCATAGCGCGCGGAATAACACATTTCGGATCCCCAGTTGTTAGCGCGTTCTAGATGCATGCCATAACGCTAACGACAAACACTACGTTATACAATGTAAAAAACATCACCCTATCAGTTATGTCTTCCGTCGCGTGATTAGCAACACACTCTAAACAACTGAGCTAAACGGGGCGCAGGATAACTCATTTCGGATCCCCAGTTATAAGTGCGTTCTAGATGCATGCCATAACGCTAATGACAAACACTACGTTATGCAAGGTAAAAAACTTCATTCTTTCAGCTATGTGTTGCGTAGCGTCATTAGCATGACGCTTTAACCAGTGCGTTCGAGATGCATCGTTTACCGCTATTGACAAACACTACGTTATACACGGTAAAATCGTCACCGATTAACCTATGTAAGGCAATAAACATATGGCCATTGCGGGTATCGACCTTCGCGTTATTAGCACGACGCTCTAACCAACTGAGCTAAACGGCCATGTTTAGGACTTCCAGGATAACACTTTACCGACCTCCACTGTTTAGTTCTTGGTGCGTTCTAGATGCATCGTACACCACTAATGACAAACACTACGTTATACAAGGTAAAAAACGTCACTCTTTCAGCTATGTGTTCCGTCGCGATATTAGCATGACGCTCTAACCAACTGAGCTAAACGAGCATATTTAAAGGGCGCAGGATAACACATTTCGGATCTCCAGTTTTTAGTGCGTTTGAGATGCATGGCATACCGCTAATGACAAACACTACGTTATATAAGGTAAAAAACGTCAGTCTTTCAGCTATGTGCTCCGTGTCGTTATTAGCATGACACTATAACCAGTGCGTTCGAGATGCATCGTTTACCGCTAATGACAAACACTACGTTACACAAGGTAAAATCGTCACTGATTAACCTATGTGAGGCAATAAGCATATGTCCATTACGGGTATCGAACCCGCGACCTTCGCGTTATTAGCACGACGCTCTAACCAACTGAGCTAAACGGCCATGTTTAAGACTATCAGGATAAGATTTTACCGACCTCCACTGTTTAGTTCTTGCTGCGTTGGAGACGCCTCGTACACCACTAATGACCAACACTACGTTATACAAGGTAAAAAACGTCACCCTTTCAGCTATGTGTTCTGTCGCGTTATTAGCATGACGCTCTAACCAACTGAGCTAAACAGGCATATTTATGGGGCGCAGGATAACACATTTCGGATCGCCAGTTGTTAGCGCGTTTGAGATGCATGGCATACCGTTAATGACAAACACTACGTTATACAAGGTAAAAAATTCACTCTTTCAGCTATGTGCTCCGTCGAATTATTAGCATGACTCTCTAACCAACTGAGCTAAACAGGCATATTCATAGCGTGCGGAATAACACATTTTGGATCCCCAGTTGTTAGCGCGTTCTAGATGCATGCCATAACGCTAACGACAAACACTACGTTATACAATGTAAAAAACATCACCCTATCAGTTATGTCTTCCGTCGCGTGATTAGCAAGACACTCTAAACAACTGAGCTAAACGGGGCGCAGGATAACACATTTTGGATCCCCAGTTATAAGTGCGTTCTAGATGCATGCCATAACGCTAATGACAAACACTACGTTATACAAGGTAAAAAACTTCATTCTTTCAGCTATGTGTTGCGTAGCGTCATTAGCATGACGCTTTAACCAGTGCGTTCGAGATGCATCGTTTACCGCTAATGACAAACACTACGTTACACAAGGTAAAATCGTCACTGATTAACCTATGTGAGGCAATAAGCATATGGCCATTACGGGTATCGAACCCGCGACCTTCGCGTTATTAGCACGACGCTCTAACCAACTGAGCTAAACGGCCATGTTTAGGACTTCCAGGATAACACTTTACCGACCTCCACTGTTTAGTTCTTGGTGCGTTCTAGATGCATCGTACACCACTAATGACAAACACTACGTTATACAAGGTAAAAAACGTCACCCTTTCAGCTATGTGTTCTGTCGCGTTATTAGCATGACGCTCTAACCAACTGAGCTAAACGAGCATATTTAAAGGGCGCAGGAAAACACATTTCGGATCTCCAGTTTTTAGTGCGTTTGAGATGCATGGCATACCGCTAATGACAAACACTACGTTATATAAGGTAAAAAACTTCAGTCTTTCAGCTATGTGCTCCGTCTCGTTATCAGCATGACACTATACCAGTGCGTTCGAGATGCATCGTTTACCGCTAATGACAAACACTACGTTACACAAGGTAAAATCGTCACTGATTAACCTATGTGAGGCAAAAAGCATATGGCCATTACGGGTATCGAACCCTCGACCTTCGCGTTATTAGCACGACACTCTAACCAACTGAGCTAAAGGGCCATGTTTAGAGCTTCCAGGATAACACTTTACCGACCTCCACTGTTTAGTTCTTGGTGCGTTGGAGACGCATCGTACACCACTAATGACAAACACTACGTTATACAAGGTAAAAAACGTCACTATTTCAGCAATGTGTTCCGTCGCGTTATTAGCATGACGCTCTAACCAACTGAGCTAAACGGGCATATTTAAGGGGCGCAGGATAACACATTTCGGATCCCCAGTTATTAGTGCGTTCTAGATGCATGCCATAACGCTAATGACAAACACTACGTTATACAAGGTAAAAAACTTCATTCTTTCAGCTATGTGTTGCGTAGCGTCATTAGCATGACGCTTTAACCAGTGCGTTGGAGATGCATCGCATACCGCTAATGACAAACACTACGTTATACAAGGTAAAAAACGTCACTCTTTCAGCTATGTGTTCCGTCGCATTATTAGCATGACGCTCTAACCAACTGAGCTAAACGGGCATATTTAAGGGGTGCAGGATAACACATTTCGGATCCCCAGTTGTTGCCCTAACGCTAACGACAAACACTACTTTATACAAGGTAAAAAACTTCACTCTTTCAGCTGTGTGCTACGTCATGTTATTAGCATGACGCTTTAACCAGTGCGTTCGAGATGCATCGCATACCGCTAATGACAAACACTACGTTACACAAGGTAAAATCGTCACCGATTAACCTACGTGTGGCAATAAGCAAATTGCCATTACGGGTTTCATTCCGCGACCTTCGCATTATTAGCACGACGCTCTAACCAACTGAGCTAAACAGCCATGTTTTAAACTTCCAGGATAAGACTTAATCGACCTCCACTGTTTAGTTCTTGGTGCGTTGGAGACGCCTCGTACACCACTAATGACAAACACTACGTTATACAAGGTAAAAAACGTCACCCTTTCAGCTATGTGTTCTGTCGCGTTATTAGCATGACGCTTTAACCAATTCGTTCGAGATGCATCGTTAACCGCTATTGACAAACACTACGTTATACACGGGAAAATCCTCACTGATTAACCTATGTGAGGCAATAAGAACATGGCCATTACGGGAATCGAACCCACGACCTACGCGTTATTAGCACGACGCTCTAACCAACTGAGCTAAACGGCCATGTTTAAGACTATCAGGATAAGATTTTACCGACCTCCACTGTTTAGTTCTTGCTGCGTTGGAGACGCCTCGTACACCACTAATGACCAACACTACGTTATACAAGGTAAAAAACGTCACCCTTTCAGCTATGTGTTCTGTCGCGTTATTAGCATGACGCTCTAACCAACTGAGCTAAACAGGCATATTTATGGGGCGCAGGATAACACATTTCGGATCGCCAGTTGTTAGCGCGTTTGAGATGCATGGCATACCGTTAATGACAAACACTACGTTATACAAGGTAAAAAATTCACTCTTTCAGCTATGTGCTCCGTCGAATTATTAGCATGACTCTCTAACCAACTGAGCTAAACAGGCATATTCATAGCGTGCGGAATAACACATTTTGGATCCCCAGTTGTTAGCGCGTTCTAGATGCATGCCATAACGCTAACGACAAACACTACGTTATACAATGTAAAAAACATCACCCTATCAGTTATGTCTTCCGTCGCGTGATTAGCAAGACACTCTAAACAACTGAGCTAAACGGGGCGCAGGATAACACATTTTGGATCCCCAGTTATAAGTGCGTTCTAGATGCATGCCATAACGCTAATGACAAACACTACGTTACACAAGGTAAAAAACTTCATTCTTTCAGCTATGTGTTGCGTAGCGTCATTAGCATGACGCTTTAACCAGTGCGTTCGAGATGCATCGTTTACCGCTAATGACAAACACTACGTTACACAAGGTAAAATCGTCACTGATTAACCTATGTGAGGCAATAAGCATATGGCCATTACGGGTATCGAACCCGCGACCTTCGCGTTATTAGCACGACGCTCTAACCAACTGAGCTAAACGGCCATGTTTAGGACTTCCAGGATAACACTTTACCGACCTCCACTGTTTAGTTCTTGGTGCGTTCTAGATGCATCGTACACCACTAATGACAAACACTACGTTATACAAGGTAAAAAACGTCACCCTTTCAGCTATGTGTTCTGTCGCGTTATTAGCATGACGCTCTAACCAACTGAGCTAAACGAGCATATTTAAAGGGCGCAGGAAAACACATTTCGGATCTCCAGTTTTTAGTGCGTTTGAGATGCATGGCATACCGCTAATGACAAACACTACGTTATATAAGGTAAAAAACTTCAGTCTTTCAGCTATGTGCTCCGTCTCGTTATCAGCATGACACTATACCAGTGCGTTCGAGATGCATCGTTTACCGCTAATGACAAACACTACGTTACACAAGGTAAAATCGTCACTGATTAACCTATGTGAGGCAAAAAGCATATGGCCATTACGGGTATCGAACCCTCGACCTTCGCGTTATTAGCACGACACTCTAACCAACTGAGCTAAAGGGCCATGTTTAGAGCTTCCAGGATAACACTTTACCGACCTCCACTGTTTAGTTCTTGGTGCGTTGGAGACGCATCGTACACCACTAATGACAAACACTACGTTATACAAGGTAAAAAACGTCACTATTTCAGCAATGTGTTCCGTCGCGTTATTAGCATGACGCTCTAACCAACTGAGCTAAACGGGCATATTTAAGGGGCGCAGGATAACACATTTCGGATCCCCAGTTATTAGTGCGTTCTAGATGCATGCCATAACGCTAATGACAAACACTACGTTATACAAGGTAAAAAACTTCATTCTTTCAGCTATGTGTTGCGTAGCGTCATTAGCATGACGCTTTAACCAGTGCGTTGGAGATGCATCGCATACCGCTAATGACAAACACTACGTTATACAAGGTAAAAAATGTCACTCTTTCAGCTATGTGTTCCGTCGCATTATTAGCATGACGCTCTAACCAACTGAGCTAAACGGGCATATTTAAGGGGTGCAGGATAACACATTTCGGATCCCCAGTTGTTGCCCTAACGCTAACGACAAACACTACTTTATACAAGGTAAAAAACTTCACTCTTTCAGCTGTGTGCTACGTCATGTTATTAGCATGACGCTTTAACCAGTGCGTTCGAGATGCATCGCATACCGCTAATGACAAACACTACGTTACACAAGGTAAAATCGTCACCGATTAACCTACGTGTGGCAATAAGCAAATTGCCATTACGGGTTTCATTCCGCGACCTTCGCATTATTAGCACGACGCTCTAACCAACTGAGCTAAACAGCCATGTTTAAAACTTCCAGGATAAGACTTAATCGACCTCCACTGTTTAGTTCTTGGTGCGTTGGAGACGCCTCGTACACCACTAATGACAAACACTACGTTATACAAGGTAAAAAACGTCACCCTTTCAGCTATGTGTTCTGTCGCGTTATTAGCATGACGCTTTAACCAATTCGTTCGAGATGCATCGTTAACCGCTATTGACAAACACTACGTTATACACGGGAAAATCCTCACTGATTAACCTATGTGAGGCAATAAGAACATGGCCATTACGGGAATCGAACCCACGACCTACGCGTTATTAGCACGACGCTCTAACCAACTGAGCTAAACGGCCATGTTTAGGACCTCCAGGATAATACTTTACCGACCTCCGTTGTTTAGTTCTTGGTGCGTTAGAGACACCTCGTACACCACTAATGACAAACACTACATTATACAAGGTAAAAAGCGTCACCCTTTCAGCTATGTGTTCTGTCGCGTTATTAGCATGATGCTCTAACCAACTGAGCTAAACACGCATATTTATGGGGCGCAGGATAACACATTTCGGATCGCCAGTTGTTAGCGCGTTTGAGATTCATGGCACACCGTTAATGACAAACACTACGTTATACAAGGTAAAAAGTTCACTCTTTAAGCTATGTGCTCCGTCGCATTATTAGCATGACGCTTTAACCAGTGCGTTCGAGATGCATCGTTTACCGCTAATGACAAACACTACGTTACACGAGGTAAAATCGTCACTGATTAACCTACGTGAGGCAATAAGCATATGGCCATTTCGGGTATCGAACCTGCAACCTTCACGTTATTAGCACGACGCTCTAACCAACTGAGCTAAACGGCCATGTTTAGGGCTTCCAGGATAACACTTTACCGACCTCCACTGTTTAGTTCTTGCTGCGTTGGAGACGCCTCGTACACCACTAATGACAAACACTACGTTATACAAGGTAAAAAACGTCACCCTTTCAGCTATGTGTTCTGTCACGTTATTAGCATGACGCTCTAACCAACTGAGCTAAACGAGCATATTTAAAGGGCGCAGGAAAACACATTTCGGATCTCCAGTTTTTAGTGCGTTTGAGATGCATGGCATACCGCTAATGACAAACACTACGTTATATAAGGTAAAAAACTTCAGTCTTTCAGCTATGTGCTCCGTCTCGTTATTAGCATGACACTATAACCAGTGCGTTCGAGATGCATCGCATACCGCTAATGACAAACACTACGTTACACAAGGTAAAATCGTCACCGATTAACCTATGTGAGGCAATAAGCATATTGCCATTACGGGTATCGAACCCGCGACCTTCGCGTTATTAGCACGACGCTCTAACCAACTGAGCTAAACGGCCATGTTTAAGACTACCAGGATAAGATTTTACCGACCTCCACTGTTTAGTTCTTGCTGCGTTGGAGACGCCTCGTACACCACTAATGACCAACACTACGTTATACAAGGTAAAAAACGTCACCCTTTCAGCTATGTGTTCTGTCGCGTTATTAGCATGACGCTCTAACCAACTGAGCTAAACAGGCATATTTATGGGGCGCAGGATAACACATTTCGGATCGCCAGTTGTTAGCGCGTTTGAGATGCATGGCATACCGTTAATGACAAACACTACGTTATACAAGGTAAAAAATTCACTCTTTCAGCTATGTGCTCCGTCGCATTATTAGCATGACGCTCTAACCAACTGAGCTAAACAGGCATATTCATAGCGCGCGGAATAACACATTTCGGATCCCCAGTTGTTAGCGCGTTCTAGATGCATGCCATAACGCTAACGACAAACACTACGTTATACAATGTAAAAAACATCACCCTATCAGTTATGTCTTCCGTCGCGTGATTAGCAACACACTCTAAACAACTGAGCTAAACGGGGCGCAGGATAACTCATTTCGGATCCCCAGTTATAAGTGCGTTCTAGATGCATGCCATAACGCTAATGACAAACACTACGTTATGCAAGGTAAAAAACTTCATTCTTTCAGCTATGTGTTGCGTAGCGTCATTAGCATGACGCTTTAACCAGTGCGTTCGAGATGCATCGTTTACCGCTATTGACAAACACTACGTTATACACGGTAAAATCGTCACTGATTAACCTATGTGAGGCAATAAGCATATGTCCATTACGGGTATCGAACCCGCGACCTTCGCGTTATTAGCACGACGCTCTAACCAACTGAGCTAAACGGCCATGTTTAGGACTTCCAGGATAACACTTTACCGACCTCCACTGTTTAGTTCTTGGTGCGTTCTAGATGCATCGTACACCACTAATGACAAACACTACGTTATACAAGGTAAAAAACGTCACTCTTTCAGCTATGTGTTCCGTCGCGATATTAGCATGACGCTCTAACCAACTGAGCTAAACGAGCATATTTAAAGGGCGCAGGATAACACATTTCGGATCTCCAGTTTTTAGTGCGTTTGAGATGCATGGCATACCGCTAATGACAAACACTACGTTATATAAGGTAAAAAACGTCAGTCTTTCAGCTATGTGCTCCGTCTCGTTATTAGCATGACACTATAACCAGTGCGTTCGAGATGCATCGTTTACCGCTAATGACAAACACTACGTTACACAAGGTAAAATCGTCACTGATTAACCTATGTGAGGCAATAAGCATATGTCCATTACGGGTATCGAACCCGCGACCTTCGCGTTATTAGCACGACGCTCTAACCAACTGAGCTAAACGGCCATGTTTAAGACTACCAGGATAAGATTTTACCGACCTCCACTGTTTAGTTCTCGCTGCTTTGGAGACGCCTCGTACACCACTAATGACAAACAATACGTTATACAAGGTAAAAAACGTCAACCTTTCAGCTATGTGTTCTGTCGCGTTATTAGCATGACGCTCTAACCAACTGAGCTAAACGGCCAGGTTTAAAACTTCCAGGATAAGACTTTATCGACCTCCACTGTTTAGTTCTTGGTGCGTTGGAGACTCATCGTACACCACTAATGACAAACACTACGTTATACAACGTAAAAAACGTCACCCTTTCAGCTATGTGTTCTGTCGCGTTATTAGCATGACGCTCTAACCAACTGAGCTAAACGAGCATATTTAAAGGGCGCAGGATAACACATTTCGGATCTCCAGTTTTTAGTGCGTTTGAGATGCATGGCATACCGCTAATGACAAACACTACGTTATATAAGGTAAAAAACTTCAGTCTTTCAGCTATGTGCTCCGTCTCGTTATTAGCATGACACTATAACCAGTGCGTTCGAGATGCATCGCATACCGCTAATGACAAACACTACGTTACACAAGGTAAAATCGTCACCGATTAACCTATGTGAGGCAATAAGCATATGGCCATTACGGGAATCGAACCCGCGACATTAGCACGACTCTCTAACCAACTGAGCTAAACGGCCATATTTAAGACTACCAGGATAAGATTTTACCGACCTCCACTGTTTAGTTCTTGCTGCGTTGGAGACGCCTCGTACACCACTAATGACCAACACTACGTTATACAAGGTAAAAAACGTCACCCTTTCAGCTATGTGTTCTGTCGCGTTATTAGCATGACGCTCTAACCAACTGAGCTAAACAGGCATATTTATGGGGCGCAGGATAACACATTTCGGATCGCCAGTTGTTAGCGCGTTTGAGATGCATGGCATACCGTTAATGACAAACACTACGTTATACAAGGTAAAAAATTCACTCTTTCAGCTATGTGCTCCGTCGCATTATTAGCATGACTCTCTAACCAACTGAGCTAAACAGGCATATTCATAGCGCGCGGAATAACACATTTCGGATCCCCAGTTGTTAGCGCGTTCTAGATGCATGCCATAACGCTAACGACAAACACTACGTTATACAATGTAAAAAACATCACCCTATCAGTTATGTCTTCCGTCGCGTGATTAGCAAGACACTCTAAACAACTGAGCTAAACGGGGCGCAGGATAACACATTTTGGATCCCCAGTTATAAGTGCGTTCTAGATGCATGCCATAACGCTAATGACAAACACTACGTTATACAAGGTAAAAAACTTCATTCTTTCAGCTATGTGTTGCGTAGCGTCATTAGCATGACGCTTTAACCAGTGCGTTCGAGATGCATCGCATACCGCTAATGACAAATACTACGTTACACAAGGTAAAATCGTCACCATAATTGGTGACCTACGTGTGGCATTAAGCAAATGGCCATTACGGGTATCGAACCCGCGACCTTCGCGTTATTAGCACGACCTCCACTGTTTAGTTCTTGGTGCGTTGGAGACTCATCGTACACCACTAATGACAAACACTACGTTATACAAGGTAAAAATCGTCACCCTTTCAGCTCTGTGTTCTGTCGCGTTATTAGCATGACGCTCTAACCAACTGACCTAAACAGGCATATTTAAACGGCGCAGGATAACACATTTCGGATCTCCAGTTTTTAGTGCGTTTGAGATGCATGGCATACCGTTAATGACAAACACTACGTTATACAAGGTAAAAAACTTCACTCTTTCAGCTATGCGTTCCGTAGCATTATTAGCATGACGCTTTAACCAGTGCGTTCGAGATGCATCGTTTACCGCTAATGACAAACACTACGTTACACAAGGTAAAATCGTCACTGATTAACCTATGTGAGGCAATAAGGATATGGCCATTACGGGTATCGAACCCGCGACCTTCGCGTTATTAGCACGACGCTCTAACCAACTGAGCTAAACGGCCATGTTTAAGCCTACCAGGATAAGATTTTACGGACCTCCACTGCTTAGTTCTTGCTGCGTTGGAGACGCCTCGTACACCACTAATGACAAACACTACGTTAAACAAGGTAAAAAACGTCACCCTTTCAGCTATGTGTTCTGTCGCGTTATTAGCATGACGCTTTAACCAGTGCGTTCGAGATGCATCTTTTACCGCTATTGACAAACACTACGTTATACACGGTAAAATCGTCACCGATTAACCTATGTGAGGCAATAAGCATATGGCCATTACGGGTATCGAACCAGCGACCTTCGCGTTATTAGCACGACGCTCTAACCAACTGAGCTAAACAGCCATGTTTAGGACTTCCAGGATAACACTTTACCAACCTCCACTCTTTAGTTCTTGGTGCGTTCGAGATGCATCGTACACCACTAATGACAAACACTACGTTATACAAGGAAAAAACGTCACTCTTTCAGCTATGTGTTCCATCGCAATATTAGCATGACGCTCTAACCAACTGAGCTAAACGAGCATACTAAAGGGCGCAGGATAACACATTTCGGATCTCCAGTTTTTAGTGCGTTTGAGATGCATGGCATACCGCTAATGACAAACACTACGTTATACAAGGTAAAAAACTTCAGTCTTTCAGCTATCTGCTCCGTCTCGTTATTAGCATGACACTATAACCAGTGCGTTCGAGATGCAACGCATACCGCTAATGACAAACACTACGTTACACAAGGTAAAATCGTCACCGATTAACCTACGTGTGGCATTAAGCAAATGGCCATTACGGGTATCGAACTCGCTTTATTAGCAAGACGCTCTAACCAACTGAGCTAAACGGCCATGTTAAAAACTTCCAGGATAAGACTTTATCGACCTCCACTGTTTAGTTCTTGGTGCGTTGGAGACTCATCGTACACCACTAATGACAAACACTACGTTATACAAGGTAAAAATCGTCACCCTTTCAGCTCTGTGTTCTGTCGCATTATTAGCATGACGCTCTAACCAACTGACCTAAACAGGCATATTTAAACGGCGCAGGATAACACATTTCGGATCCCCAGTTGTTAGTGCGTTTGAGATGCATGGCATACCGTTAATGACAAACACTACGTTATACAAGGTAAAAAACGTCACTCTTTCAGCTATGCGTTCCGTAGCATTATTAGCATGACGCTTTAACCACTGCGTTCGAGATGCATCGTTTACCGCTAATGACAAACACTACGTTACACAAGGTAAAATCGTCACTGATTAACCTATGTGAGGCAGTAAGCATATGGCCATTACGGGTATCGAACCCGCGACCTTCGCGTTATTAGCACGACGCTCTAACCAACTGAGCTAAACTGCCATGTTGAAGACTACCAGGATAAGATTTTATCGCTCTAACAACTGAGCTAAACGGGGCGCAGGATAACACATTTCGGATCCCCAGTTATAAGTGCGTTCTAGATGCTTGCCATAACGCTAATGACAAACACTACGTTATACAAGGTAAAAAACTTCATTCTTTCAGCTATGTGTTGCGTAGCGTCATTAGCATGACGCTTTAACCAGTGCGTTCGAGATGCATCGCATACCGCTAATGACAAATACTACGTTACACAAGGTAAAATCGTCACCATAATTGGTGACCTACGTGTGGCATTAAGCAAATGGTCATTACGGGTATCGAACCTTCGCGTTATTAGCACGACGCTCTAACCAACTGAGCTAAACGCCCATGTTAAAAACTTCCAGGATAAGACTTTATCGACCTCCACTGTTTAGTTCTTGGTGCGTTGGAGACTCATCGTACACCACTAATGACAAACACTACGTTATACAAGGTAAAAATCGTCACCCTTTCAGCTCTGTGTTCTGTCGCGTTATTAGCATGACGCTCTAACCAACTGACCTAAACAGGCATATTTAAACGGTGCAGGATAACACATTTCGGATCACCAGTTGTTAGTGCGTTTGAGATGCATGGCATACCGCTAATGACAAACACTACGTTATATAAGGTAAAAAACTTCAGTGTTTCAGCTATGTGCTCCGTCTCGTTATTAGCATGACACTATAACCAGTGCGTTCGAGATGCATCGCATACCGCTAATGACAAACACTACGTTACACAAGGTAAAATCGTCACTGATTAACCTATGTGAGGCAATAAGGATATGGCCATTACGGGTATCGAACCCGCGACCTTCGCGTTATTAGCACGACGCTCTAACCAACTGAGCAAAACGGCCATGTTTAAGACTACCAGGATAAGATTTTACGGACCTCCACTTCTTAGTTCTTGCTGCGTTGGAGACGCCTCGTACACCACTAATGACAAACACTACGTTATACAAGGTAAAAAACGTCACCCTTTCAGCTATGTGTTCTGTCGCGTTATTAGCATGACGCTTTAACCAGTGCGTTCGAGATGCATCTTTTACCGCTATTGACAAACACTACGTTATATACGGTAAAATCGTCACCGATTAACCTATGTGAGGCAATAAGCATATGGCCATTACGGGTATCGAACCCGCGACCTTCGCGTTATTAGCACGACGCTCTAACCAACTGAGCTAAACGGCCATGTTTAGGACTTCCAGGATAACACTTTACCGACCTCCACTCTTTAGTTCTTGGTGCGTTCGAGATGCATCGTACACCACTAATGACAAACACTACGTTATACAAGGAAAAAACGTCACTCTTTCAGCTATGTGTTCCATCGCAATATTAGCATGACGCTCTAACCAACTGAGCTAAACGAGCATACTAAAGGGCGCAGGATAACACATTTCGGATCTCCAGTTTTTAGTGCGTTTGATATGCATGGCATACCGCTAATGACAAACACTACGTTATACAAGGTAAAAAACTTCAGTCTTTCAGCTATCTGCTCCGTCTCGTTATTAGCATGACACTATAACCAGTGCGTTCGAGATGCATCGCATACCGCTAATGACAAACACTACGTTACACAAGGTAAAATCGTCACCGATTAACCTATGTGAGGCAATAAGCATATGGCCATTACGGGTATCGAACCCGCGACCTTCGCTTTATTAGCACGACGCTCTAACCAACTGAGCTAAACGGCCATGTTGAAGACTACCAGGATAAGATTTTACCGACCTCCACTGTTTAGTTCTTGCTGCGTTGGAGACGCCTCGTACACCACTAATGACAAACACTCCGTTATACAAGGTAAAAAACGTCACCCTTTCAGCTATGTGTTCTGTCGCGTTATTAGCATGACGCTTTAACCAGTGCGTTCGAGATGCATCTTTTACCGCTATTGACAAACACTACGTTATACACGGTAAAATCGTCACCGATTAACCTATGTGAGGCAATAAGCATATGGCCATTACGGGTATGGAACCCGCGACCTTCGCGTTATTAGCGCTACGCTCTAACCAACTGAGCTAAACGGCCATGTTTAGGACTTCCAGGATAACACTTTACCGACCTCCACTG
This sequence comes from Pollachius pollachius, assembly GCF_949987615.1. Classification (NCBI taxonomy): domain Eukaryota; kingdom Metazoa; phylum Chordata; class Actinopteri; order Gadiformes; family Gadidae; genus Pollachius; species Pollachius pollachius. The sequence goes on along the minus strand of NC_136934.1, from coordinate 5,651,593 downwards.
TTTAGTTCTTGGTGCGTTCGAGATGCATCGTACACCACTAATGACAAACACTACGTTATACAAGGTAAAAAACGTCACTCTTTCAGGTATGTGTTCCGTCGGGACATTAGCATGACGCTCTAACCAACTGAGCTAAACGAGCATATTTAAAGGGCGCAGGATAACACATTTTGGATCTCCAGTTTTTAGTGCGTTTGAGATGCATGGCATACCGCTAATGACAAACACTACGTTATACAAGGTAAAAAACTTCAGTCTTTCAGCTATGTGCTCCGTCTCGTTATTAGCATGACACTAAAAACCAGTGCGTTCGAGATGCATCGCATACCGCTAATGACAAACACTACGTTACACAAGGTAAAATCGTCACTGATTAACCTATGTGAGGCAATAAGCATATGGCCATTACGGGTATCGAACCCGCGACCTTCGCGTTATTAGCACGACGCTCTAACCAACTGAGCTAAACGGCCACGTTAAAGACTACCAGGATAAGATTTTACCGACCTCCACTGTTTAGTTCTTGCTGCGTTGGAGACGCCTCGTACACCACTAATGACAAACACTACGTTATACAAGGTAAAAAACGTCACCCTTTCAGCTATGTGTTCTGTCGCGTTATTAGCATGACGCATTAACCAGTGTGTTCGAGATGCATCGTTTACCGCTATTGACAAACACTACGTTATACACGGTAAAATCGTCACCGATTAACCTATGTGAAGCAATAAACATATGGCCATTACGGGTATCGAACCCGCGACCTTCGCGTTATTAGCACGACGCTCTAACCAACTGAGCTAAACGGCCATGTTTAAGACTACCAGGATAAGATTTTACCGACCTCCACTGTTTAGTTCTTGGTGCGTTCGAGATGCATCGTACACCACTAATGACAAACACTACGTTATACAAGGTAAAAAACGTCACTCTTTCAGCTATGTGTTCCGTCGCGATATTAGCATGACGCTCTAACCAACTGAGCTAAACGAGCATATTTAAAGGGCGCAGGATAACACATTTCGGATCTCCAGTTTTTAGTGCGTTTGAGATGCATGGCATACCGCTAATGACAAACACTACGTTATATAAGGTAAAAAACTTCAGTCTTTCAGCTATGTGCTCAGTCTCGTTATTAGCATGACACTATAACCAGTGCGTTCGAGATGCATCGCATACCGCTAATGACAAACACTACGTTACACAAGGTAAAATCGTCACCGATTAACCTATGTGAGGCAATAAGCATATGCCCATTACGGGTATCGAACCCGCGACCTTCGCGTTATTAGCACGACGCTCTAACCAACTGAGCTAAACGGCCATGTTTAGGACTTCCAGGATAACACTTTACCGACCTCCACTGTTTAGTTCTTGGTGCGTTCGAGATGCATCGTACACCACTAATGACAAACACTACGTTATACAAGGAAAAAACGTCACTCTTTCAGCTATGTGTTCCATCGCAATATTAGCATGACGCTCTAACCAACTGAGCTAAACGAGCATACTAAAGGGCGCAGGATAACACATTTCGGATCTCCAGTTTTTAGTGCGTTTGAGATGCATGGCATACCGCTAATGACAAACACTACGTTATACAAGGTAAAAAACTTCAGTCTTTCAGCTATCTGCTCCGTCTCGTTATTAGCATGACACTATAACCAGTGCGTTCGAGATGCAACGCATACCGCTAATGACAAACACTACGTTACACAAGGTAAAATCGTCACCGATTAACCTACGTGTGGCATTAAGCAAATGGCCATTACGGGTATCGAACTCGCTTTATTAGCAAGACGCTCTAACCAACTGAGCTAAACGGCCATGTTAAAAACTTCCAGGATAAGACTTTATCGACCTCCACTGTTTAGTTCTTGGTGCGTTGGAGACTCATCGTACACCACTAATGACAAACACTACGTTATACAAGGTAAAAATCGTCACCCTTTCAGCTCTGTGTTCTGTCGCATTATTAGCATGACGCTCTAACCAACTGACCTAAACAGGCATATTTAAACGGCGCAGGATAACACATTTCGGATCCCCAGTTGTTAGTGCGTTTGAGATGCATGGCATACCGTTAATGACAAACACTACGTTATACAAGGTAAAAAACGTCACTCTTTCAGCTATGCGTTCCGTAGCATTATTAGCATGACGCTTTAACCACTGCGTTCGAGATGCATCGTTTACAGCTAATGACAAACACTACGTTACACAAGGTAAAATCGTCACTGATTAACCTATGTGAGGCAGTAAGCATATGGCCATTACGGGTATCGAACCCGCGACCTTCGCGTTATTAGCACGACGCTCTAACCAACTGAGCTAAACTGCCATGTTGAAGACTACCAGGATAAGATTTTATCGCTCTAACAACTGAGCTAAACGGGGCGCAGGATAACACATTTCGGATCCCCAGTTATAAGTGCGTTCTAGATGCTTGCCATAACGCTAATGACAAACACTACGTTATACAAGGTAAAAAACTTCATTCTTTCAGCTATGTGTTGCGTAGCGTCATTAGCATGACGCTTTAACCAGTGCGTTCGAGATGCATCGCATACCGCTAATGACAAATACTACGTTACACAAGGTAAAATCGTCACCATAATTGGTGACCTACGTGTGGCATTAAGCAAATGGTCATTACGGGTATCGAACCTTCGCGTTATTAGCACGACGCTCTAACCAACTGAGCTAAACGTCCATGTTAAAAACTTCCAGGATAAGACTTTATCGACCTCCACTGTTTAGTTCTTGGTGCGTTGGAGACTCATCGTACACCACTAATGACAAACACTACGTTATACAAGGTAAAAATCGTCACCCTTTCAGCTCTGTGTTCTGTCGCGTTATTAGCATGACGCTCTAACCAACTGACCTAAACAGGCATATTTAAACGGTGCAGGATAACACATTTCGGATCACCAGTTGTTAGTGCGTTTGAGATGCATGGCATACCGCTAATGACAAACACTACGTTATATAAGGTAAAAAACTTCAGTGTTTCAGCTATGTGCTCCGTCTCGTTATTAGCATGACACTATAACCAGTGCGTTCGAGATGCATCGCATACCGCTAATGACAAACACTACGTTACACAAGGTAAAATCGTCACTGATTAACCTATGTGAGGCAATAAGGATATGGCCATTACGGGTATCGAACCCGCGACCTTCGCGTTATTAGCACGACGCTCTAACCAACTGAGCAAAACGGCCATGTTTAAGACTACCAGGATAAGATTTTACGGACCTCCACTTCTTAGTTCTTGCTGCGTTGGAGACGCCTCGTACACCACTAATGACAAACACTACGTTATACAAGGTAAAAAACGTCACCCTTTCAGCTATGTGTTCTGTCGCGTTATTAGCATGACGCTTTAACCAGTGCGTTCGAGATGCATCTTTTACCGCTATTGACAAACACTACGTTATATACGGTAAAATCGTCACCGATTAACCTATGTGAGGCAATAAGCATATGGCCATTACGGGTATCGAACCCGCGACCTTCGCGTTATTAGCACGACGCTCTAACCAACTGAGCTAAACGGCCATGTTTAGGACTTCCAGGATAACACTTTACCGACCTCCACTCTTTAGTTCTTGGTGCGTTCGAGATGCATCGTACACCACTAATGACAAACACTACGTTATACAAGGAAAAAACGTCACTCTTTCAGCTATGTGTTCCATCGCAATATTAGCATGACGCTCTAACCAACTGAGCTAAACGAGCATACTAAAGGGCGCAGGATAACACATTTCGGATCTCCAGTTTTTAGTGCGTTTGATATGCATGGCATACCGCTAATGACAAACACTACGTTATACAAGGTAAAAAACTTCAGTCTTTCAGCTATCTGCTCCGTCTCGTTATTAGCATGACACTATAACCAGTGCGTTCGAGATGCATCGCATACCGCTAATGACAAACACTACGTTACACAAGGTAAAATCGTCACCGATTAACCTATGTGAGGCAATAAGCATATGGCCATTACGGGTATCGAACCCGCGACCTTCGCTTTATTAGCACGACGCTCTAACCAACTGAGCTAAACGGCCATGTTGAAGACTACCAGGATAAGATTTTACCGACCTCCACTGTTTAGTTCTTGCTGCGTTGGAGACGCCTCGTACACCACTAATGACAAACACTCCGTTATACAAGGTAAAAAACGTCACCCTTTCAGCTATGTGTTCTGTCGCGTTATTAGCATGACGCTTTAACCAGTGCGTTCGAGATGCATCTTTTACCGCTATTGACAAACACTACGTTATACACGGTAAAATCGTCACCGATTAACCTATGTGAGGCAATAAGCATATGGCCATTACGGGTATGGAACCCGCGACCTTCGCGTTATTAGCGCTACGCTCTAACCAACTGAGCTAAACGGCCATGTTTAGGACTTCCACGATAACACTTTACCGACCTCCACTGTTTAGTTCTTGGTGCGTTCGAGATGCATCGTACACCACTAATGACAAACACTACGTTATACAAGGTAAAAAACGTCACTCTTTCAGGTATGTGTTCCGTCGGGACATTAGCATGACGCTCTAACCAACTGAGCTAAACGAGCATATTTAAAGGGCGCAGGATAACACATTTTGGATCTCCAGTTTTTAGTGCGTTTGAGATGCATGGCATACCGCTAATGACAAACACTACGTTATACAAGGTAAAAAACTTCAGTCTTTCAGCTATGTGCTCCGTCTCGTTATTAGCATGACACTAAAAACCAGTGCGTTCGAGATGCATCGCATACCGCTAATGACAAACACTACGTTACACAAGGTAAAATCGTCACTGATTAACCTATGTGAGGCAATAAGCATATGGCCATTACGGGTATCGAACCCGCGACCTTCGCGTTATTAGCACGACGCTCTAACCAACTGAGCTAAACGGCCACGTTAAAGACTACCAGGATAAGATTTTACCGACCTCCACTGTTTAGTTCTTGCTGCGTTGGAGACGCCTCGTACACCACTAATGACAAACACTACGTTATACAAGGTAAAAAACGTCACCCTTTCAGCTATGTGTTCTGTCGCGTTATTAGCATGACGCATTAACCAGTGTGTTCGAGATGCATCGTTTACCGCTATTGACAAACACTACGTTATACACGGTAAAATCGTCACCGATTAACCTATGTGAAGCAATAAACATATGGCCATTACGGGTATCGAACCCGCGACCTTCGCGTTATTAGCACGACGCTCTAACCAACTGAGCTAAACGGCCATGTTTAAGACTACCAGGATAAGATTTTACCGACCTCCACTGTTTAGTTCTTGGTGCGTTCGAGATGCATCGTACACCACTAATGACAAACACTACGTTATACAAGGTAAAAAACGTCACTCTTTCAGCTATGTGTTCCGTCGCGATATTAGCATGACGCTCTAACCAACTGAGCTAAACGAGCATATTTAAAGGGCGCAGGATAACACATTTCGGATCTCCAGTTTTTAGTGCGTTTGAGATGCATGGCATACCGCTAATGACAAACACTACGTTATATAAGGTAAAAAACTTCAGTCTTTCAGCTATGTGCTCAGTCTCGTTATTAGCATGACACTATAACCAGTGCGTTCGAGATGCATCGCATACCGCTAATGACAAACACTACGTTACACAAGGTAAAATCGTCACCGATTAACCTATGTGAGGCAATAAGCATATGCCCATTACGGGTATCGAACCCGCGACCTTCGCGTTATTAGCACGACGCTCTAACCAACTGAGCTAAACGGCCATGTTTAGGACTTCCAGGATAACACTTTACCGACCTCCACTGTTTAGTTCTTGGTGCGTTCGAGATGCATCGTACACCACTAATGACAAACACTACGTTATACAAGGAAAAAACGTCACTCTTTCAGCTATGTGTTCCATCGCAATATTAGCATGACGCTCTAACCAACTGAGCTAAACGAGCATACTAAAGGGCGCAGGATAACACATTTCGGATCTCCAGTTTTTAGTGCGTTTGAGATGCATGGCATACCGCTAATGACAAACACTACGTTATACAAGGTAAAAAACTTCAGTCTTTCAGCTATCTGCTCCGTCTCGTTATTAGCATGACACTATAACCAGTGCGTTCGAGATGCAACGCATACCGCTAATGACAAACACTACGTTACACAAGGTAAAATCGTCACCGATTAACCTACGTGTGGCATTAAGCAAATGGCCATTACGGGTATCGAACTCGCTTTATTAGCAAGACGCTCTAACCAACTGAGCTAAACGGCCATGTTAAAAACTTCCAGGATAAGACTTTATCGACCTCCACTGTTTAGTTCTTGGTGCGTTGGAGACTCATCGTACACCACTAATGACAAACACTACGTTATACAAGGTAAAAATCGTCACCCTTTCAGCTCTGTGTTCTGTCGCATTATTAGCATGACGCTCTAACCAACTGACCTAAACAGGCATATTTAAACGGCGCAGGATAACACATTTCGGATCCCCAGTTGTTAGTGCGTTTGAGATGCATGGCATACCGTTAATGACAAACACTACGTTATACAAGGTAAAAAACGTCACTCTTTCAGCTATGCGTTCCGTAGCATTATTAGCATGACGCTTTAACCACTGCGTTCGAGATGCATCGTTTACAGCTAATGACAAACACTACGTTACACAAGGTAAAATCGTCACTGATTAACCTATGTGAGGCAATAAGCATATGGCCATTACGGGTATCGAAACCGCGACCTTCGCGTTATTAGCACGACGCTCTAACCAACTGAGCTAAACGGCCACGTTAAAGACTACCAGGATAAGATTTTACCGACCTCCACTGTTTAGTTCTTGCTGCGTTGGAGACGCCTCGTACACCACTAATGACAAACACTACGTTATACAAGGTAAAAAACGTCACCCTTTCAGCTATGTGTTCTGTCGCGTTATTAGCATGACGCATTAACCAGTGTGTTCGAGATGCATCGTTTACCGCTATTGACAAACACTACGTTATACACGGTAAAATCGTCACCGATTAACCTATGTGAAGCAATAAACATATGGCCATTACGGGTATCGAACCCGCGACCTTCGCGTTATTAGCACGACGCTCTAACCAACTGAGCTAAACGGCCATGTTTAAGACTACCAGGATAAGATTTTACCGACCTCCACTGTTTAGTTCTTGGTGCGTTCGAGATGCATCGTACACCACTAATGACAAACACTACGTTATACAAGGTAAAAAACGTCACTCTTTCAGCTATGTGTTCCGTCGCGATATTAGCATGACGCTCTAACCAACTGAGCTAAACGAGCATATTTAAAGGGCGCAGGATAACACATTTCGGATCTCCAGTTTTTAGTGCGTTTGAGATGCATGGCATACCGCTAATGACAAACACTACGTTATATAAGGTAAAAAACTTCAGTCTTTCAGCTATGTGCTCAGTCTCGTTATTAGCATGACACTATAACCAGTGCGTTCGAGATGCATCGCATACCGCTAATGACAAACACTACGTTACACAAGGTAAAATCGTCACCGATTAACCTATGTGAGGCAATAAGCATATGCCCATTACGGGTATCGAACCCGCGACCTTCGCGTTATTAGCACGACGCTCTAACCAACTGAGCTAAACGGCCATGTTTAGGACTTCCAGGATAACACTTTACCGACCTCCACTGTTTAGTTCTTGGTGCGTTCGAGATGCATCGTACACCACTAATGACAAACACTACGTTATACAAGGAAAAAACGTCACTCTTTCAGCTATGTGTTCCATCGCAATATTAGCATGACGCTCTAACCAACTGAGCTAAACGAGCATACTAAAGGGCGCAGGATAACACATTTCGGATCTCCAGTTTTTAGTGCGTTTGAGATGCATGGCATACCGCTAATGACAAACACTACGTTATACAAGGTAAAAAACTTCAGTCTTTCAGCTATCTGCTCCGTCTCGTTATTAGCATGACACTATAACCAGTGCGTTCGAGATGCAACGCATACCGCTAATGACAAACACTACGTTACACAAGGTAAAATCGTCACCGATTAACCTACGTGTGGCATTAAGCAAATGGCCATTACGGGTATCGAACTCGCTTTATTAGCAAGACGCTCTAACCAACTGAGCTAAACGGCCATGTTAAAAACTTCCAGGATAAGACTTTATCGACCTCCACTGTTTAGTTCTTGGTGCGTTGGAGACTCATCGTACACCACTAATGACAAACACTACGTTATACAAGGTAAAAATCGTCACCCTTTCAGCTCTGTGTTCTGTCGCATTATTAGCATGACGCTCTAACCAACTGACCTAAACAGGCATATTTAAACGGCGCAGGATAACACATTTCGGATCCCCAGTTGTTAGTGCGTTTGAGATGCATGGCATACCGTTAATGACAAACACTACGTTATACAAGGTAAAAAACGTCACTCTTTCAGCTATGCGTTCCGTAGCATTATTAGCATGACGCTTTAACCACTGCGTTCGAGATGCATCGTTTACAGCTAATGACAAACACTACGTTACACAAGGTAAAATCGTCACTGATTAACCTATGTGAGGCAGTAAGCATATGGCCATTACGGGTATCGAACCCGCGACCTTCGCGTTATTAGCACGACGCTCTAACCAACTGAGCTAAACTGCCATGTTGAAGACTACCAGGATAAGATTTTATCGCTCTAACAACTGAGCTAAACGGGGCGCAGGATAACACATTTCGGATCCCCAGTTATAAGTGCGTTCTAGATGCTTGCCATAACGCTAATGACAAACACTACGTTATACAAGGTAAAAAACTTCATTCTTTCAGCTATGTGTTGCGTAGCGTCATTAGCATGACGCTTTAACCAGTGCGTTCGAGATGCATCGCATACCGCTAATGACAAATACTACGTTACACAAGGTAAAATCGTCACCATAATTGGTGACCTACGTGTGGCATTAAGCAAATGGTCATTACGGGTATCGAACCTTCGCGTTATTAGCACGACGCTCTAACCAACTGAGCTAAACGTCCATGTTAAAAACTTCCAGGATAAGACTTTATCGACCTCCACTGTTTAGTTCTTGGTGCGTTGGAGACTCATCGTACACCACTAATGACAAACACTACGTTATACAAGGTAAAAATCGTCACCCTTTCAGCTCTGTGTTCTGTCGCGTTATTAGCATGACGCTCTAACCAACTGACCTAAACAGGCATATTTAAACGGTGCAGGATAACACATTTCGGATCACCAGTTGTTAGTGCGTTTGAGATGCATGGCATACCGCTAATGACAAACACTACGTTATATAAGGTAAAAAACTTCAGTGTTTCAGCTATGTGCTCCGTCTCGTTATTAGCATGACACTATAACCAGTGCGTTCGAGATGCATCGCATACCGCTAATGACAAACACTACGTTACACAAGGTAAAATCGTCACTGATTAACCTATGTGAGGCAATAAGGATATGGCCATTACGGGTATCGAACCCGCGACCTTCGCGTTATTAGCACGACGCTCTAACCAACTGAGCAAAACGGCCATGTTTAAGACTACCAGGATAAGATTTTACGGACCTCCACTTCTTAGTTCTTGCTGCGTTGGAGACGCCTCGTACACCACTAATGACAAACACTACGTTATACAAGGTAAAAAACGTCACCCTTTCAGCTATGTGTTCTGTCGCGTTATTAGCATGACGCTTTAACCAGTGCGTTCGAGATGCATCTTTTACCGCTATTGACAAACACTACGTTATATACGGTAAAATCGTCACCGATTAACCTATGTGAGGCAATAAGCATATGGCCATTACGGGTATCGAACCCGCGACCTTCGCGTTATTAGCACGACGCTCTAACCAACTGAGCTAAACGGCCATGTTTAGGACTTCCAGGATAACACTTTACCGACCTCCACTCTTTAGTTCTTGGTGCGTTCGAGATGCATCGTACACCACTAATGACAAACACTACGTTATACAAGGAAAAAACGTCACTCTTTCAGCTATGTGTTCCATCGCAATATTAGCATGACGCTCTAACCAACTGAGCTAAACGAGCATACTAAAGGGCGCAGGATAACACATTTCGGATCTCCAGTTTTTAGTGCGTTTGATATGCATGGCATACCGCTAATGACAAACACTACGTTATACAAGGTAAAAAACTTCAGTCTTTCAGCTATCTGCTCCGTCTCGTTATTAGCATGACACTATAACCAGTGCGTTCGAGATGCATCGCATACCGCTAATGACAAACACTACGTTACACAAGGTAAAATCGTCACCGATTAACCTATGTGAGGCAATAAGCATATGGCAATTACGGGTATCGAACCCGCGACCTTCGCTTTATTAGCACGACGCTCTAACCAACTGAGCTAAACGGCCATGTTGAAGACTACCAGGATAAGATTTTACCGACCTCCACTGTTTAGTTCTTGCTGCGTTGGAGACGCCTCGTACACCACTAATGACAAACACTCCGTTATACAAGGTAAAAAACGTCACCCTTTCAGCTATGTGTTCTGTCGCGTTATTAGCATGACGCTTTAACCAGTGCGTTCGAGATGCATCTTTTACCGCTATTGACAAACACTACGTTATACACGGTAAAATCGTCACCGATTAACCTATGTGAGGCAATAAGCATATGGCCATTACGGGTATGGAACCCGCGACCTTCGCGTTATTAGCGCTACGCTCTAACCAACTGAGCTAAACGGCCATGTTTAGGACTTCCAGGATAACACTTTACCGACCTCCACTGTTTAGTTCTTGGTGCGTTCGAGATGCATCGTACACCACTAATGACAAACACTACGTTATACAAGGTAAAAAACGTCACTCTTTCAGGTATGTGTTCCGTCGGGACATTAGCATGACGCTCTAACCAACTGAGCTAAACGAGCATATTTAAAGGGCGCAGGATAACACATTTTGGATCTCCAGTTTTTAGTGCGTTTGAGATGCATGGCATACCGCTAATGACAAACACTACGTTATACAAGGTAAAAAACTTCAGTCTTTCAGCTATGTGCTCCGTCTCGTTATTAGCATGACACTAAAAACCAGTGCGTTCGAGATGCATCGCATACCGCTAATGACAAACACTACGTTACACAAGGTAAAATCGTCACTGATTAACCTATGTGAGGCAATAAGCATATGGCCATTACGGGTATCGAACCCGCGACCTTCGCGTTATTAGCACAACGCTCTAACCAACTGAGCTAAACGGCCACGTTAAAGACTACCAGGATAAGATTTTACCGACCTCCACTGTTTAGTTCTTGCTGCGTTGGAGACGCCTCGTACACCACTAATGACAAACACTACGTTATACAAGGTAAAAAACGTCACCCTTTCAGCTATGTGTTCTGTCGCGTTATTAGCATGACGCATTAACCAGTGTGTTCGAGATGCATCGTTTACCGCTATTGACAAACACTACGTTATACACGGTAAAATCGTCACCGATTAACCTATGTGAAGCAATAAACATATGGCCATTACGGGTATCGAACCCGCGACCTTCGCGTTATTAGCACGACGCTCTAACCAACTGAGCTAAACGGCCATGTTTAAGACTACCAGGATAAGATTTTACCGACCTCCACTGTTTAGTTCTTGGTGCGTTCGAGATGCATCGTACACCACTAATGACAAACACTACGTTATACAAGGTAAAAAACGTCACTCTTTCAGCTATGTGTTCCGTCGCGATATTAGCATGACGCTCTAACCAACTGAGCTAAACGAGCATATTTAAAGGGCGCAGGATAACACATTTCGGATCTCCAGTTTTTAGTGCGTTTGAGATGCATGGCATACCGCTAATGACAAACACTACGTTATATAAGGTAAAAAACTTCAGTCTTTCAGCTATGTGCTCAGTCTCGTTATTAGCATGACACTATAACCAGTGCGTTCGAGATGCATCGCATACCGCTAATGACAAACACTACGTTACACAAGGTAAAATCGTCACCGATTAACCTATGTGAGGCAATAAGCATATGCCCATTACGGGTATCGAACCCGCGACCTTCGCGTTATTAGCACGACGCTCTAACCAACTGAGCTAAACGGCCATGTTTAGGACTTCCAGGATAACACTTTACCGACCTCCACTGTTTAGTTCTTGGTGCGTTCGAGATGCATCGTACACCACTAATGACAAACACTACGTTATACAAGGAAAAAACGTCACTCTTTCAGCTATGTGTTCCATCGCAATATTAGCATGACGCTCTAACCAACTGAGCTAAACGAGCATACTAAAGGGCGCAGGATAACACATTTCGGATCTCCAGTTTTTAGTGCGTTTGATATGCATGGCATACCGCTAATGACAAACACTACGTTATACAAGGTAAAAAACTTCAGTCTTTCAGCTATCTGCTCCGTCTCGTTATTAGCATGACACTATAACCAGTGCGTTCGAGATGCATCGCATACCGCTAATGACAAACACTACGTTACACAAGGTAAAATCGTCACCGATTAACCTATGTGAGGCAATAAGCATATGGCCATTACGGGTATCGAACCCGCGACCTTCGCGTTATTAGCACGACGCTCTAACCAACTGAGCTAAACGGCCATGTTTAGGACTTCCAGGATAACACTTTACCGACCTCCACTGTTTAGTTCTTGGTGCGTTCGAGATGCATCGTACACCACTAATGACAAACACTACGTTATACAAGGAAAAAACGTCACTCTTTCAGCTATGTGTTCCATCGCAATATTAGCATGACGCTCTAACCAACTGAGCTAAACGAGCATACTAAAGGGCGCAGGATAACACATTTCGGATCTCCAGTTTTTAGTGCGTTTGAGATGCATGGCATACCGCTAATGACAAACACTACGTTATACAAGGTAAAAAACTTCAGTCTTTCAGCTATCTGCTCCGTCTCGTTATTAGCATGACACTATAACCAGTGCGTTCGAGATGCAACGCATACCGCTAATGACAAACACTACGTTACACAAGGTAAAATCGTCACCGATTAACCTACGTGTGGCATTAAGCAAATGGCCATTACGGGTATCGAACTCGCTTTATTAGCAAGACGCTCTAACCAACTGAGCTAAACGGCCATGTTAAAAACTTCCAGGATAAGACTTTATCGACCTCCACTGTTTAGTTCTTGGTGCGTTGGAGACTCATCGTACACCACTAATGACAAACACTACGTTATACAAGGTAAAAATCGTCACCCTTTCAGCTCTGTGTTCTGTCGCATTATTAGCATGACGCTCTAACCAACTGACCTAAACAGGCATATTTAAACGGCGCAGGATAACACATTTCGGATCCCCAGTTGTTAGTGCGTTTGAGATGCATGGCATACCGTTAATGACAAACACTACGTTATACAAGGTAAAAAACGTCACTCTTTCAGCTATGCGTTCCGTAGCATTATTAGCATGACGCTTTAACCACTGCGTTCGAGATGCATCGTTTACCGCTAATGACAAACACTACGTTACACAAGGTAAAATCGTCACTGATTAACCTATGTGAGGCAGTAAGCATATGGCCATTACGGGTATCGAACCCGCGACCTTCGCGTTATTAGCACGACGCTCTAACCAACTGAGCTAAACTGCCATGTTGAAGACTACCAGGATAAGATTTTATCGCTCTAACAACTGAGCTAAACGGGGCGCAGGATAACACATTTCGGATCCCCAGTTATAAGTGCGTTCTAGATGCTTGCCATAACGCTAATGACAAACACTACGTTATACAAGGTAAAAAACTTCATTCTTTCAGCTATGTGTTGCGTAGCGTCATTAGCATGACGCTTTAACCAGTGCGTTCGAGATGCATCGCATACCGCTAATGACAAATACTACGTTACACAAGGTAAAATCGTCACCATAATTGGTGACCTACGTGTGGCATGAAGCAAATGGTCATTACGGGTATCGAACCTTCGCGTTATTAGCACGACGCTCTAACCAACTGAGCTAAACGTCCATGTTAAAAACTTCCAGGATAAGACTTTATCGACCTCCACTGTTTAGTTCTTGGTGCGTTGGAGACTCATCGTACACCACTAATGACAAACACTACGTTATACAAGGTAAAAATCGTCACCCTTTCAGCTCTGTGTTCTGTCGCGTTATTAGCATGACGCTCTAACCAACTGACCTAAACAGGCATATTTAAACGGTGCAGGATAACACATTTCGGATCACCAGTTGTTAGTGCGTTTGAGATGCATGGCATACCGCTAATGACAAACACTACGTTATATAAGGTAAAAAACTTCAGTGTTTCAGCTATGTGCTCCGTCTCGTTATTAGCATGACACTATAACCAGTGCGTTCGAGATGCATCGCATACCGCTAATGACAAACACTACGTTACACAAGGTAAAATCGTCACTGATTAACCTATGTGAGGCAATAAGGATATGGCCATTACGGGTATCGAACCCGCGACCTTCGCGTTATTAGCACGACGCTCTAACCAACTGAGCAAAACGGCCATGTTTAAGACTACCAGGATAAGATTTTACGGACCTCCACTTCTTAGTTCTTGCTGCGTTGGAGACGCCTCGTACACCACTAATGACAAACACTACGTTATACAAGGTAAAAAACGTCACCCTTTCAGCTATGTGTTCTGTCGCGTTATTAGCATGACGCTTTAACCAGTGCGTTCGAGATGCATCTTTTACCGCTATTGACAAACACTACGTTATATACGGTAAAATCGTCACCGATTAACCTATGTGAGGCAATAAGCATATGGCCATTACGGGTATCGAACCCGCGACCTTCGCGTTATTAGCACGACGCTCTAACCAACTGAGCTAAACGGCCATGTTTAGGACTTCCAGGATAACACTTTACCGACCTCCACTCTTTAGTTCTTGGTGCGTTCGAGATGCATCGTACACCACTAATGACAAACACTACGTTATACAAGGAAAAAACGTCACTCTTTCAGCTATGTGTTCCATCGCAATATTAGCATGACGCTCTAACCAACTGAGCTAAACGAGCATACTAAAGGGCGCAGGATAACACATTTCGGATCTCCAGTTTTTAGTGCGTTTGATATGCATGGCATACCGCTAATGACAAACACTACGTTATACAAGGTAAAAAACTTCAGTCTTTCAGCTATCTGCTCCGTCTCGTTATTAGCATGACACTATAACCAGTGCGTTCGAGATGCATCGCATACCGCTAATGACAAACACTACGTTACACAAGGTAAAATCGTCACCGATTAACCTATGTGAGGCAATAAGCATATGGCCATTACGGGTATCGAACCCGCGACCTTCGCTTTATTAGCACGACGCTCTAACCAACTGAGCTAAACGGCCATGTTGAAGACTACCAGGATAAGATTTTACCGACCTCCACTGTTTAGTTCTTGCTGCGTTGGAGACGCCTCGTACACCACTAATGACAAACACTACGTTATACAAGGTAAAAAACGTCACCCTTTCAGCTATGTGTTCTGTCGCGTTATTAGCATGACGCTTTAACCAGTGCGTTCGAGATGCATCTTTTACCGCTATTGACAAACACTACGTTATACACGGTAAAATCGTCACCGATTAACCTATGTGAGGCAATAAGCATATGGCCATTACGGGTATGGAACCCGCGACCTTCGCGTTATTAGCGCTACGCTCTAACCAACTGAGCTAAACGGCCATGTTTAGGACTTCCAGGATAACACTTTACCGACCTCCACTGTTTAGTTCTTGGTGCGTTCGAGATGCATCGTACACCACTAATGACAAACACTACGTTATACAAGGTAAAAAACGTCACTCTTTCAGGTATGTGTTCCGTCGGGACATTAGCATGACGCTCTAACCAACTGAGCTAAACGAGCATATTTAAAGGGCGCAGGATAACACATTTTGGATCTCCAGTTTTTAGTGCGTTTGAGATGCATGGCATACCGCTAATGACAAACACTACGTTATACAAGGTAAAAAACTTCAGTCTTTCAGCTATGTGCTCCGTCTCGTTATTAGCATGACACTAAAAACCAGTGCGTTCGAGATGCATCGCATACCGCTAATGACAAACACTACGTTACACAAGGTAAAATCGTCACTGATTAACCTATGTGAGGCAATAAGCATATGGCCATTACGGGTATCGAACCCGCGACCTTCGCGTTATTAGCACGACGCTCTAACCAACTGAGCTAAACGGCCACGTTTAAGACTACCAGGATAAGATTTTACCGACCTCCACTGTTTAGTTCTTGCTGCGTTGGAGACGCCTCGTACACCACTAATGACAAACACTACGTTATACAAGGTAAAAAACGTCACCCTTTCAGCTATGTGTTCTGTCGCGTTATTAGCATGACGCATTAACCAGTGTGTTCGAGATGCATCGTTTACCGCTATTGACAAACACTACGTTATACACGGTAAAATCGTCACCGATTAACCTATGTGAAGCAATAAACATATGGCCATTACGGGTATCGAACCCGCGACCTTCGCGTTATTAGCACGACGCTCTAACCAACTGAGCTAAACGGCCATGTTTAAGACTACCAGGATAAGATTTTACCGACCTCCACTGTTTAGTTCTTGGTGCGTTCGAGATGCATCGTACACCACTAATGACAAACACTACGTTATACAAGGTAAAAAACGTCACTCTTTCAGCTATGTGTTCCGTCGCGATATTAGCATGACGCTCTAACCAACTGAGCTAAACGAGCATATTTAAAGGGCGCAGGATAACACATTTCGGATCTCCAGTTTTTAGTGCGTTTGAGATGCATGGCATACCGCTAATGACAAACACTACGTTATATAAGGTAAAAAACTTCAGTCTTTCAGCTATGTGCTCAGTCTCGTTATTAGCATGACACTATAACCAGTGCGTTCGAGATGCATCGCATACCGCTAATGACAAACACTACGTTACACAAGGTAAAATCGTCACCGATTAACCTATGTGAGGCAATTAGCATATGGCCATTACGGGTATCGAACCCACGACCTTCGCGTTATTAGCACGACGCTCTAACCAACTGAGCTAAACGGCCATGTTGAAGACTACCAGGATAAGATTTTACCGACCTCCACTGTTTAGTTCTTGCTGCGTTGGAGACGCCTCGTACACCACTAATGACAAACACTACGTTATACAAGGTAAAAAACGTCACCCTTTCAGCTATGTGTTCTGTCGCGTTATTAGCATGACGCATTAACCAGTGTGTTCGAGATGCATCGTTTACCGCTATTGACAAACACTACGTTATACACGGTAAAATCGTCACCGATTAACCTATGTGAAGCAATAAACATATGGCCATTACGGGAAGAACCCGCGACCTTCGCGTTATTAGCACGACGCTCTAACCAACTGAGCTAAACGGCCATGTTTAAGACTACCAGGATAAGATTTTACCGACCTCCACTGTTTAGTTCTTGGTGCGTTCGAGATGCATCGTACACCACTAATGACAAACACTACGTTATACAAGGTAAAAAACGTCACTCTTTCAGCTATGTGTTCCGTCGCGATATTAGCATGACGCTCTAACCAACTGAGCTAAACGAGCATATTTAAAGGGCGCAGGATAACACATTTTGGATCTCCAGTTTTTGTGCGTTTGAGATGCATGGCATACCGCTAATGACAAACACTACGTTATACAAGGTAAAAAACTTCACTCTTTCAGCTATGCGTTCCGTAGCATTATTAGCATGACGCTTTAACCAGTGCGTTCGAAATGCATCGTTTACCGCTTATGACAAACACTACGTTACACAAGGTAAAATCGTCACTGATTAACCTATGTGAGGCAATAAGCATATGGCAATTACGGGTATCGAACCCGCGACCTTCGCGTTATTAGCACGACGCTCTAACCAACTGAGCTAAACGGCCACGTTTAAGACTACCAGGATAAGATTTTACCGACCTCCGCTGTTTAGTTCTTGCTGCGTTGGAGACGCCTCGTACACCACTAATGACAAACACTACGTTATACAAGGTAAAAAACGTCACCCTTTCAGCTATGTGTTCTGTCGCGTTATTAGCATGACGCATTAACCAGTGTGTTCGAGATGCATCGTTTACCGCTATTGACAAACACTACGTTATACAAGGTAAAATCGTCACCGATTAACCTATGTGAAGCAATAAACATATGGCCATTACGGGTATCGAACCCTCGACCTTCGCGTTATTAGCACGACGCTCTAAACAACTGAGCTAAACGGCCATGTTTAAAACTACCAGGATAAGATTTTACCGACCTCCACTGTTTAGTTCTTGGTGCGTTCGAGATGCATCGTACACCACTAATGACAAACACTACGTTATACAAGGTAAAAAACGTCACTCTTTCAGCTATGTGTTCCGTCGCGATATTAGCATGACGCTCTAACCAACTGAGCTAAACGAGCATATTTAAAGGGCGCAGGATAACACATTTCGGATCTCCAGTTTTTAGTGCGTTTGAGATGCAAGGCATACCGCTAATGACTAACACTACGTTATATAAGGTAAAAAACTTCAGTCTTTCAGCTATGTGCTCAGTCTCGTTATTAGCATGACACTATAACCAGTGCGTTCGAGATGCATCGCATACCGCTAATGACAAACACTACGTTACACAAGGTAAAATCGTCACCGATTAACCTATGTGAGGCAATAAGCATATGGCCATTACGGGTATCGAACCCGCGACCTTCGCGTTATTAGCACGACGCTCTAACCAACTGAGCTAAACGGCCATGTTTAGGACTTCCAGGATAACACTTTACCAACCTCCACTGTTTAGTTCTTGCTGCGTTGGAGACGCCTCGTACACCACTAATGACAAACACTCCGTTATACAAGGTAAAAAACGTCACCCTTTCAGCTATGTGTTCTGTCGCGTTATTAGCATGACGCTTTAACCAGTGCGTTCGAGATGCATCTTTTACCGCTATTGACAAACACTACGTTATACACGGTAAAATCGTCACCGATTAACCTATGTGAGGCAATAAGCATATGGCCATTACGGGTATGGAACCCGCGACCTTCGCGTTATTAGCGCTACGCTCTAACCAACTGAGCTAAACGGCCATGTTTAGGACTTCCAGGATAACACTTTACCGACCTCCACTGTTTAGTTCTTGGTGCGTTCGAGATGCATCGTACACCACTAATGACAAACACTACGTTATACAAGGTAAAAAACGTCACTCTTTCAGGTATGTGTTCCGTCGGGACATTAGCATGACGCTCTAACCAACTGAGCTAAACGAGCATATTTAAAGGGCGCAGGATAACACATTTTGGATCTCCAGTTTTTAGTGCGTTTGAGATGCATGGCATACCGCTAATGACAAACACTACGTTATACAAGGTAAAAAACTTCAGTCTTTCAGCTATGTGCTCCGTCTCGTTATTAGCATGACACTAAAAACCAGTGCGTTCGAGATGCATCGCATACCGCTAATGACAAACACTACGTTACACAAGGTAAAATCGTCACTGATTAACCTATGTGAGGCAATAAGCATATGGCCATTACGGGTATCGAAACCGCGACCTTCGCGTTATTAGCACGACGCTCTAACCAACTGAGCTAAACGGCCACGTTAAAGACTACCAGGATAAGATTTTACCGACCTCCACTGTTTAGTTCTTGCTGCGTTGGAGACGCCTCGTACACCACTAATGACAAACACTACGTTATACAAGGTAAAAAACGTCACCCTTTCAGCTATGTGTTCTGTCGCGTTATTAGCATGACGCATTAACCAGTGTGTTCGAGATGCATCGTTTACCGCTATTGACAAACACTACGTTATACACGGTAAAATCGTCACCGATTAACCTATGTGAAGCAATAAACATATGGCCATTACGGGTATCGAACCCGCGACCTTCGCGTTATTAGCACGACGCTCTAACCAACTGAGCTAAACGGCCATGTTTAAGACTACCAGGATAAGATTTTACCGACCTCCACTGTTTAGTTCTTGGTGCGTTCGAGATGCATCGTACACCACTAATGACAAACACTACGTTATACAAGGTAAAAAACGTCACTCTTTCAGCTATGTGTTCCGTCGCGATATTAGCATGACGCTCTAACCAACTGAGCTAAACGAGCATATTTAAAGGGCGCAGGATAACACATTTCGGATCTCCAGTTTTTAGTGCGTTTGAGATGCATGGCATACCGCTAATGACAAACACTACGTTATATAAGGTAAAAAACTTCAGTCTTTCAGCTATGTGCTCAGTCTCGTTATTAGCATGACACTATAACCAGTGCGTTCGAGATGCATCGCATACCGCTAATGACAAACACTACGTTACACAAGGTAAAATCGTCACCGATTAACCTATGTGAGGCAATAAGCATATGCCCATTACGGGTATCGAACCCGCGACCTTCGCGTTATTAGCACGACGCTCTAACCAACTGAGCTAAACGGCCATGTTTAGGACTTCCAGGATAACACTTTACCGACCTCCACTGTTTAGTTCTTGGTGCGTTCGAGATGCATCGTACACCACTAATGACAAACACTACGTTATACAAGGAAAAAACGTCACTCTTTCAGCTATGTGTTCCATCGCAATATTAGCATGACGCTCTAACCAACTGAGCTAAACGAGCATACTAAAGGGCGCAGGATAACACATTTCGGATCTCCAGTTTTTAGTGCGTTTGATATGCATGGCATACCGCTAATGACAAACACTACGTTATACAAGGTAAAAAACTTCAGTCTTTCAGCTATCTGCTCCGTCTCGTTATTAGCATGACACTATAACCAGTGCGTTCGAGATGCATCGCATACCGCTAATGACAAACACTACGTTACACAAGGTAAAATCGTCACCGATTAACCTATGTGAGGCAATAAGCATATGGCCATTACGGGTATCGAACCCGCGACCTTCGCGTTATTAGCACGACGCTCTAACCAACTGAGCTAAACGGCCATGTTTAGGACTTCCAGGATAACACTTTACCGACCTCCACTGTTTAGTTCTTGGTGCGTTCGAGATGCATCGTACACCACTAATGACAAACACTACGTTATACAAGGAAAAAACGTCACTCTTTCAGCTATGTGTTCCATCGCAATATTAGCATGACGCTCTAACCAACTGAGCTAAACGAGCATACTAAAGGGCGCAGGATAACACATTTCGGATCTCCAGTTTTTAGTGCGTTTGAGATGCATGGCATACCGCTAATGACAAACACTACGTTATACAAGGTAAAAAACTTCAGTCTTTCAGCTATCTGCTCCGTCTCGTTATTAGCATGACACTATAACCAGTGCGTTCGAGATGCAACGCATACCGCTAATGACAAACACTACGTTACACAAGGTAAAATCGTCACCGATTAACCTACGTGTGGCATTAAGCAAATGGCCATTACGGGTATCGAACTCGCTTTATTAGCAAGACGCTCTAACCAACTGAGCTAAACGGCCATGTTAAAAACTTCCAGGATAAGACTTTATCGACCTCCACTGTTTAGTTCTTGGTGCGTTGGAGACTCATCGTACACCACTAATGACAAACACTACGTTATACAAGGTAAAAATCGTCACCCTTTCAGCTCTGTGTTCTGTCGCATTATTAGCATGACGCTCTAACCAACTGACCTAAACAGGCATATTTAAACGGCGCAGGATAACACATTTCGGATCCCCAGTTGTTAGTGCGTTTGAGATGCATGGCATACCGTTAATGACAAACACTACGTTATACAAGGTAAAAAACGTCACTCTTTCAGCTATGCGTTCCGTAGCATTATTAGCATGACGCTTTAACCAGTGCGTTCGAGATGCATCGTTTACCGCTAATGACAAACACTACGTTACACAAGGTAAAATCGTCACTGATTAACCTATGTGAGGCAGTAAGCATATGGCCATTACGGGTATCGAACCCACGACCTTCGCGTTATTAGCACGACGCTCTAACCAACTGAGCTAAACTGCCATGTTGAAGACTACCAGGATAAGATTTTATCGCTCTAACAACTGAGCTAAACGGGGCGCAGGATAACACATTTCGGATCCCCAGTTATAAGTGCGTTCTAGATGCTTGCCATAACGCTAATGACAAACACTACGTTATACAAGGTAAAAAACTTCATTCTTTCAGCTATGTGTTGCGTAGCGTCATTAGCATGACGCTTTAACCAGTGCGTTCGAGATGCATCGCATACCGCTAATGACAAATACTACGTTACACAAGGTAAAATCGTCACCATAATTGGTGACCTACGTGTGGCATTAAGCAAATGGTCATTACGGGTATCGAACCTTCGCGTTATTAGCACGACGCTCTAACCAACTGAGCTAAACGTCCATGTTAAAAACTTCCAGGATAAGACTTTATCGACCTCCACTGTTTAGTTCTTGGTGCGTTGGAGACTCATCGTACACCACTAATGACAAACACTACGTTATACAAGGTAAAAATCGTCACCCTTTCAGCTCTGTGTTCTGTCGCGTTATTAGCATGACGCTCTAACCAACTGACCTAAACAGGCATATTTAAACGGTGCAGGATAACACATTTCGGATCACCAGTTGTTAGTGCGTTTGAGATGCATGGCATACCGCTAATGACAAACACTACGTTATATAAGGTAAAAAACTTCAGTGTTTCAGCTATGTGCTCCGTCTCGTTATTAGCATGACACTATAACCAGTGCGTTCGAGATGCATCGCATACCGCTAATGACAAACACTACGTTACACAAGGTAAAATCGTCACTGATTAACCTATGTGAGGCAATAAGGATATGGCCATTACGGGTATCGAACCCGCGACCTTCGCGTTATTAGCACGACGCTCTAACCAACTGAGCAAAACGGCCATGTTTAAGACTACCAGGATAAGATTTTACGGACCTCCACTTCTTAGTTCTTGCTGCGTTGGAGACGCCTCGTACACCACTAATGACAAACACTACGTTATACAAGGTAAAAAACGTCACCCTTTCAGCTATGTGTTCTGTCGCGTTATTAGCATGACGCTTTAACCAGTGCGTTCGAGATGCATCTTTTACCGCTATTGACAAACACTACGTTATATACGGTAAAATCGTCACCGATTAACCTATGTGAGGCAATAAGCATATGGCCATTACGGGTATCGAACCCGCGACCTTCGCGTTATTAGCACGACGCTCTAACCAACTGAGCTAAACGGCCATGTTTAGGACTTCCAGGATAACACTTTACCGACCTCCACTCTTTAGTTCTTGGTGCGTTCGAGATGCATCGTACACCACTAATGACAAACACTACGTTATACAAGGAAAAAACGTCACTCTTTCAGCTATGTGTTCCATCGCAATATTAGCATGACGCTCTAACCAACTGAGCTAAACGAGCATACTAAAGGGCGCAGGATAACACATTTCGGATCTCCAGTTTTTAGTGCGTTTGATATGCATGGCATACCGCTAATGACAAACACTACGTTATACAAGGTAAAAAACTTCAGTCTTTCAGCTCCGTCTCGTTATTAGCATGACACTATAACCAGTGCGTTCGAGATGCATCGCATACCGCTAATGACAAACACTACGTTACACAAGGTAAAATCGTCACCGATTAACCTATGTGAGGCAATAAGCATATGGCCATTACGGGTATCGAACCCACGACCTTCGCTTTATTAGCACGACGCTCTAACCAACTGAGCTAAACGGCCATGTTGAAGACTACCAGGATAAGATTTTACCGACCTCCACTGTTTAGTTCTTGCTGCGTTGGAGACGCCTCGTACACCACTAATGACAAACACTACGTTATACAAGGTAAAAAACGTCACCCTTTCAGCTATGTGTTCTGTCGCGTTATTAGCATGACGCTTTAACCAGTGCGTTCGAGATGCATCTTTTACCGCTATTGACAAACACTACGTTATACACGGTAAAATCGTCACCGATTAACCTATGTGAGGCAATAAGCATATGGCCATTACGGGTATGGAACCCGCGACCTTCGCGTTATTAGCGCTACGCTCTAACCAACTGAGCTAAACGGCCATGTTTAGGACTTCCAGGATAACACTTTACCGACCTCCACTGTTTAGTTCTTGGTGCGTTCGAGATGCATCGTACACCACTAATGACAAACACTACGTTATACAAGGTAAAAAACGTCACTCTTTCAGGTATGTGTTCCGTCGGGACATTAGCATGACGCTCTAACCAACTGAGCTAAACGAGCATATTTAAAGGGCGCAGGATAACACATTTTGGATCTCCAGTTTTTAGTGCGTTTGAGATGCATGGCATACCGCTAATGACAAACACTACGTTATACAAGGTAAAAAACTTCAGTCTTTCAGCTATGTGCTCCGTCTCGTTATTAGCATGACACTAAAAACCAGTGCGTTCGAGATGCATCGCATACCGCTAATGACAAACACTACGTTACACAAGGTAAAATCGTCACTGATTAACCTATGTGAGGCAATAAGCATATGGCCATTACGGGTATCGAACCCGCGACCTTCGCGTTATTAGCACGACGCTCTAACCAACTGAGCTAAACGGCCACGTTTAAGACTACCAGGATAAGATTTTACCGACCTCCACTGTTTAGTTCTTGCTGCGTTGGAGACGCCTCGTACACCACTAATGACAAACACTACGTTATACAAGGTAAAAAACGTCACCCTTTCAGCTATGTGTTCTGTCGCGTTATTAGCATGACGCATTAACCAGTGTGTTCGAGATGCATCGTTTACCGCTATTGACAAACACTACGTTATACACGGTAAAATCGTCACCGATTAACCTATGTGAAGCAATAAACATATGGCCATTACGGGTATCGAACCCGCGACCTTCGCGTTATTAGCACGACGCTCTAACCAACTGAGCTAAACGGCCATGTTTAAGACTACCAGGATAAGATTTTACCGACCTCCACTGTTTAGTTCTTGGTGCGTTCGAGATGCATCGTACACCACTAATGACAAACACTACGTTATACAAGGTAAAAAACGTCACTCTTTCAGCTATGTGTTCCGTCGCGATATTAGCATGACGCTCTAACCAACTGAGCTAAACGAGCATATTTAAAGGGCGCAGGATAACACATTTCGGATCTCCAGTTTTTAGTGCGTTTGAGATGCATGGCATACCGCTAATGACAAACACTACGTTATATAAGGTAAAAAACTTCAGTCTTTCAGCTATGTGCTCAGTCTCGTTATTAGCATGACACTATAACCAGTGCGTTCGAGATGCATCGCATACCGCTAATGACAAACACTACGTTACACAAGGTAAAATCGTCACCGATTAACCTATGTGAGGCAATAAGCATATAGCCATTACGGGTATCGAACCCACGACCTTCGCGTTATTAGCACGACGCTCTAACCAACTGAGCTAAACGGCCATGTTGAAGACTACCAGGATAAGATTTTACCGACCTCCACTGTTTAGTTCTTGCTGCGTTGGAGACGCCTCGTACACCACTAATGACAAACACTACGTTATACAAGGTAAAAAACGTCACCCTTTCAGCTATGTGTTCTGTCGCGTTATTAGCATGACGCATTAACCAGTGTGTTCGAGATGCATCGTTTACCGCTATTGACAAACACTACGTTATACACGGTAAAATCGTCACCGATTAACCTATGTGAAGCAATAAACATATGGCCATTACGGGAAGAACCCCCGACCTTCGCGTTATTAGCACGACGCTCTAACCAACTGAGCTAAACGGCCATGTTTAAGACTACCAGGATAAGATTTTACCGACCTCCACTGTTTAGTTCTTGGTGCGTTCGAGATGCATCGTACACCACTAATGACAAACACTACGTTATACAAGGTAAAAAACGTCACTCTTTCAGCTATGTGTTCCGTCGCGATATTAGCATGACGCTCTAACCAACTGAGCTAAACGAGCATATTTAAAGGGCGCAGGATAACACATTTTGGATCTCCAGTTTTTGTGCGTTTGAGATGCATGGCATACCGCTAATGACAAACACTACGTTATACAAGGTAAAAAACTTCACTCTTTCAGCTATGCGTTCCGTAGCATTATTAGCATGACGCTTTAACCAGTGCGTTCGAAATGCATCGTTTACCGCTTATGACAAACACTACGTTACACAAGGTAAAATCGTCACTGATTAACCTATGTGAGGCAATAAGCATATGGCAATTACGGGTATCGAACCCGCGACCTTCGCGTTATTAGCACGACGCTCTAACCAACTGAGCTAAACGGCCACGTTTAAGACTACCAGGATAAGATTTTACCGACCTCCACTGTTTAGTTCTTGCTGCGTTGGAGACGCCTCGTACACCACTAATGACAAACACTACGTTATACAAGGTAAAAAACGTCACCCTTTCAGCTATGTGTTCTGTCGCGTTATTAGCATGACGCATTAACCAGTGTGTTCGAGATGCATCGTTTACCGCTATTGACAAACACTACGTTATACAAGGTAAAATCGTCACCGATTAACCTATGTGAAGCAATAAACATATGGCCATTACGGGTATCGAACCCTCGACCTTCGCGTTATTAGCACGACGCTCTAAACAACTGAGCTAAACGGCCATGTTTAAAACTACCAGGATAAGATTTTACCGACCTCCACTGTTTAGTTCTTGGTGCGTTCGAGATGCATCGTACACCACTAATGACAAACACTACGTTATACAAGGTAAAAAACGTCACTCTTTCAGCTATGTGTTCCGTCGCGATATTAGCATGACGCTCTAACCAACTGAGCTAAACGAGCATATTTAAAGGGCGCAGGATAACACATTTCGGATCTCCAGTTTTTAGTGCGTTTGAGATGCAAGGCATACCGCTAATGACTAACACTACGTTATATAAGGTAAAAAACTTCAGTCTTTCAGCTATGTGCTCAGTCTCGTTATTAGCATGACACTATAACCAGTGCGTTCGAGATGCATCGCATACCGCTAATGACAAACACTACGTTACACAAGGTAAAATCGTCACCGATTAACCTATGTGAGGCAATAAGCATATGGCCATTACGGGTATCGAACCCGCGACCTTCGCGTTATTAGCACGACGCTCTAACCAACTGAGCTAAACGGCCATGTTTAGGACTTCCAGGATAACACTTTACCAACCTCCACTGTTTAGTTCTTGCTGCGTTGGAGACGCCTCGTACACCACTAATGACAAACACTACGTTATACAAGGTAAAAAACGTCACCCTTTCAGCTATGTGTTCTGTCGCGTTATTAGCATGACGCATTAACCAGTGTGTTCGAGATGCATCGTTTACCGCTATTGACAAACACTACGTTATACACGGTAAAATCGTCACCGATTAACCTATGTGAAGCAATAAACATATGGCCATTACGGGTATCGAACCCGCGACCTTCGCGTTATTAGCACGACGCTCTAACCAACTGAGCTAAACGGCCATGTTTAAGAATACCAGGATAAGATTTTACCGACCTCCACTGTTTAGTTCTTGGTGCGTTCGAGATGCATCGTACACCACTAATGGCAAACACTACGTTATACAAGGAAAAAAAGTCACTCTTTCAGCTATGTGTTCCATCGCAATATTAGCATGACGCTCTAACCAACTGAGCTAAACGAGCATATTTAAAGGGCGCAGGATAACACATTTCGGATCTCCAGTTTTTAGTGCGTTTGAGATGCAAGGCATACCGCTAATGACTAACACTACGTTATATAAGGTAAAAAACTTCAGTCTTTCAGCTATGTGCTCAGTCTCGTTATTAGCATGACACTATAACCAGTGCGTTCGAGATGCATCGCATACCGCTAATGACAAACACTACGTTACACAAGGTAAAATCGTCACCGATTAACCTATGTGAGGCAATAAGCATATGGCCATTACGGGTATCGAACCCGCGACCTTCGCGTTATTAGCACGACGCTCTAACCAACTGAGCTAAACGGCCACGTTTAAGACTACCAGGATAAGATTTTACCAACCTCCACTGTTTAGTTCTTGCTGCGTTGGAGACGCCTCGTACACCACTAATGACAAACACTACGTTATACAAGGTAAAAAACGTCACCCTTTCAGCTATGTGTTCTGTCGCGTTATTAGCATGACGCATTAACCAGTGTGTTCGAGATGCATCGTTTACCGCTATTGACAAACACTACGTTATACACGGTAAAATCGTCACCGATTAACCTATGTGAAGCAATAAACATATGGCCATTACGGGTATCGAACCCACGACCTTCGCGTTATTAGCACGACTCTCTAACCAACTGAGCTAAACGGCCATGTTTGATCTACCAGGATAAGATTTTACCGACCTCCACTGTTTAGTTCTTGGTGCGTTCGAGATGCATCGTACACCACTAATGACAAACACTACGTTATACAAGGTAAAAAACGTCACTCTTTCAGCTATGTGTTCCGTCGCGATATTAGCATGACGCTCTAACCAACTGAGCTAAACGAGCATATTTAAAGGGCGCAGGATAACACATTTCGGATCTCCAGTTTTTAGTGCGTTTGAGATGCATGGCATACCGCTAATGACAAACACTACGTTATATAAGGTAAAAAACTTCAGTCTTTCAGCTATGTGCTCAGTCTCGTTATTAGCATGACACTATAACCAGTGCGTTCGAGATGCATCGCATACCGCTAATGACAAACACTACGTTACACAAGGTAAAATCGTCACCGATTAACCTATGTGAGGCAATAAGCATATGGCAATTACGGGTATCGAACCCGCGACCTTCGCGTTATTAGCACGACGCTCTAACCAACTGAGCTAAACGGCCACGTTTAAGACTACCAGGATAAGATTTTACCGACCTCCACTGTTTAGTTCTTGCTGCGTTGGAGACGCCTCGTACACCACTAATGACAAACACTACGTTATACAAGGTAAAAAACGTCACCCTTTCAGCTATGTGTTCTGTCGCGTTATTAGCATGACGCATTAACCAGTGTGTTCGAGATGCATCGTTTACCGCTATTGACAAACACTACGTTATACAAGGTAAAATCGTCACCGATTAACCTATGTGAAGCAATAAACATATGGCCATTACGGGTATCGAACCCTCGACCTTCGCGTTATTAGCACGACGCTCTAAACAACTGAGCTAAACGGCCATGTTTAAAACTACCAAGATAAGATTTTACCGACCTCCACTGTTTAGTTCTTGGTGCGTTCGAGATGCATCGTACACCACTAATGACAAACACTACGTTATACAAGGTAAAAAACGTCACTCTTTCAGCTATGTGTTCCGTCGCGATATTAGCATGACGCTCTAACCAACTGAGCTAAACGAGCATATTTAAAGGGCGCAGGATAACACATTTCGGATCTCCAGTTTTTAGTGCGTTTGAGATGCAAGGCATACCGCTAATGACTAACACTACGTTATATAAGGTAAAAAACTTCAGTCTTTCAGCTATGTGCTCAGTCTCGTTATTAGCATGACACTATAACCAGTGCGTTCGAGATGCATCGCATACCGCTAATGACAAACACTACATTACACAAGGTAAAATCGTCACCGATTAACCTATGTGAGGCAATAAGCATATGGCCATTACGGGTATCGAACCCGCGACCTTCGCGTTATTAGCACGACGCTCTAACCAACTGAGCTAAACGGCCATGTTTAGGACTTCCAGGATAACACTTTACCAACCTCCACTGTTTAGTTCTTGCTGCGTTGGAGACGCCTCGTACACCACTAATGACAAACACTACGTTATACAAGGTAAAAAACGTCACCCTTTCAGCTATGTGTTCTGTCGCGTTATTAGCATGACGCATTAACCAGTGTGTTCGAGATGCATCGTTTACCGCTATTGACAAACACTACGTTATACACGGTAAAATCGTCACCGATTAACCTATGTGAAGCAATAAACATATGGCCATTACGGGTATCGAACCCGCGACCTTCGCGTTATTAGCACGACGCTCTAACCAACTGAGCTAAACGGCCATGTTTAAGAATACCAGGATAAGATTTTACCGACCTCCACTGTTTAGTTCTTGGTGCGTTCGAGATGCATCGTACACCACTAATGGCAAACACTACGTTATACAAGGAAAAAAAGTCACTCTTTCAGCTATGTGTTCCATCGCAATATTAGCATGACGCTCTAACCAACTGAGCTAAACGAGCATATTTAAAGGGCGCAGGATAACACATTTCGGATCTCCAGTTTTTAGTGCGTTTGAGATGCAAGGCATACCGCTAATGACTAACACTACGTTATATAAGGTAAAAAACTTCAGTCTTTCAGCTATGTGCTCAGTCTCGTTATTAGCATGACACTATAACCAGTGCGTTCGAGATGCATCGCATACCGCTAATGACAAACACTACGTTACACAAGGTAAAATCGTCACCGATTAACCTATGTGAGGCAATAAGCATATGGCCATTACGGGTATCGAACCCGCGACCTTCGCGTTATTAGCACGACGCTCTAACCAACTGAGCTAAACGGCCACGTTTAAGACTACCAGGATAAGATTTTACCAACCTCCACTGTTTAGTTCTTGCTGCGTTGGAGACGCCTCGTACACCACTAATGACAAACACTACGTTATACAAGGTAAAAAACGTCACCCTTTCAGCTATGTGTTCTGTCGCGTTATTAGCATGACGCATTAACCAGTGTGTTCGAGATGCATCGTTTACCGCTATTGACAAACACTACGTTATACACGGTAAAATCGTCACCGATTAACCTATGTGAAGCAATAAACATATGGCCATTACGGGTATCGAACCCACGACCTTCGCGTTATTAGCACGACTCTCTAACCAACTGAGCTAAACGGCCATGTTTGATCTACCAGGATAAGATTTTACCGACCTCCACTGTTTAGTTCTTGGTGCGTTCGAGATGCATCGTACACCACTAATGACAAACACTACGTTATACAAGGTAAAAAACGTCACTCTTTCAGCTATGTGTTCCGTCGCGATATTAGCATGACGCTCTAACCAACTGAGCTAAACGAGCATATTTAAAGGGCGCAGGATAACACATTTCGGATCTCCAGTTTTTAGTGCGTTTGAGATGCATGGCATACCGCTAATGACAAACACTACGTTATATAAGGTAAAAAACTTCAGTCTTTCAGCTATGTGCTCAGTCTCGTTATTAGCATGACACTATAACCAGTGCGTTCGAGATGCATCGCATACCGCTAATGACAAACACTACGTTACACAAGGTAAAATCGTCACCGATTAACCTATGTGAGGCAATAAGCACATGGCCATTACGGGTATCGAACCCACGACCTTCGCGTTATTAGCACGACGCTCTAACCAACTGAGCTAAACGGCCATGTTGAAGACTACCAGGATAAGATTTTACCGACCTCCACTGTTTAGTTCTTGCTGCGTTGGAGACGCCTCGTACACCACTAATGACAAACACTACGTTATACAAGGTAAAAAACGTCACCCTTTCAGCTATGTGTTCTGTCGCGTTATTAGCATGACGCATTAACCAGTGTGTTCGAGATGCATCGTTTACCGCTATTGACAAACACTACGTTATACACGGTAAAATCGTCACCGATTAACCTATGTGAAGCAATAAACATATGGCCATTACGGGTATCGAACCCGCGACCTTCGCGTTATTAGCACGACGCTCTAACCAACTGAGCTAAACGGCCATGTTTAAGACTACCAGGATAAGATTTTACCGACCTCCACTGTTTAGTTCTTGGTGCGTTCGAGATGCATCGTACACCACTAATGACAAACACTACGTTATACAAGGTAAAAAACGTCACTCTTTCAGCTATGTGTTCCGTCGCGATATTAGCATGACGCTCTAACCAACTGAGCTAAACGAGCATATTTAAAGGGCGCAGGATAACACATTTCGGATCTCCAGTTTTTAGTGCGTTTGAGATGCATGGCATACCGCTAATGACAAACACTACGTTATATAAGGTATAAAACTTAAGTCTTTCAGCTATGTGCTCAGTCTCGTTATTAGCATGACACTATAACCAGTGCGTTCGAGTTGCATCGCATACCGCTAATGACAAACACTACGTTACACAAGGTAAAATCGTCACCGATTAACCTATGTGAGGCAATAAGCATATGGCCATTACGGGTATCGAACCCGCGACCTTCGCGTTATTAGCACGACGCTCTAACCAACTGAGCTAAACGGCCATGTTGAAGACTACCAGGATAAGATTTTACCGACCTCCACTGTTTAGTTCTTGCTGCGTTGGAGACGCCTCGTACACCACTAATGACAAACACTACGTTATACAAGGTAAAAAACGTCACCCTTTCAGCTATGTGTTCTGTCGAGTTATTAGCATGACGCTCTAACCAACTGAGCGAAACAGGCATATTTATGGGGCGCAGGATAACACATTTCGTATCGCCAGTTGTTAGCGCGTTTGAGATGCATGGCATACCGTTAATGACAAACACTACGTTATACAAGGTAAAAAATTCACTCTTTCAGCTATGTGCTCCGTCGCATTATTAGCATGACGCTCTAACCAACTGAGCTAAACAGGCATATTCATAGCGCGCGGGATAACACATTTCGGATCCCCAGTTGTTAGCGCGTTCTAGATGCATGCCATAACGCTAACGACAAACACTACGTTATACAATGTAAAAAACATCACCCTATCAGTTATGTCTTCCGTCGCGTGATTAGCAAGACACTCTAAACAACTGAGCTAAACGGGGCGCAGGATAACACATTTCGGATCCCCAGTTATAAGTGCGTTCTAGATGCATGCCATAACGCTAATGACAAACACTACGTTATACAAGGTAAAAAACTTCATTCTTTCAGCTATGTGTTGCGTAGCGTCATTAGCATGACGCTTTAACCAGTGCGTTCGAGATGCATCGCATACCGCTAATCACAAATACTACGTTACACAAGGTAAAATCGTCACTAATTAACCTACGTGTGGCATTAAGCAAATGGCCATTACGGGTATCGAACCCGCGACCTTCGCGTTATTAGCACGACGCTCTAACCAACTGAGCTAAACGACCATGTTAAGAACTTCTAGGATAAGACTTTATCGACCTCCACTGTTTAGTTCTTGGTGCGTTGGAGACTCATCGTACACCACTAATGACAAACACTACGTTATACAAGGTAAAAATCGTCACCCTTTCAGCTCTGTGTTCTGTCGCGTTATTAGCATGACGCTCTAACCAACTGACCTAAACAGGCATATTTAAACGGCGCAGGATAACACATTTCGGATCCCCAGTTGTTAGTGCGTTTGAAATGCATGGCATACCGTTAATGACAAACACTACGTTATACAAGGTAAAAAACTTCACTCTTTCAGCTATGCGTTCCGTAGCATTATTAGCATGACGCTTTAACCAGTGCGTTCGAGATGCATCGTTTACCGCTAATGACAAACACTACGTTACACAAGGTAAAATTGTCACTGATTAACCTATGTGAGGCAATAAGCATATGGCCATTACGGGTATCGAACCCGCGACCTTCGCGTTATTAGCACGACGCTCTAACCAACTGAGCTAAACGGCCACGTTTAAGACTACCAGGATAAGATTTTACCAACCTCCACTGTTTAGTTCTTGCTGCGTTGGAGACGCCTCGTACACCACTAATGACAAACACTACGTTATACAAGGTAAAAAACGTCACCCTTTCAGCTATGTGTTCTGTCGCGTTATTAGCATGACGCATTAACCAGTGTGTTCGAGATGCATCGTTTACCGCTATTGACAAACACTACATTATACACGGTAAAATCGTCACCGATTAACCTATGTGAAGCAATAAACATATGGCCATTACGGGTATCGAACCCGCGACCTTCGCGTTATTAGCACGACGCTCTAACCAACTGAGCTAAACGGCCATGTTGAAGACTACCAGGATAAGATTTTACCGACCTCCACTGTTTAGTTCTTGGTGCGTTCGAGATGCATCGTACACCACTAATGACAAACACTACGTTATACAAGGTAAAAAACGTCACTCTTTCAGCTATGTGTTCCGTCGCGATATTAGCATGACGCTCTAACCAACTGAGCTAAACGAGCATATTTAAAGGGCGCAGGATAACACATTTCGGATCTCCAGTTTTTAGTGCGTTTGAGATGCATGGCATACCGCTAATGACAAACACTACGTTATATAAGGTAAAAAACTTCAGTCTTTCAGCTATGTGCTCAGTCTCGTTATTAGCATGACACTATAACCAGTGCGTTCGAGATGCATCGCATACCGCTAATGACAAACACTACGTTACACAAGGTAAAATCGTCACGATTAACCTATGTGAGGCAATAAGCATACGGCCATTACGGGTATCGAACCCACGACCTTCGCGTTATTAGCACGACGCTCTAACCAACTGAGCTAAACGCCCATGTTGAAGACTACCAGGATAAGATTTTACCGACCTCCACTGTTTAGTTCTTGCTGCGTTGGAGACGCCTCGTACACCACTAATGACAAACACTACGTTATACAAGGTAAAAAACGTCACCCTTTCAGCTATGTGTTCTGTCGCGTTATTAGCATGACGCATTAACCAGTGTGTTCGAGATGCATCGTTTACCGCTATTGACAAACACTACGTTATACACGGTAAAATCGTCACCGATTAACCTATGTGAAGCAATAAACATATGGCCATTACGGGAAGAACCCGCGACCTTCGCGTTATTAGCACGACGCTCTAACCAACTGAGCTAAACGGCCATGTTTAAGACTACCAGGATAAGATTTTACCGACCTCCACTGTTTAGTTCTTGGTGCGTTCGAGATGCATCGTACACCACTAATGACAAACACTACGTTATACAAGGTAAAAAACGTCACTCTTTCAGCTATGTGTTCCGTCGCGATATTAGCATGACGCTCTAACCAACTGAGCTAAACGAGCATATTTAAAGGGCGCAGGATAACACATTTCGGATCTCCAGTTTTTAGTGCGTTTGAGATGCATGGCATACCGCTAATGACAAACACTACGTTATATAAGGTAAAAAACTTCAGTCTTTCAGCTATGTGCTCAGTCTCGTTATTAGCATGACACTATAACCAGTGCGTTCGAGATGCATCGCATACCGCTAATGACAAACACTACGTTACACAAGGTAAAATCGTCACCGATTAACCTATGTGAGGCAATAAGCATATGCCCATTACAGGTATCGAACCCGCGACCTTCACGTTATTAGCACGACGCTCTAACCAACTGAGCTAAACGGCCATGTTTAGGACTTCCAGGATAACACTTTACCGACCTCCACTGTTTAGTTCTTGGTGCGTTCGAGATGCATCGTACACCACTAATGACAAACACTACGTTATACAAGGAAAAAACGTCACTCTTTCAGCTATGTGTTCCATCGCAATATTAGCATGACGCTCTAACCAACTGAGCTAAACGAGCATATTTAAAGGGCGCAGGATAACACATTTTGGATCTCCAGTTTTTGTGCGTTTGAGATGCATGGCATACCGCTAATGACAAACACTACGTTATACAAGGTAAAAAACTTCACTCTTTCAGCTATGCGTTCCGTAGCATTATTAGCATGACGCTTTAACCAGTGCGTTCGAAATGCATCGTTTACCGCTAATGACAAACACTACGTTACACAAGGTAAAATCGTCACTGATTAACCTATGTGAGGCAATAAGCATATGGCCATAACGGGTATCGAACCCGCGACCTTCGCGTTATTAGCACGACGCTCTAACCAACTGAGCTAAACGGCCACGTTTAAGACTACCAGGATAAGATTTTACCGACCTCCACTGTTTAGTTCTTGCTGCGTTGGAGACGCCTCGTACACCACTAATGACAAACACTACGTTATACAAGGTAAAAAACGTCACCCTTTCAGCTATGTGTTCTGTCGCGTTATTAGCATGACGCATTAACCAGTGTGTTCGAGATGCATCGTTTACCGCTATTGACAAACACTACGTTATACAAGGTAAAATCGTCACCGATTAACCTATGTGAAGCAATAAACATATGGCCATTACGGGTATCGAACCCGCGACCTTCGCGTTATTAGCACGACGCTCTAACCAACTGAGCTAAACGGCCATGTTTAAAACTACCAGGATAAGATTTTACCGACCTCCACTGTTTAGTTCTTGGTGCGTTCGAGATGCATCGTACACCACTAATGACAAACACTACGTTATACAAGGTAAAAAACGTCACTCTTTCAGCTATGTGTTCCGTCGCGATATTAGCATGACGCTCTAACCAACTGAGCTAAACGAGCATATTAAAAGGGCGCAGGATAACACATTTCGGATCTCCAGTTTTTAGTGCGTTTGAGATGCATGGCATACCGCTAATGACTAACACTACGTTATATAAGGTAAAAAACTTCAGTCTTTCAGCTATGTGCTCAGTCTCGTTATTAGCATGACACTATAACCAGTGCGTTCGAGATGCATCGCATACCGCTAATGACAAACACTACGTTACACAAGGTAAAATCGTCACCGATTAACCTATGTGAGGCAATAAGCATATGGCCATTACGGGTATCGAACCCGCGACCTTCGCGTTATTAGCACGACGCTCTAACCAACTGAGCTAAACGGCCACGTTTAAGACTACCAGGATAAGATTTTACCAACCTCCACTGTTTAGTTCTTGCTGCGTTGGAGACGCCTCGTACACCACTAATGACAAACACTACGTTATACAAGGTAAAAAACGTCACCCTTTCAGCTATGTGTTCTGTCGCGTTATTAGCATGACGCATTAACCAGTGTGTTCGAGATGCATCGTTTACCGCTATTGACAAACACTACGTTATACACGGTAAAATCGTCACCGATTAACCTATGTGAAGCAATAAACATATGGCCATTACGGGTATCGAACCCACGACCTTCGCGTTATTAGCACGACGCTCTAACCAACTGAGCTAAACGGCCATGTTTAAGACTACCAGGATAAGATTTTACCGACCTCCACTGTTTAGTTCTTGGTGCGTTCGAGATGCATCGTACACCACTAATGACAAACACTACGTTATACAAGGAAAAAACGTCACTCTTTCAGCTATGTGTTCCATCGCAATATTAGCATGACGCTCTAACCAACTGAGCTAAACGAGCATACTAAAGGGCGCAGGATAACACATTTCGGATCTCCAGTTTTTAGTGCGTTTGATATGCATGGCATACCGCTAATGACAAACACTACGTTATACAAGGTAAAAAACTTCAGTCTTTCAGCTATCTGCTCCGTCTCGTTATTAGCATGACACTATAACCAGTGCGTTCGAGATGCATCGCATACCGCTAATGACAAACACTACGTTACACAAGGTAAAATCGTCACCGATTAACCTATGTGAGGCAATAAGCATATGGCCATTACGGGTATCGAACCCGCGACCTTCGCGTTATTAGCACGACGCTCTAACCAACTGAGCTAAACGGCCATGTTTAGGACTTCCAGGATAACACTTTACCGACCTCCACTGTTTAGTTCTTGGTGCGTTCGAGATGCATCGTACACCACTAATGACAAACACTACGTTATACAAGGTAAAAAACGTCACTCTTTCAGGTATGTGTTCCGTCGGGACATTAGCATGACGCTCTAACCAACTGAGCTAAACGAGCATATTTAAAGGGCGCAGGATAACACATTTTGGATCTCCAGTTTTTGTGCGTTTGAGATGCATGGCATACCGCTAATGACAAACACTACGTTATACAAGGTAAAAAACTTCACTCTTTCAGCTATGCGTTCCGTAGCATTATTAGCATGACGCTTTAACCAGTGCGTTCGAAATGCATCGTTTACCGCTAATGACAAACACTACGTTACACAAGGTAAAATCGTCACTGATTAACCTATGTGAGGCAATAAGCATATGGCCATTACGGGTATCGAACCCGCGACCCTCGCGTTATTAGCACGACGCTCTAACCAACTGAGCTAAACGGCCACGTTTAAGACTACCAGGATAAGATTTTACCGACCTCCACTGTTTAGTTCTTGCTGCGTTGGAGACGCCTCGTACACCACTAATGACAAACACTACGTTATACAAGGTAAAAAACGTCACCCTTTCAGCTATGTGTTCTGTCGCGTTATTAGCATGACGCATTAACCAGTGTGTTCGAGATGCATCGTTTACCGCTATTGACAAACACTACGTTATACAAGGTAAAATCGTCACCGATTAACCTATGTGAAGCAATAAACATATGGCCATTACGGGTATCGAACCCGCGACCTTCGCGTTATTAGCACGACGCTCTAACCAACTGAGCTAAACGGCCATGTTTAAAACTACCAGGATAAGATTTTACCGACCTCCACTGTTTAGTTCTTGGTGCGTTCGAGATGCATCGTACACCACTAATGACAAACACTACGTTATACAAGGTAAAAAACGTCACTCTTTCAGCTATGTGTTCCGTCGCGATATTAGCATGACGCTCTAACCAACTGAGCTAAACGAGCATATTTAAAGGGCGCAGGATAACACATTTCGGATCTCCAGTTTTTAGTGCGTTTGAGATGCATGGCATACCGCTAATGACTAACACTACGTTATATAAGGTAAAAAACTTCAGTCTTTCAGCTATGTGCTCAGTCTCGTTATTAGCATGACACTATAACCAGTGCGTTCGAGATGCATCGCATACCGCTAATGACAAACACTACGTTACACAAGGTAAAATCGTCACCGATTAACCTATGTGAGGCAATAAGCATATGGCCATTACGGGTATCGAACCCGCGACCTTCGCGTTATTAGCACGACGCTCTAACCAACTGAGCTAAACGGCCATGTTTAAGACTACCAGGATAAGATTTTACCAACCTCCACTGTTTAGTTCTTGCTGCGTTGGAGACGCCTCGTACACCACTAATGACAAACACTACGTTATACAAGGTAAAAAACGTCACCCTTTCAGCTATGTGTTCTGTCGCGTTATTAGCATGACGCATTAACCAGTGTGTTCGAGATGCATCGTTTACCGCTATTGACAAACACTACGTTATACACGGTAAAATCGTCACCGATTAACCTATGTGAAGCAATAAACATATGGCCATTACGGGTATCGAACCCACGACCTTCGCGTTATTAGCACGACACTCTAACCAACTGAGCTAAACGGCCATGTTTAGGACTTCCAGAATAAGATTTTACCGACCTCCACTGTTTAGTTCTTGGTGCGTTCGAGATGCATCGTACACCACTAATGACAAACACTACGTTATACAAGGAAAAAACGTCACTCTTTCAGCTATGTGTTCCATCGCAATATTAGCATGACGCTCTAACCAACTGAGCTAAACGAGCATACTAAAGGGCGCAGGATAACACATTTCGGATCTCCAGTTTTTAGTGCGTTTGAGATGCATGGCATACCGCTAATGACAAACACTACGTTATACAAGGTAAAAAACTTCAGTCTTTCAGCTATCTGCTCCGTCTCGTTATTAGCATGACGCTTTAACCAGTGCGTTCGAGATGCATCTTTTACCGCTATTGACAAACACTACGTTATACACGGTAAAATCGTCACCGATTAACCTATGTGAGGCAATAAGCATATGGCCATTACGGGTATCGAACCCGCGACCTTCGCCTTATTAGCACGACGCTCTAACCAACTGAGCTAAACGGCCATGTTTAGGACTTCCAGGATAACACTTTACCGACCTCCACTGTTTAGTTCTTGGTGCGTTCGAGATGCATCGTACACCACTAATGACAAACACTACGTTATACAAGGAAAAAACGTCACTCTTTCAGCTATGTGTTCCATCGCAATATTAGCATGACGCTCTAACCAACTGAGCTAAACGAGCATACTAAAGGGCGCAGGATAACACATTTCGGATCTCCAGTTTTTAGTGCGTTTGAGATGCATGGCATACCGCTAATGACAAACACTACGTTATACAAGGTAAAAAACTTCAGTCGTTCAGCTATCTGCTCCGTCTCGTTATTAGCATGACACTATAACCAGTGCGTTCGAGATGCATCGTTTACCGCTATTGACAAACACTACGTTATACACGGTAAAATCGTCACCGATTAACCTATGTGAGGCAATAAACATATGGCCATTACGGGTATCGAACCCGCAACCTTCACGTTATTAGCACGACGCTCTAACCAACTGAGCTAAACGGCCATGTTTAGGACTTCCAGGATAACACTTTACCGACCTCCACTTTTTAGTTCTTGGTGCATTCGAGATGCATCGTACACCACTAATGACAAACACTACGTTATACAAGGTAAAAAACGTCACTCTTTCAGCTATGTGTTCCGTCGCGATATTAGCATGACGCTCTAACCAACTGAGCTAAACGAGCATATTTAAAGGGCGCAGGATAACACATTTCGGATCTCCAGTTTTTAGTGCGTTTGAGATGCATGGCATACCGCTAATGACAAACACTACGTTATATAAGGTAAAAAACTTCAGTCTTTCAGCTATGTGCTCCGTCGCGTTATTAGCATGACACTATAACCAGTGCGTTCGAGATGCATCGCATACCGCTAATGACAAACACTACGTTACACAAGGTAAAATCGTCACCGATTAACCTATGTGAGGCAATAAGCATAAGGCCATTACGGGTATCGCACCCGGGACCTTCGCGTTATTAGCACGACTTTCTAACCAACTGAGCTAAACGGCCATGTTTAGGACTTCCAGGATAACACTTTACCGACCTCCACTTTTTAGTTCTTGGTGCGTTCGAGATGCATCGTACACCACTAATGACAAACACTACGTTATACAAGGTAAAAAACGTCACTCTTTCAGCTATGTGTTCCGTCGCGTTATTAGCACGACGCTCTAACCAACTGAGCTAAACGGCCATGTTTAGGACTTCCAGGATAACACTTTACCGACCTCCACTTTTTAGTTCTTGGTGCGTTCGAGATGCATCGTACACCACTAATGACAAACACTACGTTATACAAGGTAAAAAACGTCACCCTTTCAGCTATGTGTTCTGTCGCGTTATTAGCATGACGCATTAACCAGTGTGTTCGAGATGCATCGTTTACCGCTATTGACAAACACTACGTTATACACGGTAAAATCGTCACCGATTAACCTATGTGAAGCAATAAACATATGGCCATTACGGGTATCGAACCCGCGACCTTCGCGTTATTAGCACGACGCTCTAACCAACTGAGCTAAACGGCCATGTTTAAGACTACCAGGATAAGATTTTACCGACCTCCACTGTTTAGTTCTTGGTGCGTTCGAGATGCATCGTACACCACTAATGACAAACACTACGTTATACAAGGTAAAAAACGTCACTCTTTCAGCTATGTGTTCCGTCGCGATATTAGCATGACGCTCTAACCAACTGAGCTAAACGAGCATATTTAAAGGGCGCAGGATAACACATTTCGGATCTCCAGTTTTTAGTGCGTTTGAGATGCATGGCATACCGCTAATGACAAACACTACGTTATATAAGGTATAAAACTTAAGTCTTTCAGCTATGTGCTCAGTCTCGTTATTAGCATGACACTATAACCAGTGCGTTCGAGTTGCATCGCATACCGCTAATGACAAACACTACGTTACACAAGGTAAAATCGTCACCGATTAACCTATGTGAGGCAATAAGCATATGGCCATTACGGGTATCGAACCCGCGACCTTCGCGTTATTAGCACGACGCTCTAACCAACTGAGCTAAACGGCCATGTTGAAGACTACCAGGATAAGATTTTACCGACCTCCACTGTTTAGTTCTTGCTGCGTTGGAGACGCCTCGTACACCACTAATGACAAACACTACGTTATACAAGGTAAAAAACGTCACCCTTTCAGCTATGTGTTCTGTCGAGTTATTAGCATGACGCTCTAACCAACTGAGCGAAACAGGCATATTTATGGGGCGCAGGATAACACATTTCGTATCGCCAGTTGTTAGCGCGTTTGAGATGCATGGCATACCGTTAATGACAAACACTACGTTATACAATGTAAAAAACATCACCCTATCAGTTATGTCTTCCGTCGCGTGATTAGCAAGACACTCTAAACAACTGAGCTAAACGGGGCGCAGGATAACACATTTCGGATCCCCAGTTATAAGTGCGTTCTAGATGCATGCCATAACGCTAATGACAAACACTACGTTATGCAAGGTAAAAAACTTCATTCTTTCAGCTATGTGTTGCGTAGCGTCATTAGCATGACGCTTTAACCAGTGCGTTCGAGATGCATCGCATACCGCTAATCACAAATACTACGTTACACAAGGTAAAATCGTCACCAAATAACCTACGTGTGGCATTAAGCAAATGGCCATTACGGGTATCGAACCCGCGACCTTCGCGTTATTAGCACGACGCTCTAACCAACTGAGCTAAACGACCATGTTAAGAACTTCCAGGATAAGACTTTATCGACCTCCACTGTTTAGTTCTTGGTGCGTTGGAGACTCATCGTACACCACTAATGACAAACACTACGTTATACAAGGTAAAAATCGTCACCCTTTCAGCTCTGTGTTCTGTCGCGTTATTAGCATGACGCTCTAACCAACTGACCTAAACAGGCATATTTAAACGGCGCAGGATAACACATTTCGGATCCCCAGTTGTTAGTGCGTTTGAGATGCATGGCATACCGTTAATGACAAACACTACGTTATACAAGGTAAAAAACTTCACTCTTTCAGCTATGCGTTCCGTAGCATTATTAGCATGACGCTTTAACCAGTGCGTTCGAGATGCATCGTTTACCGCTAATGACAAACACTACGTTACACAAGGTAAAATCGTCACTGATTAACCTATGTGAGGCAATAAGCATATGGCCATTACGGGTATCGAACCCTCGACCTTCGCGTTATTAGCACGACGCTCTAACCAACTGAGCTAAACGGCCATGTTTAGGACTTCCAGGATAACACTTTACCGACCTCCACTGTTTAGTTCTTGGTGCGTTCGAGATGCATCGTACACCACTAATGACAAACACTACGTTATACAAGGAAAAAACGTCACTCTTTCAGCTATGTGTTCCATCGCAATATTAGCATGACGCTCTAACCAACTGAGCTAAACGAGCATACTAAAGGGCGCAGGATAACACATTTCGGATCTCCAGTTTTTAGTGCGTTTGAGATGCATGGCATACCGCTAATGACAAACACTACGTTATACAAGGTAAAAAACTTCAGTCTTTCAGCTATCTGCTCCGTCTCGTTATTAGCATGACACTATAACCAATGCGTTCGAGATGCATCGCATACCGCTAATGACAAACACTACGTTACACAAGGTAAACTCGTCACCGATTAACCTACGTGTGGCATTAAGCAAATGGCCATTACGGGTATCGAACCCGCGACCTTCGCGTTATTAGCACAACTCCAACCAACTGAGCTAAACGGCCATGTTTAAAACTTCCAGGATAAGACTTTATCGACCTCCACTGTTTAGTTCTTGGTGCGTTGGAGACTCATCGTACACCACTGATGACAAACACTACGTTATACAAGGTAAAAATCGTCACCCTTTCAGCTCTGTGTTCTGTCGCGTTATTAGCATGACGCTCTAACCAACTGACCTAAACAGGCATATTTAAACGGCGCAGGATAACACATTTCGGATCCCCAGTTGTTAGTGCGTTTGAGATGCATGGCATACCGTTAATGACAAACACTACGTTATACAAGGTAAAAAACTTCCCTCTTTCAGCTATGCGTTCCGTAGTATTATTAGCATGACGCTTTAACCAGTGCGCTCGAGATGCATCGTTTACCGCTAATGACAAACACTACGTTACACAAGGTAAAATCGTCACTGATTAACCTATGTGAGGCAATAAGCATATGGCCATTACGGGTATCGAACCTTCGCGTTATTAGCACGACGCTCTAACCAACTGAGCTAAACGGCCATGTTTAAGACTACCAGGATAAGATTTTACGGACCTCCACTGTTTAGTTCTTGCTGCGTTGGAGACGCCTCGTACACCACTAATGACAAACACTACGTTATACAAGGTAAAAAACGTCACCCTTTCAGCTATGTGTTCTGTCGCGTTATTAGCATGACGCTTTAACCAGTGTGTTCGAGATGCATCGTTTACCGCTATTGACAAACACTACGTTATACACGGTAAAATCGTCACAGATTAACCTATGTGAGGCAATAAACATATGGCTATTACGGGTATCGAACCCGCAAC
Organism: Pollachius pollachius; assembly: GCF_949987615.1. Lineage (NCBI taxonomy): Eukaryota > Metazoa > Chordata > Actinopteri > Gadiformes > Gadidae > Pollachius > Pollachius pollachius. The sequence continues at coordinate 5,607,306 of NC_136934.1, read as the reverse complement.
CTTCACGTTATTAGCACGACGCTCTAACCAACTGAGCTAAACGGCCATGTTTAGGACTTCCAGAATAACACTTTACCGACCTCCACTTTTTAGTTCTTGGTGCGTTCGAGATGCATCGTACACCACTAATGACAAACACTACGTTATACAAGGTAAAAAACGTCACTCTTTCAGCTATGTGTTCCGTCGCGATATTAGCATGACGCTCTAACCAACTGAGCTAAACGAGCATATTTAAAGGGCGCAGGATAACACATTTCGGATCTCCAGTTTTTAGTGCGTTTGAGATGCATGGCATACCGCTAATGACAAACACTACGTTATATAAGGTAAAAAACTTCAGTCTTTCAGCTATGTGCTCCGTCGCGTTATTAGCATGACACTATAACCAGTGCGTTCGAGATGCATCGCATACCGCTATTGACAAACACTACGTTATACACGGTAAAATCGTCACCGATTAACCTATGTGAGGCAATAAGCATATGGCCATTACGGGTATCGAACCCGCGACCTTCGCGTTATTAGCACGACGCTCTAACCAACTGAGCTAAACGGCCATGTTTAGGACTTCCAGGATAACACTTTACCGACCTCCACTGTTTAGTTCTTGGTGCGTTCGAGATGCATCGTACACCACTAATGACAAACACTACGTTATACAAGGAAAAAACGTCACTCTTTCAGCTATGTGTTCCATCGCAATATTAGCATGACGCTCTAACCAACTGAGCTAAACGAGCATACTAAAGGGCGCAGGATAACACATTTCGGATCTCCAGTTTTTAGTGCGTTTGAGATGCATGGCATACCGCTAATGACAAACACTACGTTATACAAGGTAAAAAACTTCAGTCTTTCAGCTATCTGCTCCGTCTCGTTATTAGCATGACGCTTTAACCAGTGCGTTCGAGATGCATCTTTTACCGCTATTGACAAACACTACGTTATACACGGTAAAATCGTCACCGATTAACCTATGTGAGGCAATAAGCATATGGCCATTACGGGTATCGAACCCGCGACCTTCGCCTTATTAGCACGACGCTCTAACCAACTGAGCTAAACGGCCATGTTTAGGACTTCCAGAATAACACTTTACCGACCTCCACTTTTTAGTTCTTGGTGCGTTCGAGATGCATCGTACACCACTAATGACAAACACTACGTTATACAAGGTAAAAAACGTCACTCTTTCAGCTATGTGTTCCGTCGCGATATTAGCATGACGCTCTAACCAACTGAGCTAAACGAGCATATTTAAAGGGCGCAGGATAACACATTTCGGATCTCCAGTTTTTAGTGCGTTTGAGATGCATGGCATACCGCTAATGACAAACACTACGTTATATAAGGTAAAAAACTTCAGTCTTTCAGCTATGTGCTCCGTCGCGTTATTAGCATGACACTATAACCAGTGCGTTCGAGATGCATCGCATACCGCTATTGACAAACACTACGTTATACACGGTAAAATCGTCACCGATTAACCTATGTGAGGCAATAAGCATATGGCCATTACGGGTATCGAACCCGCGACCTTCGCGTTATTAGCACGACGCTCTAACCAACTGAGCTAAACGGCCATGTTTAGGACTTCCAGGATAACACTTTACCGACCTCCACTGTTTAGTTCTTGGTGCGTTCGAGATGCATCGTACACCACTAATGACAAACACTACGTTATACAAGGAAAAAACGTCACTCTTTCAGCTATGTGTTCCATCGCAATATTAGCATGACGCTCTAACCAACTGAGCTAAACGAGCATACTAAAGGGCGCAGGATAACACATTTCGGATCTCCAGTTTTTAGTGCGTTTGAGATGCATGGCATACCGCTAATGACAAACACTACGTTATACAAGGTAAAAAACTTCAGTCTTTCAGCTATCTGCTCCGTCTCGTTATTAGCATGACGCTTTAACCAGTGCGTTCGAGATGCATCTTTTACCGCTATTGACAAACACTACGTTATACACGGTAAAATCGTCACCGATTAACCTATGTGAGGCAATAAGCATATGGCCATTACGGGTATCGAACCCGCGACCTTCGCCTTATTAGCACGACGCTCTAACCAACTGAGCTAAACGGCCATGTTTAGGACTTCCAGGATAACACTTTACCGACCTCCACTGTTTAGTTCTTGGTGCGTTCGAGATGCATCGTACACCACTAATGACAAACACTACGTTATACAAGGAAAAAACGTCACTCTTTCAGCTATGTGTTCCATCGCAATATTAGCATGACGCTCTAACCAACTGAGCTAAACGAGCATACTAAAGGGCGCAGGATAACACATTTCGGATCTCCAGTTTTTAGTGCGTTTGAGATGCATGGCATACCGCTAATGACAAACACTACGTTATACAAGGTAAAAAACTTCAGTCGTTCAGCTATCTGCTCCGTCTCGTTATTAGCATGACACTATAACCAGTGCGTTCGAGATGCATCGTTTACCGCTATTGACAAACACTACGTTATACACGGTAAAATCGTCACCGATTAACCTATGTGAGGCAATAAACATATGGCCATTACGGGTATCGAACCCGCAACCTTCACGTTATTAGCACGACGCTCTAACCAACTGAGCTAAACGGCCATGTTTAGGACTTCCAGGATAACACTTTATCGACCTCCACTTTTTAGTTCTTGGTGCATTCGAGATGCATCGTACACCACTAATGACAAACACTACGTTATACAAGGTAAAAAACGTCACTCTTTCAGCTATGTGTTCCGTCGCGATATTAGCATGACGCTCTAACCAACTGAGCTAAACGAGCATATTTAAAGGGCGCAGGATAACACATTTTGGATCTCCAGTTTTTAGTGCGTTTGAGATGCATGGCATACCGCTAATGACAAACACTACGTTATATAAGGTAAAAAACTTCAGTCTTTCAGCTATGTGCTCCGTCGCGTTATTAGCATGACGCTTTAACCAGTGCGTTCGAGATGCATCTTTTACCGCTATTGACAAACACTACGTTATACACGGTAAAATCGTCACCGATTAACCTATGTGAGGCAATAAGCATATGGCCATTACGGGTATCGAACCCGCGACCTTCGCGTTATTAGCACGACGCTCTAACCAACTGAGCTAAACGGCCATGTTAAGGACTTCCAGGATAACACTTTACCGACCTCCACTGTTAAGTTCTTGGTGCGTTCGAGATGCATCGTACACCACTAATGACAAACACTACGTTATACAAGGAAAAAACGTCACTCTTTCAGCTATGTGTTCCATCGCAATATTAGCATGACGCTCTAACCAACTGAGCTAAACGAGCATATTTAAAGGGCGCAGGATAACACATTTCGGATCTCCAGTTTTTAGTGCGTTTGAGATGCATGGCATACCGCTAATGACAAACACTACGTTATATAAGGTAAAAAACTTCAGTCTTTCAGCTATGTGCTCCGTCGCGTTATTAGCATGACGCTTTAACCAGTGCGTTCGAGATGCATCTTTTACCGCTATTGACAAACACTACGTTATACACGGTAAAATCGTCACCGATTAACCTATGTGAGGCAATAAGCATATGGCCATTACGGGTATCGAACCCGCGACCTTCGCGTTATTAGCACGACGCTCTAACCAACTGAGCTAAACGGCCATGTTAAGGACTTCCAGGATAACACTTTACCGACCTCCACTGTTAAGTTCTTGGTGCGTTCGAGATGCATCGTACACCACTAATGACAAACACTACGTTATACAAGGAAAAAACGTCACTCTTTCAGCTATGTGTTCCATCGCAATATTAGCATGACGCTCTAACCAACTGAGCTAAACGAGCATACTAAAGGGCGCAGGATAACACATTTCGGATCTCCAGTTTTTAGAGCGTTTGAGATGCATGGCATACCGCTAATGACAAACACTACGTTATACAAGGTAAAAAACTTCAGTCGTTCAGCTATCTGCTCCGTCTCGTTATTAGCATGACACTATAACCAGTGCGTTCGAGATGCATCGCATACCGCTAATGACAAACACTACGTTACACAAGGTAAACTCGTCACCGATTAACCTACGTGTGGCATTAAGCAAATGGCCATTACGGGTATCGAACCCACGACCTTCGCGTTATTAGCACGACGCTCTAACCAACTGAGCTAAACGGCCATGTTTAAAACTTCCAGGATAAGACTTTATCGACCTCCACTGTTTAGTTCTTGGTGCGTTGGAGACTCATCGTACACCACTAATGACAAACAGTACGTTATACAAGGTAAAAATCGTCACCCTTTCAGCTCTGTGTTCTGTCGCGTTATTAGCATGACGCTCTAACCAACTGACCTAAACAGGCATATTTAAACGGCGCAGGATAACACATTTCGGATCCCCAGTTGTTAGTGCGTTTGAGATGCATGGCATATCGCTAATGACAAACACTACGTTATATAAGGTAAAAAACTTCAGTCTTTCAGCTATGTGCTCCGTCGCGTTATTAGCATGACACTATAAGCTAATATAGTGTCATGGTAATATAGTGTCGAGATGCATCGCATACCGCTAATGACAAACACTACGTTACACAAGGTAAAATCGTCACCGATTAACCTATGTGAGGCAATAAGCATAAGGCCATTACGGGTATCGCACCCGGGACCTTCGCGTTATTAGCACGACGCTCTAACCAACTGAGCTAAACGGCCATGTTTAGGACTTCCAGGATAACACTTTACCGACCGCCACTTTTTAGTTCTTGGTGCGTTCGAGATGCATCGTACACCACTAATGACAAACACTACGTTATACAAGGTAAAAAACGTCACTCTTTCAGCTATGTGTTCCGTCGCGATATTAGCATGACGCTCTAACCAACTGAGCTAAACGAGCATATTTAAAGGGCGCAGGATAACACATTTCGGATCTCCAGTTTTTAGTGCGTTTGAGATGCATGGCATATCGCTAATGACAAACACTACGTTATATAAGGTAAAAAACTTCAGTCTTTCAGCTATGTGCTCCGTCGCGTTATTAGCATGACACTATAACCAGTGCGTTCGAGATGCATCGCATACCGCTAATGACAAACACTACGTTACACAAGGTAAAATCGTCACCGATTAACCTATCTGAGGCAATAAGCATATGGCCATTACGGGTATCGAACCCGCGACCTTCGCGTTATTAGCACGACGCTCTAACCAACTGAGCTAAACGGCCATGTTGAAGACTACCAGGATAAGATTTTACCGACATCCACTGTTTAGTTCTTGCTGCGTTGGAGACGCCTCGTACACCACTAATGACAAACACTACGTTATACAAGGTAAAAAACGTCACCCTTTCAGCTATGTGTTCTGTCGCGTTATTAGCATGACGCTTTAACCAGTGCGTTCGAGATGCATCTTTTACCGCTATTGACAAACACTACGTTATACACGGTAAAATCGTCACCGATTAACCTATGTGAGGCAATAAGCATATGGCCATTACGGGTATCGAACCCGCGACCTTCGCGTTATTAGCACGACGCTCTAACCAACTGAGCTAAACGGCCATGTTAAGGACTTCCAGGATAACACTTTACCGACCTCCACTGTTAAGTTCTTGGTGCGTTCGAGATGCATCGTACACCACTAATGACAAACACTACGTTATACAAGGAAAAAACGTCACTCTTTCAGCTATGTGTTCCATCGCAATATTAGCATGACGCTCTAACCAACTGAGCTAAACGAGCATACTAAAGGGCGCAGGATAACACATTTCGGATCTCCAGTTTTTAGAGCGTTTGAGATGCATGGCATACCGCTAATGACAAACACTACGTTATACAAGGTAAAAAACTTCAGTCGTTCAGCTATCTGCTCCGTCTCGTTATTAGCATGACACTATAACCAGTGCGTTCGAGATGCATCGCATACCGCTAAAGACAAACACTACGTTACACAAGGTAAACTCGTCACCGATTAACCTACGTGTGGCATTAAGCAAATGGCCATTACCGGTATCGAACCCACGACCTTCGCGTTATTAGCACGACGCTCTAACCAACTGAGCTAAACGGCCATGTTTAAAACTTCCAGGATAAGACTTTATCGACCTCCACTGTTTAGTTCTTGGTGCGTTGGAGACTCATCGTACACCACTAATGACAAACACTACGTTATACAAGGTAAAAATCGTCACCCTTTCAGCTCTGTGTTCTGTCGCGTTATTAGCATGACGCTCTAACCAACTGACCTAAACAGGCATATTTAAACGGCGCAGGATAACACATTTCGGATCCCCAGTTGTTAGTGCGTTTGAGATGCATGGCATATCGCTAATGACAAACACTACGTTATATAAGGTAAAAAACTTCAGTCTTTCAGCTATGTGCTCCGTCGCGTTATTAGCATGACACTATAAGCTAATATAGTGTCATGGTAATATAGTGTCGAGATGCATCGCATACCGCTAATGACAAACACTACGTTACACAAGGTAAAATCGTCACCGATTAACCTATGTGAGGCAATAAGCATAACGCCATTACGGGTATCGCACCCGGGACCTTCGCGTTATTAGCACGACGCTCTAACCAACTGAGCTAAACGGCCATGTTTAGGACTTCCAGGATAACACTTTACCGACCTCCACTTTTTAGTTCTTGGTGCGTTCGAGATGCATCGTACACCACTAATGACAAACACTACGTTATACAAGGTAAAAAACGTCACTCTTTCAGCTATGTGTTCCGTCGCGATATTAGCATGACGCTCTAACCAACTGAGCTAAACGAGCATATTTAAAGGGCGCAGGATAACACATTTCGGATCTCCAGTTTTTAGTGCGTTTGAGATGCATGGCATATCGCTAATGACAAACACTACGTTATATAAGGTAAAAAACTTCAGTCTTTCAGCTATGTGCTCCGTCGCGTTATTAGCATGACACTATAAGCTAATATAGTGTCATGGTAATATAGTGTCGAGATGCATCGCATACCGCTAATGACAAACACTACGTTACACAAGGTAAAATCGTCACCGATTAACCTATGTGAGGCAATAAGCATAAGGCCATTACGGGTATCGCACCCGGGACCTTCGCGTTATTAGCACGACGCTCTAACCAACTGAGCTAAACGGCCATGTTTAGGACTTCCAGGATAACACTTTACCGACCTCCACTTTTTAGTTCTTGGTGCGTTCGAGATGCATCGTACACCACTAATGACAAACACTACGTTATACAAGGTAAAAAACGTCACTCTTTCAGCTATGTGTTCCGTCGCGATATTAGCATGACGCTCTAACCAACTGAGCTAAACGAGCATATTTAAAGGGCGCAGGATAACACATTTCGGATCTCCAGTTTTTAGTGAGTTTGAGATGCATGGCATATCGCTAATGACAAACACTACGTTATATAAGGTAAAAAACTTCAGTCTTTCAGCTATGTGCTCCGTCGCGTTATTAGCATGACACTATAACCAGTGCGTTCGAGATGCATCGCATACCGCTAATGACAAACACTACGTTACACAAGGTAAAATCGTCACCGATTAACCTATGTGAGGCAATACGCATATGGCCATTACGGGTATCGAACCCGCGACCTTCGCGTTATTAGCACGACGCTCTAACCAACTGAGCTAAACGGCCATGTTTAGGACTTCCAGGATAACACTTTACCGACCTCCACTGTTTAGTTCTTGGTGCGTTCGAGATGCATCGTACACCACTAATGACAAACACTACGTTATACAAGGAAAAAACGTCACTCTTTCAGCTATGTGTTCCATCGCAATATTAGCATGACGCTCTAACCAACTGAGCTAAACGAGCATACTAAAGGGCGCAGGATAACACATTTCGGATCTCCAGTTTTTAGTGCGTTTGAGATGCATGGCATACCGCTAATGACAAACACTACGTTATACAAGGTAAAAAACTTCAGTCGTTCAGCTATCTGCTCCGTCTCGTTATTAGCATGACACTATAACCAGTGCGTTCGAGATGCATCGCATACCGCTAATGACAAACACTACGTTACACAAGGTAAACTCGTCACCGATTAACCTACGTGTGGCATTAAGCAAATGGCCAAGACTTTATCGACCTCCACTGTTTAGTTCTTGGTGCGTTGGAGACTCATCGTACACCACTAATGACAAACACTACGTTATACAAGGTAAAAATCGTCACCCTTTCAGCTCTGTGTTCTGTCGCGTTATTAGCATGACGCTCTAACCAACTGACCTAAACAGGCATATTTAAACGGCGCAGGATAACACATTTCGGATCCCCAGTTGTTAGTGCGTTTGAGATGCATGGCATACCGTTAATGACAAACACTACGTTATACAACGTAAAAAACTTCACTCTTTCAGCTATGCGTTCCGTAGTATTATTAGCATGACGCTTTAACCAGTGCGTTCGAGATGCATCGTTTACCGCTAATGACAAACACTACGTTACACAATGTAAAATCGTCACCGATTAACCTATGTGAGGCAATAAGCATAAGCCCATTACGGGTATCGAACCCACGACCTTCGCGTTATTAGCACGACGCTCTAACCAACTGAGCTAAACGGCCATGTTTAAGACTACCAGGATAAGATTTTACCGACCTCCACTTTTTAGTTCTTGGTGCGTTCGAGATGCATCGTACACCACTAATGACAAACACTACGTTATACAAGGTAAAAAACGTCACTCTTTCAGCTATGTGTTCCGTCGCGATATTAGCATGACGCTCTAACCAACTGAGCTAAACGAGCATATTTAAAGGGCGCAGGATAACACATTTCGGATCTCCAGTTTTTAGTGCGTTTGAGATGCATGGCATATCGCTAATGACAAACACTACGTTATATAAGGTAAAAAACTTCAGTCTTTCAGCTATGTGCTCCGTCGCGTTATTAGCATGACACTATAACCAGTGCGTTCGAGATGCATCGCATACCGCTAATGACAAACACTACGTTACACAAGGTAAAATCGTCACCGATTAACCTATCTGAGGCAATAAGCATATGGCCATTACGGGTATCGAACCCGCGACCTTCGCGTTATTAGCACGACGCTCTAACCAACTGAGCTAAACGGCCATGTTGAAGACTACCAGGATAAGATTTTACCGACCTCCACTGTTTAGTTCTTGCTGCGTTGGAGACGCCTCGTACACCACTAATGACAAACACTACGTTATACAAGGTAAAAAACGTCACCCTTTCAGCTATGTGTTCTGTCGCGTTATTAGCATGACGCTTTAACCAGTGCGTTCGAGATGCATCTTTTACCGCTATTGACAAACACTACGTTATACACGGTAAAATCGTCACCGATTAACCTATGTGAGGCAATAAGCATATGGCCATTACGGGTATCGAACCCGCGACCTTCGCGTTATTAGCACGACGCTCTAACCAACTGAGCTAAACGGCCATGTTAAGGACTTCCAGGATAACACTTTACCGACCTCCACTGTTTAGTTCTTGGTGCGTTCGAGATGCATCGTACACCACTAATGACAAACACTACGTTATACAAGGAAAAAACGTCACTCTTTCAGCTATGTGTTCCATCGCAATATTAGCATGACGCTCTAACCAACTGAGCTAAACGAGCATACTAAAGGGCGCAGGATAACACATTTCGGATCTCCAGTTTTTAGTGCGTTTGATATGCATCTTTTACCGCTATTGACAAACACTACTTTATACACGGTAAAATCGTCACCGATTAACCTATGTGAGGCAATAAGCATATGGCCATTACGGGTATCGAACCCACGACCTTCGCGTTATTAGCACGACGCTCTAACCAACTGAGCTAAACGGCCATGTTTAAAACTTCCAGGATAAGACTTTATCGACCTCCACTGTTTAGTTCTTGGTGCGTTGGAGACTCATCGTACACCACTAATGACAAACACTACGTTATACAAGGTAAAAATCGTCACCCTTTCAGCTCTGTGTTCTGTCGCGTTATTAGCATGACGCTCTAACCAACTGACCTAAACAGGCATATTTAAACGGCGCAGGATAACACATTTCGGATCCCCAGTTGTTAGTGCGTTTGAGATGCATGGCATATCGCTAATGACAAACACTACGTTATATAAGGTAAAAAACTTCAGTCTTTCAGCTATGTGCTCCGTCGCGTTATTAGCATGACACTATAACCAGTGCGTTCGAGATGCATCGCATACCGCTAATGACAAACACTACGTTACACAAGGTAAACTCGTCACCGATTAACCTACGTGTGGCATTAAGCAAATGGCCAAGACTTTATCGACCTCCACTGTTTAGTTCTTGGTGCGTTGGAGACTCATCGTACACCACTAATGACAAACACTACGTTATACAAGGTAAAAATCGTCACCCTTTCAGCTCTGTGTTCTGTCGCGTTATTAGCATGACGCTCTAACCAACTGACCTAAACAGGCATATTTAAACGGCGCAGGATAACACATTTCGGATCCCCAGTTGTTAGTGCGTTTGAGATGCATGGCATACCGTTAATGACAAACACTACGTTATACAAGGTAAAAAACTTCACTCTTTCAGCTATGCGTTCCGTAGTATTATTAGCATGACGCTTTAACCAGTGCGTTCGAGATGCATCGTTTACCGCTAATGACAAACACTACGTTACACAAGGTAAAATCGTCACTGATTATCCTATGTGAGGCAATAAGCATATGGCCATTACGGGTATCGAACCCGCGACCTTCGCGTTATTAGCACGACGCTCTAACCAACTGAGCTAAACGGCCATGTTTAAGACTACCAGGATAAGATTTTACGGACCTCCACTGTTTAGTTCTTGCTGCGTTGGAGACGCCTCGTACACCACTAATGACAAACACTACGTTATACAAGGTAAAAAACGTCACCCTTTCAGCTATGTGTTCTGTCGCGTTATTAGCATGACGCTTTAACCAGTGCGTTCGAGATGCATCTTTTACCGCTATTGACAAACACTACGTTATGCACGGTAAAATCGTCACCGATTAACCTATGTGAGGCAATAAGCATATGGCCATTACGGGTATCGAACCCGCGACCTTCGCGTTATTAGCACGACGCTCTAACCAACTGAGCTAAACGGCCATGTTTGGGACTTCAAGGATAACACTTTACCGACCTCCACTGTTTAGTTCTTGCTGCGTTGGAGACGCCTCGTACACCACTAATGACAAACACTACGTTATACAAGGTAAAAAACGTCACCCTTTCAGCTATGTGTTCTGTCGCGTTATTAGCATGACGCTTTAACCAGTGCGTTCGAGATGCATCTTTTACCGCTATTGACAAACACTACGTTATGCACGGTAAAATCGTCACCGATTAACCTATGTGAGGCAATAAGCATATGGCCATTACGGGTATCGAACCCGCGACCTTCGCGTTATTAGCACGACGCTCTAACCAACTGAGCTAAACGGCCATGTTTGGGACTTCAAGGATAACACTTTACCGACCTCCACTGTTTAGTTCTTCGTGTGATCGAGACGTTTGTACACCACTAATGACAAACACTACGTTATACAAGGAAAAAAGTCCCTCTTTCAGCTATGTGTTCCGTTGCGTTATTAGCATGACGCTCTAACCAACTGAGCTAAAAGGCCATATTTATAGGGCGCGGAATAACACATTTCAGAATCCCCAATTGTTAGTGAGTTTGAGATGCATGGCATACCGTTAATGACAAACACTACGTTATACAAGGTAAAAAACTTCACTCTTTCAGCTATGTGCTCCGTCACGTTATTAGCATGACGCTTTAACCAGTGCGTTTGAGATGCATCGCATACCGCTAATGACAAACACTACGTTACACAAGGTAAAATCGTCTCTGATTAACCTATGTGAGGCAATAAGCAAATGGCCATTACGGGTATCGACGCTCACTGTCCTATAGCGTCCATTTTTTGTGTGTCTCAATGTCTACTTCAAATGCAGTATGGGACAGTTGCTTCATTTTGATTATATGCCACAGGCCGAAAGACTGAATTAATATGTAACTTACTTGCTCCTTTTAAGCATCACATTGCTTTCGGAGTCCAATTCCTCCACTGAAAAGGGTGGAAAGTGCTTACAACTCTCTGGTAGTTAGCGACCTATCTCTCCTCTACATGTAGTTGTGTTGCGCGAGTGCTGCCGAGGGAGGTAGCCTATTTGATTGATTCGCTGAATTGTCCAATCATGTCGTGATAACAAAAAAGAAAAGCGATACCATTGGCTTGGGGCGTATGGAGCCAGTATCCTGCCATAATTCAAACCTGAAAAAAAGAGTTTCAAAGGCTTGTAAATTTGGGTTTGAAAACTCAACACCTTGTAAAAAAGGTTTTGCAACACTGAAAAAATAGATTATAACCTGAAAAAAAATTAAAACATCTGCAAACATGATTTTGTGTTCTATTTTATCTTCTTCATCATTTTCACCAACACATTTTCAAAGTTTCAAAAATGTCACCAGCGCATTTGCAGAGTTTCAAATCTGGCACTGTTCTAACAGTGTATTTCATTGTTTCCCGGTTTTGAAACCTTGTAAATGTGATTCTGCAAACAGGTGTTCATACATTGAGAAATACGTTTTGAAAGGTTGAATATTTATTTTTAAAAACTTGTAAAGGTGTAAATTTACACCATTGCAATGTATTTTTTCAGAACTGACTTTTCAGCAGACTTTTCAGAGATTTGACCACACAGGCGCAAGCTTTGAGTCACGTGATCATTGGCAGTGGTCTGTCGTGTATTCGTTTTGACACTCCCTGACAGTCAAAGGTCTGAAATCGTTGATCTGCAAAAAGGAAAAAAAAAACGTTCCTGGGGGCGGGACCATTTGGCTCTAAACCTATTGGTTGCTCTCTGCCGACGTACATTCCAATCACGTGTCCCGTTGACCGGGCTGTGCGTGATTCACAGTGCTCTGCCTATGACAAGAATAACAAGCGACCTGCGTGGTTGAGTTTGTTTTCCATTTTCTGGAACCATGGCTGGGTACGGAAACCGTAAAGGGACACCGGGGAAAATAAATAAAAAATTAACGTTTCTCGTGAGCACGAGAAAGTAACTGGTGAGCACGAGAAAGTGGGTCTGCTTATAGGTCGGAATATGGTTGGAATGAAGCGGCCACCGATTTTTGACAGGCTGGGTACTTGATTCTTACACACAACCGGAATCGTTCATTACGTCACTAAACTGACACGCACGCTATCGCTCGCTCGTCCACCCCCCACACACACACACACGCACACACACACACACACACACTGCCAGTGATATGCGCACGATAGTTCCCCGTGCTCATGAGATACTTTCTCGTGCTCACGAGAAACGTTAATCTTTTATTTATTTTCCCCGGTGTCCCTTTACGGTTTCCGTAAACAAACTCAACCACGCAGGTCGCTTGTTCTTCTTATCATCGGCAGAGCACTGTCAATCACGCACAGCCCGGTCAACGGCACACGTGATTGGAATGTACGTCAGCAGAGAGCAACCAATAGGTTTAGAGCCAAATGGTCCCGCACCCAGGAACGTTTTTTTTTTCCTTTTTGCAGATCAACGATTTCAGACATTTGACTGTCAGGAAGTTTCAAAACGAATGCGCGACAGAACACTGCCAATAATCACGTGACTCAAACCTTGCGCCTGTGTGGTCAAATCTCTGAAAAGTCAGTGCTGAAAAGTCAGTTCTGAAAAAATACATTACAATGGTGTAAATGTACACCTTTACAAGTTTTTAAAAATAAATTTTCAACCTTTCAAAACTTATTTCTCAATGTATGAACACCTGTTTGCAGAATCCCATTTGCAAGGTTTCAAAACCGGGAAACAATGAAATACACTGTTAGAACAGTGCCAGATTTGAAACTGCAAATGCGCTGGTGACATTTTTGAAACTTTGAAAATGTGTTGGTGAAAATGATGAAGAAGATAAAATAGGACACAAAATCATATTTGCAGATGTTTTAATTTTTTTTTCAGGCTATAATCTCTTTTTTCAGTGTTGCAAAACCTTTTTTACAAGGTGTTTTCAAACCCAGACTTACAAGCCTTTGAAACTTTTTTTTTCAGGTTTGAATTATGGCAGGATACTGACTCCATAGGGGCGCACACTGGTGCGGGCCGAGGGCGAATTTTCTTGCGCCAATGAAAAGCTGTCTCTGCTTGATAGACAGGAAAAAGTTAGCGAGCTTACATTGACTTCTACGTGGCCGGCGCCCCTGACTTGGAGGAGGGCTTTATTTCGAAAGACCAATAACTAGCCTAGCCCAAATCATTGACGTTCAGACGCATTTAAATGGTTGCTGGCAGTGACAAGTATATCGCACAATTAAACGAGGATAAACGCTATGTATTTTTGTTGATTTATTTCGTATTGATAATAGTTTACTAATAGTTGGCAGATATATTCAAGTGAATATTCCACGAAGGGTCGGCGCCCTAGCGCCCTCTATTGACCCACCGCCATTGGGTAAAATCTTCACTGACTAAGCTATGTACGGCAATAAGCATATGGCCATTACGGGTATCGAACCCGCGACCTTCGCGTTATTAGCACGACGCTCTAACCAACTGTATTATTCAAGGTTTTACCTTGTATAACACTACGTTATACAAGGTAAAATCTTCACTGAGTAACCTATGTGAGGCAATAAGCATATGGCCATTAAGGGTATGGAACCCGCGACCTTGGCGTTATTAACACGACTCGAGTTTTCAGCACTTGCTGCCTTCCGTACACCGTGTGTGTGTGTGTGCGTGTGTCTGTGGGTTATCCCCTCTTACTTCCTCACTCTTTGTTTTCCCACTCTCGCTGTGCCTGTGTGGGCGCATGTGTGTGTGTGTGTGTGTGTGTGTGTGTGTGTGTGTGTGTGTGTGTGTGTGTGTGTGTGTGTGTGTGTGTGTGTGTGTGTGTGTGTGCGTGTCCTTGTCGATATGTGATTGCTCTACTACTTCCAGCTCTGTCAGGCAATTGACAAGGTGGAACGCTCTGTGACTGAGAATCTGAAACAGCAGAAGACCTTCCTGTCTGACCTGCACGGCCAAGTCCAGCTACTGGAGAACAGGTTAGGAGGAACATGTTCACCTTCTCATTAGTATTCAACCAAACGCCTTCAAACCTTCATGTCCCATCGTCACCAGTCCAATTACACCCCATACTTGTCCAGTTTAAGTACATTGCATCTCTATTATACCGTCATGACCAATTGGGGTAAATTGAGATGTGGTGACTCTTTTTTTTTCTTTTTCTTTTTTCCTTTTAGCAAACATAGATTTGCATTTAGTAGAGCAATCAGGTTGTAGACATTCCCAAAGTTTGATCGCTTCCATTTCCATCAATTCTTTGGATTTACATGACAATAAAAACGTTGAGTTGAGTTTGTGTGGCTGGGTGTCTGTCTGTGCGGGCGTGCATGCATGTGTGTGTCTGTGAACGCCTGAGTGTGTGCGTGGGTGCAGCTTCATATCAATTGTGTTGATGTGATGGAAAACAGACTAATAGCCTACCTGTATGAAGAGACAAGCTAATAGACACTACAATACCAATAACTTTCCAGGGTTAGACAATCATACACTTCTATCATACACTAAGAAAAACAAAAACACCTCGGTCAACTACATTATCACAACGACTACAATGATGATGCATGTGATTATTAATTCATGAAGCACTTTGCAGTTATAAGCTGTTAATGGCTCCTACCACAAACCGGTGAAAAAAGGCTACAAACTCTGCAAGGCATTTCGCAAAGTGGGATCTATGGGAGGTTTAAATCAAATGAATGAATTAATATAAAGTCCTGTAGACAGGAAATGTCATATGATATGTTGTAGTGGGTCTATGGTTGGCTCAATTCTGACTTGCTTTCAGTTGCTGGCCAGATTTTTAATGGACCGTTATTTATAACACTGGGCAATATAAGGCCTCTCTTTCTACAGTAAGGAAGCGCCCATGTGCTCAGGCTATGCAGGGTACCCCTGTATCGCTACTTTACCACGTTCTGGGAGTTAAAGTAGTTGGGAGGTTGTTGGAGAAAGACCCCTGGCAGGGACCTAGGTGTCATCAAAAGCAACAACCCTTCTCTCCACCTCATCATACATCTTTTACATTCCTTTTGGCTGATGGTTCCACTCAAACGATCCAAAGCGCCCAGGTTTCTCCTCCCACTCACGAAACGGACACCATGACAGCGAACATGCTGTAGCTAGGTTGACCCTGGCAGCGTCACATCCAAAGAGAGCGCAGCGAAGGCCACAGTCCGAGCCCTAATAACGACGAGGCGGAGGGTGACTCTGGCTTGTCACAAAGTGGGCTTCTCCTTTGTGAGTAGAACACTGCAGTCCCAGTTTCTCAGTGTTTCATCCGGCAGGCACTCTGCAGAGCTTAAGGAAGCCAAGGGGAACGTGGCCAGGCTGAGGAGGTGGTCAGAGGAGCAGCTTCAGGCGACGGTCCGGACCCGCACACAGGAACACCTGCAGCTACAGGCCTTGCTGGAGGACCAACGGGTAGAGCGCAGCCCACCTGTTGTGGTGCTTTTGATGCGGACTATCTGTGTGTGTGTGTGTGTGTGTGTGTGTGTGTGTGTGTGTGTGTGTGTGTGTGTGTGTGTGTGTGTGTAGTTTAGGACATATATATTATATATATTTTGAAGCTGCGAATCCAGCTGGATCGTATTTGATTGGTTTTCAAATTCATATGAAGTGGCACTACATGGTACTCTGAGAGACACGGGTCCTGTTGAGCGGTTTAGAGTAATCGCAGAGTCATGGTCGGTGCTTAGGACACAACGGTCACCTATTTCAAACGGTTGCCCCCGGATCAGATTAATCAATCCAAAGGCCTGTCCTATATCATCGTTCTGTGTTCCTCAGCTAGACGCAGAGTCCAGGTCTAAAGAGCACATGCGTGTTCTGGAGGCCAGGCTGGATAGCTTGGAGGTCCAACAGGGACGGATCCTCCACCAAACACAGACAGACCAGCAGAAGGACCCAGAGTCTAAACTGATCCTCCAGCGAAGGATCAAATCGCTTGAGGGCCGCCTTCAAGAGGAGCTCCAGCAGCTCAAACAGGAGACCCACAAGGGTAGGAGACCTTCATATTGGTTTGAGAGAGAGAGAGAGGGAGGAACTGAAACACAGGAAAAAGCTAAATTTCAAACAGAAGATAAGTCTCTTGCTACTTCGGCAATTGCTTGTGGCTGAAGACAACATTCAAATATTTGTCGTTTTTTTGTAGTGCAGGGAGCTAATTGCTTTGTCCTTCACAACATACCAGTCAAACGTTTCCGAGCTACACTTCTTCTACTGACAAACACTATGTTCTACACGTTTAAAACGATACTCATAGAGCTACACACTCTAACCAACTGAGCTACAACGGCCACATTCAAGAAAGAGGATAACACATATAGTTCCTAGTTAGAAAATTTCCGAGCCCCAGTCTTTGATCGTTAAAAATGTTGCCGTTAAATAGTTGTGCGATGTGCTAAAATTGTAGATGGCCATTACGGGTATCGAACCCGCGACCTTCGCGTTATTAGCACGACGCTCTAACCAACTGAGCTAAACGGCCACATGTCAAAGGACCCTGATAATACACAATATACCGGGTCAACGTTGCCGAGCTCCACTTATTTGAGTGATTAACACTACGTTACAAATGTTAGAAATGTTGCCGTTAATCTTTAAGGGATGTGCTAGAAAAAAAACATTTGGCCATTACGGGTATCGAACCCGCGACCTTCGCGTTATTAGCACGACGCTCTAACCAACTGAGCTAAACGGCCATGTTGCATGTGTCGAGGAGAGCCCAGAATACAATACGTCAAAGGTCTCCGAGCTGCACTTCTTTGAATGACCAACATTACCTTACACGCGGGTAAAGTCGCACCCTTGAAGCAATGTGCTACAAAAGCATATGGCCATTACGGGTATCGAACCCTTGTAACATAAAATGACCCCTTCAAGAATCACAATATTTGGAAAAATGTTGAATATATAGAATAGTTGTTTTCATTTCAGTAGACCTACTGTAACTGAATTATAACCATCCCTCTTTCTGCATATTTATTAATTGTTGCAATGTGAACATTACAGCAGGAAGAGACGAACCGAATGAACTGTGGCTTATGTTTATAGATAACATCAGATAACATAATCAGATAAAAGAAAGCATAGCCTACTTCAACCGACCGTCAGCAGAAAATAAAGGACTGACAAGGGAAACAACCCAACCCTACAACAACACGACACTGAAATTAATTCAATTGTCAATCATTCAACTACATCTGAGGTGCACTGCGATCCAGGGAGGACGCCTGGGTTCTCTGTGTTCATAGATCACGAGGTTAGCTACTAGAATGCAGTGAAGCAGTTCCGAGCCACGCTGCCCTGACATTCATGACCGCCTCGTCTGCCGACCAATTTACTGCTCATTTACCAGAGCCCTCGCTCTTAGCCCTATCCTCTCTATAAATCTCTCACGCGCACGCAAACGCAAACGCGCGCGCACACACACACACACACACACACACACACACACACACACACACACACACACACACACACACACACACACAGGTCTTATGCATGCTCAGACATGAAAAGGGATTTAATAAATAAAAGGTACAGTAGGCCTACATTGGATATAAAACGGTATGTATGTCCGGCAACTTAATAGAGGAGATGGTTTGAAAGGAGAACTGCAAAAACATGAACGTGTTAATTACCCAACGGGAGGAGTAGGTGGCTGGGGTTTGGGAAATCAACTGAGGGCATTTACATGTTTAGCACAACCTTTTCAATGCCAGTGCAAGCTCTGACAGACTGTCCCAATATGAAACTAAGACAGCACAAATTGGAATTAATGTTGTAGTTCATTGTCTATCTTTGTTGATCTCTGTTTTTGCTCTCCTATTACTTGGACAGGGTTCAAGTATGTCCATGACGCCATTGAGTTTCTGAGGCAGATTGGGGACTCCAAGTCCATCCACCGCAGAGACTCAACTAATCCCGTCAGGAGACGGCCACAGGAAGAGGAATAGGGGAGCGAACTCAATTTAAAATGTAATTCACCCGGCAGAGAACAATTCTCTCGGGCCTGTAAAATAAAGTGTATAATATAATAATTTTATTAATGACTTTATCGCCTTCCATCTTCAAGCATTTTATGTTCTATTTAATTACACTTCAGAATTGAGTTCACAACCTTTTGGGAATAGATAATGGTTGGCTATCTCAAATGTTTTTCTGGAATAAAAGTAGTTTAAAAGTAATACTTCCTGGCGATCTGGTGATTTTCCTAAGGTTCAGTGTGTCAATGACCTGCTGTTTAGGTTTTCAGAGTTGTGGTTCAACAGTCAATTGATCTTATATAAATAGTATATTATAATGCCTTCCACTATAACAAGGCGGCAGTTATTGTTGGACGTGAAGAAAAGATTCTGCCGAAACCCGGGATCGAACCAAGGACATTTAGATCTTCAGTCTAACGCTCTCCCAACTGAGCTATTTCGGCATATGGCAACCCAGTCTAGTGAAAACATTATTTTCCTTAATGGCTTATTCGTTTTCTGCACAACTTGCTTAAAGCAACATTAAAAAAATGTCACACTTTGATCGCAGCGGAGGGAGCTTGTGACTTGGTCCTACACACAAAAAGAAGTCCATGGCCATTACGGGTATCGAACCCGCGACCTTCGCGTTATTAGCACGACGCTCTAACCAACTGAGCTAAACGGCCAGTGTTTTACATTGAGGGTGACACACAATGATAAACTCCAAGGGCAACATTGATTGACATAAGCAACATTAGATACGCCGAAAAGGTTGCCCTTATAGCCTTGTGCTGCAAAAAGCACATGGCCATTACGGGTATCGAACCCGCGACCTTCGCGTTATTAGCACGACGCTCTAACCAACTGAGCTAAACGGCCTGTAATCATCCGACAGGAATACACACAATTTGAACCTCTATGTTTCCGAGCGCCACTGCGATGATAAATGTAACATTACGTAGGGTGAAAAGACCCTTCCTCTACAGTCCTCTACAGATGCCATGTTTGCAATTGTCGATGCCGGTCATTTGCGCCACGGCAGTCACTGAGGATGTATTGCGTTACATCCACAACAACGCTGAAACCGGACGGAGGTATGAAGGGTAGTAGCCTACAGGGTAGGCTAGGCTACAGTAGCCTACAGGGTAGGCTACTACCCTTCATACCTCCTTCCGGAGGCATGAAGCCTACAGGGTAGGCTACTACCCGTCGTAGCCTACACTACGTAAGTCGACTCCGTAACTACGGAGACCCCTCGAGCATTCTCCGTCGTGATTACGGATGCGCAATGCAATTCGCCGCCCGATCAATCTTATATGTTGACTACAAACCATGTCAATAGTGTTTTAAATAAACTTCCAAAGCTTTTCCAAGCTTATTTGGTGTTTTATTGGTCCTTAATGTGCAAAGTAAACAATGGAAAGTCAAACCGGGAAAAGTGATTCCGGAAATGATTTTGCTTAGAGGACCAATCACAGCCCTTGCCGTCTCCGTTGCGTCGACGGATAGTTACAAATATTGGATGCGCACGTAAGCTCTCCGTGTCTACGCACATCACTTTACGGATGACTATTAACCGGCCTTAAAGGGCTCTGATTATGGTTCCACGTTCACGCAACGCAATGACCACGCAGTCGCTTTAACTAGTCGTGAATCTTTATGGTTCTGCGTCAGCTTTACGTGTCGCTATGCATGTCCGTGGTAAAGAGATAACAAATAGTTGGTCTTTGCCTGTGCATGCTATCACTTCACAATTGGTAAAACTAGAAGTTTTGATTATGGTATGGTATTCTAGCAACTTGAAAGCTGAATACGACGCAATGTGCAACCATAACAGACGATAGGGTAGTTTTGGTCGTCGTTGTCCATTCTGGTCATAACATTCGAAGTCTTTGATGACTTTTGGTGTGAACAAACAGTTAAGGCTTGTTTATACTACTCCGTAAAGTGCTGTACGTAGACACAGAGAGACCTCTCCGTAGCTCTACGTGCGCATCCAATATTTTATAACTATCCGTCAACGATACGGAGACGGCAAGGGCTGTGATTGGTCCTCTAACAAAATCATTTGCGGAATCACTTTGCACCTTATTTACTTTTTACCTTGTTTACTTTGCACATTAAGGACCAATAAAACACCAAATAAGATTTTAAAAAGCTTTGGACGTTTTTTACAACACTATTTACATCGTTAGTAGTCAGCATATAAGATCGATCGGGGGGCGAATGCATTGCGTATCCGACATCCCGGCGGAGAACTCCGAAGGCTCTAGGCCGGTCTCCGTAGTCACGGTCGTCTTGTACTACAAAATAGTCTAGCAGCAGAAGCCCTCAGGTTTTGAGATACCCCCACCCGACTTAGAACTAAACGCAACCATCTTTTTTCTTATCTTTAGGGTCCCCCATTAATGAAATGGAGTGTCGCGAAGTTTTCTTTTGGGGGAAAAATGTGGTTTTGAGCTATTCTTTAGACCTACCCCAATCTCTGAAAAAGGCTAATCCGAATAAGACAAAGTTGACAAAAAAGCCTATAACATGAGAATGCCCACTCTTATCTCCATCAGAACTGCTGAGGTATGAACCAGGTGTCTACCCTACATCACCAAATAGTCAGAATGTAATTTACCTGAAGAAACACTGATACATAGTCCTTTAAACATACCATTGTTTAGGCGGAACTGTACTTTTGTGGTGGACTCCTTTACCTTATCGCATTTGTCATGAAAACATTTAGATTTATGTCAAGTAAGCTGTTACTGCTTTGCCAAAGATGCTGTTAAACAACAGCCAGTGATTGTGTGGAGAGATTTTGTACAGTTTTATTGCAAATCAGACTTCTTTAGATGAGACTTCAGTTTGTTGAAGGCTGTACTTTTTCCAATCCTGTACAAACTACTGGTGGTGTCACAGCCAGTGAGTGCATGACAGGCTGGTAGACAACTGGACAGGTCTTTTCCAATTTTCTCAGATATGGTATTGATGTGAACATATCTCTCCTTCATTCCATGCCCTGAATGCATGAACACTGTAGATGAGCCAAACATGCCTTTGCTTGCATAATAAATGAGCAGTACTTCCACATCTGTGTCATCACATCGCACAATGATGCGAGGATAAGACTGTGCAAGATCTATAGCATGTAGCACCATTCTTGTGTCCGCCTCCTCTTGATCACTGTACAAAGATGTCAGACTGCTCACTCCTGCATTGCATATGCTCTTCACCTCCTCACCTTTATCAAATCCACCTGCCAAGATGATGGAGTTGTCAGAGTGTAGTCTCTGTGGGCCTGCAGTGATGATGTAGCTGCTCACGAACATGCACAGAGCAGTCTTGTTTCCACTACTCTGCAGGTACTTCCTGTAGTTTGGAACATTTGTGTTGCCAGTGATGGCATGTGTTGGTCTTCCATCAGTTGCACCTCTCCTTTTCCTCTCCAGGCCTTTGATTGACAGTGGGTTGTCATACCTGTCAAATACCATGACCACACATTTCATTTCCTGTCCTCTTTTCAAAAGGTACAAGATCTTCTTCAGGATACATTCCGCTAGGTCACTGAATGTCTGAAATGCAGAATCATGGAGACTTTGAAGCATAGCCATGCCATCAATTACATATGCAGATTTATCTGTGCTGTCAGGCAGCTCCTGCACCACTTCTACAACAGACTCCAGTTTCTTTGAAAGGTCTGCTTTAGTGGTCTTTCTCATTCCGCCATCATCATAGAAGAGAGAGGGTGGGACAGCAGCCAGTTCGTGACACATAACCATCTCCAATGATACGTCTCTTTGTTTTGAAACTGCCAGGAGTCTCCTGAAGAGCACATCTGAATTCAGGTGAACTTTATTTGTTTTACTACTTGCAAGGCTTGCTTTCATATCTCCAAATGTTGCCAGTTTCTGTCTTTTTTCTGAGTCCCAGAAACTTTTGGTTGTTTCACTCTTCAGTCGCTGATCGATGAAAGCTGCATTTCGTGTTTCTCCATCTTCCAGAAAGCTTTAGAGATCTTTTGCCACCTTTTGTGATGCTACTTGTCCACTTGCGATGTTAATTAGCTCATCTGGAACAGTATTTAAATCAAATGGGTTCTGCCTGTCTTGCACATACTCCATAATCTGTAGAATCTCCCTCTCATCCCTGTCCATGCGGGCTGCTCCGTGCTCTTTGTGGGATTTCTGTGCATGTGCCACTCCATCACAACATCCATTCATGGCTTCAGCATACTCACTGGTGACATGCCTTGTGATGAGCCATCTCGTCAGAGCTCCCTTTCGGTGTGTGAAGCCCACAATGCCTCCTTGACTCTTTCCTTCTTTATTTATCGTTTGTTCCAGTGCTTGATCAGTGGCAACACTGTTGAATTTTCGCTTCTGTGGGTGTCGCACAACAAACCCTCCTTCCATGAGGAATTTGTATGAATCTGGTTGGCTATTTTCAAGGGCTTTCATTTCAGCTATGTACACTGGCATGTACTTGGAGTAGTTTGTCCTGCCAGCAGCCCGGAACCATGGTATTGCTTCTGACATGCAGTTGAGATGAAGTTCAAAGTTAGCGTCACGCTCTGAACGTAGCATTCTGAGTAAGAGATCAGCCCCTTCGATGAAATGTAGCCAGTACTTGAAAGTTTCTGATTGTTGAATTCCACTCTCTGAAAACTTCTGTATTTTAGTCTTCAGATCAGGAAGGCTGGTCTCCAATTCTGGTTCATGGCAGAGGCCTTATCATTGCCATGGAAGGCATGCTGAATATCTTGCAGAAGTTGTTCTTGTGCATCAGTCATTAGACTTTGGCCTTGCTTGTCAAGCCAGGATGCCATCGCTGTCCAAAAGAGCCTAAACAGAGCCTCTGATATGAGCTTGATGCACCTAACACCTCTTGCGAGTTGTTTCCCCTGAAGCATCTGTCGAGCTGATGCCTCAGCATACACACCAGACTCAGTTATGATGTCAAAGAGACCACCGTCAGCAAAAACCTTTCCAATGCTTGCCAGAAAGGCCATGGTTATGTGCATGCCTCCCATTCTCATTGTAACCTTCCCATCTAAAGTCTCAGGTTTACTCCATATAATCTGATGCGCTTTGCTGTAGATGGCAAGATCAGCAGTAACAAGAATGTGGCTCTGTCCAAGTTCTTCAGCAAGCTTTGTCAGCTGCAAGAGGGATGTGTATATGGTGGACAGGTCAGATGGTGAAGCTCTTATGAAGGGCATATATAGTACCGTGGCTACTGGGATGTCTGACATCGATATGTATGCATTGAAAGCAGACCATCCAGGAATCCTCTGCTCTCTATCTTTCGCGATACGGCTCACCTTCCAAAGCAAGTCTTGGTCCTCTGCTCCTTGAGCTTTGGTTTGGTCTGACTTGAGGAGTTGTGGCTGAACCGCCGGAGGTTCAGGTCGCCTTGGTGGCTTGATGTACCTGAAATCAGAAGGAAAGGATCTTAGCATCCGATACATATGACATGAAATAACAAGGACAATGAAAAATATTACATTTTGACATTAATTTATGGCGTCCTTGTTGTCATTATTAATTAAAATTTGCTTTAATAATAATATAATCTTTATTTATTTATATTCATTTTTGTAAATAGATAACAATTTGACAACAACATTTACCTATGAACTTCTTCAATGTCCAAATCACAGTTTAGAGCTGTGAGAGATCTTTCTGGAATTCTCTTGATGGGGTTGTGTACTGTAGTAACATCACCTCTTCTGTACACAACCATTGCCATGGCATGTGTGGTATTCTTTCCATCCAGTGTCTCTTCATTCTGGTCAAAGTTGTCAATAGCAGCATCAATTATGCCATGATCTGTTGTACTTGACAGGCCATTTGGGATGTAAACGCCTTTGCTCCTCTGCAATTGATCTGCTGCTACAGATGTGAGAAACTGCCGCACTTCAGTGTAAGAGACACAATGACCCATTGTGTGTAGCTTGTTGATAATGGCCTTGCTCCCAAACTCATGATGGATCATGACGCCCAGTCCAAGTGTGATAGGTGTACGGATGTTGCAGCACTGAGCAATTAGTTCATGACAAAATGTTATAACACGTATGTTATCTTTTGTCGCTGGGTCATCATTACAGGTCAGCACTTTTTTAAATGCATGTGGACTAACACACCAGTTCACAAAATCATATAGAATTTCTGGTACATATTTACTGCACTCGACTGGGGACATCTTATCACTGCTTATGTAGAATTGAGGCTCATGCTCTACATTTTCCATAGCTTTCCTTAATATACCTGCAGCCTGGTGTAGGATTTGTGTATCAGTTAGAGACTCTCTTCTCTGTGGCGGCAATGTCTCACTATCTTCTGTAACTTTTTCTCTGAGAAGAGCCGCTTCTTTCATTGCTTGACCAACTGTAATGGCACCATAACAGATCAGATCAGATTTTCCAGGACGTTCAATGAAGATAAGTTTCTCTCCATAATGTTGGTTCAACTTTGCTTTGAGTCTCCAAGCTGGATACTTCGCAGGTTCTTGAGTAGTGCTTATTTTTCCCACATAGCTCTGAGTTAGAGCACTTAGTGTGGTAACTGTCATCTTCTTGGAAAACAAGGTCTTACTTAATTCTTCAGTTAGCTCAATGAAAGCTTTTTCATGTTCATTTAATTTATTTTCTGAAAGATGTTTGTTTCTGGCTGCTGTGATGTTATTTTTTGAAATGTAGTGTCCTAGGCAGCTCTTGTGTTACTTTGCATCATACGCAAATAGGTCGACATGATTCAGCATGCGAAGATGAATTTTCTCATCAAACCTCTCTGCGGCTGCATCGAGGACCTTTGACCTTGTGCTTTCTCCTGTACCAGTGCTTATAGGGGTCAGGCCTTCTTTCTTTGTGGCTTTCTGCCTGCAAATGAAGCACTGGCTGCGGATGTCAAATCCTGGCTCTCTCCCTTGGCTGGTTCTTGCTCAATGGCAGTACGCTGATAGTGACTCGAACTAGAATAACTAGCCCTAGACTTGCTAGCACTAGACTTGTGATATGAAGCTTTAAACTTAAAGGACAAGATGTCATCCGAGTGGGGGGATATCCTCTCATGGACTTCATCACCACGTTCCTGAGCAACCTTCAATATTGTTGTGAGTCCTTCTAAGGTAGGTTTCCTGACATATGGATTCTTCTTATCTCCTTCTAGAGGCTTTTCACATATTAAGCACAACTTGTCATCAAGTTGTGCATTGCTTGCCATCTCTGTTGGATCCATTTTTACTGTGAACTGTGAAAAATATAACTATTAATTTTACTCATGTTCTTGGTAACATAAAATAGGCCTCAAATTTAAACTTTTCAAAAAGAGTAGTATTACATTTGTATAAATTTGTGTCTTACCCATTATCGGTCATCTTATTGGTGGTCCTTGGTTAGATTTTCCTGGTTAGATCAGTGCATATATCTCCTCTTGGACAGCCAGGTGTAATGATTTAGCTAACAGCTTATTTAGCTAACAAACCACAGTTCTTCCCCTGCTGTCATTGGTTGAACTGAATTGGCTTCAATTTACTGCTTAAAGTAACTACTAAATCTCAATCATCTATTTGTGATTGGCTCTCTGTATTTAGGCCCCTGCAATTCTCTGTGCACCTTTGGATAAAACATATATTACTTCTGAAATCATAAATTAATATTTCCACTATTTATTACATGGCTTTATGTTGCCCCTGCCGCATACATCATGTGTGATTGAATATGGCATTGTGCTTCGCTCACATATATAATTGCCTCAATCCAGGGATTGAGTACTGTATGTAATCCAACAATGTCAACTCAGACAGAGAACAGTTAGTCTCATTTTCTATGCACTCAGTACAAGATATCTTCACACAACCAACTTGTTATTGTTTAATAGCATCCTAGGTGATGGAGTAGCAGCTATTTGACATAAATGTATGTTTTTTTTTGGTAAATGAGAGAAAGTAAAGAAGTCCTCACTAAGAAAGTACAATTTCCGCCTAAACTAAAGTTATGTTAAAGGACTGTTATTCAGTATTCCTTTTGGTAAATTACATTCTGACTTTTTGGTGATGTAGGGTAGACACCTGGTTCATACCTCAGCAATTCTGATGGAGATAAGAGTGAGCATTCTCATGTTATAGGCTTTTTGGTCACCTTTGCCCTATTCAGATTTGCTTTTTTCAGGGATTGGGGCAGGTCTAAAGAATAGCCCAAAAACACATTTTCCCCCCAAAAGAAAGTTTCGCAACACTCCATTTCATTAATGGGAGACCTTAAAGATAAGAAAAAACATGGTTGCGTTTAGTTCTAAGTCGGGTGGGGGTATCTCAAAAACTAAGGCCTTTTTTGACATCTTGCTACTTGACTAAAATGTACATGGCCATTACGGGTATCGAACCCGCGACCTTCGCGTTATTAGCACGACGCTCTAACCAACTGAGCTAAACGGCCAGTGGGTGACGGAGAGGATAACATAAAATATAAACCGCCATATTTCCAAGCGCCAATTAACTTGAGAAGCGCAAATTTGCAAGGTGAAAAGATTACACTTAAGCTACAAAATACAGATGGCCATTACGGGTATCGAACCCGCGACCTTCGCGTTATTAGCACGACGCTCTAACCAACTGAGCTAAACGGCCAGTGGGTGACGGAGAGGATAACATAAAATATAAACCGCCATATTTCCAAGCGCCAATTAACTTGAGAAGCGCAAATTTGCAAGGTGAAAAGATTACACTTAAGCTACAAAATACAGATGGCCATTACGGGTATCGAACCCGCGACCTTCGCGTTATTAGCACGACGCTCTAACCAACTGAGCTAAACGGCCGGTGGCTGACGTAGAGGATAACACGCATTATAAACCTCAGCTTTCATTGATAGACAATACGTTACGCACTGTGATAAGGTTACCCTTAAAGCTATGCGCTGCAAAAAAGACATGGCCATTACGGGTATCGAACCCGCGACCTTCGCGTTATTAGCACGACGCTCTAACCAACTGAGCTAAACGGCCGGTCACAACAGTTTCAACCAATAACTTCATAGTAATACCCACAAGAGCATAACAAATTAAATCATCTCTTATTTCGGTAAAGCGAAAATGAATAACGACCAAACTAAGACAAGAATGCAGAAGGATGAATGCAGCAGAATCCCAAGTCCATCCCTAATGTTTGTTTATTGTAAAGCTGCCAATAGTTGTAGGATAGGCCCAAATGAAGGAGAAATACTGGGTCTCTTCAATCTCCGTTACCACGACATTCCTTTGGTTCAAAGCTCAATACAAGGATTAATAATTTACGTGAATGTGATACCAAATAATCACCTACCTTTTTCCTTCCATTTTACTCTAACATTTTCATTTAATAGTAATGCATTCAAGAAATAACTTCAAGAGACCTTCTGTGATTCAGAGAGACATTGTTTATTGTAGTCTGAGCGGTGGGAATGAGTCATGGAGTTAAGCCAGGTGTCTGCCCCCGTAGTTATTACCCTGGAGGCACATAAGTCTGGATGCTATAAAACCAAGATCTTGGGCTACACACAGGTCTGAGGGGACATGAGACTATTGTAATGCAGGATATATCTCTGGGGAAGGCTTAGGAAGATGAGGTGAGATGTGAATACAAAGCGAGCAATCTCTGGTCTCCGCTCCCTTTGGCATGTTCCAGAAGAGTCTGTCCAAGAAGACAAGAAAGTAATTATTGAGCAGGTACACGCTTAACAAGAAAGTAATTATTGAGCAGGTACACGCCTAACAAGAAAGTCATTATTGAGCAGGTACACGCTTAACACAAATCATCATCACTTCTATCACTACTACTGCTGCTACTACTAGTGCTATTGCTACTACTGCTGCTACTACTGCTACTACTACTACTACTACTACTACTACTAGCAAGCAAGAGACTCATAATTTGAGCAAGTCATAACCTGTGCCGGCTTTTATATACTACTTATAGGTTAACACCACCTTATCTCTGCGTTTTGTGCCAGAACACATAGATTAGCAAAGCACACAATTCGAAAGAAAATAAACAAAAGTCTCGAGTATTTCAAAAAAAAAAAAAAAACTACTTCTAGAACAATCTCGCTGCTCTCCCGCGGTCAGCAGCACTCACGTCCATCAGCTCCTGGTCGTTTTTGGCGTGGAGGTGTTTGAGGAGGTACCAGCGGGCCACCTGCACCACGCTACCCGCCTGCTCCCATGGACAGGGTGGGTAGGCCAGTCTCTCCAGCAGGCGCCTGGTCTCCCTGTTGGCGGGGGGGGGGGGGGGGAGTGAGACATGATCCTGGGACCCCAGAGACGGACAGCTTTAGCTGTGATCCCAGGATTAAAAGGGCCGGTGGGGAGTTTCGTTCCTGGACTGCGTTACCATGCTTTTAGTCAGCTGCCACGACGATGCAGTGCTGGAGGGCCGAGGCCCCGGTTGGCTCACGTTACGCGGCCAGGGCAAAAACAAGGTCACCGCCGCCGAGCTAACATGGCATGAGCGAGGGCTTCGTCCAGCCGAGACGAAACACTGGAAACGTTGGGGTTTTCTACCTGAATCCAGTGCATTTCTGAATCCGTTTTTTTGTTGATTATGGTTGATCTTGTTCTTCTTTAGTAATTTATTTGAATTTATTATTTAACCGCCACGTGACAGATCAAGAGATTAACACAGACTTTACCCTATCAAAAGGAGCTTGACTTCTTGACTGACCAACACTGCGTTTCACACGGTAAGGTAACCCTTGAAGTGCTACAAAAGCATATGGCCATTACGGGTATCGAACCCGCGACCTTCGCGTTATTAGCACGACGCTCTAACCAACTGAGCTAAACGGCCACTTACAGATGTCCAATAGGTAACTAAAGTGAAATCTGGTGCCATAATATGACCCCTTTAAATATTTTGAAAAATGTTTTAATACTTAGAATAGTTGTTCTTCTTTAGTATCTTATTAGTATAAAAGGTTATTCTGCTCAATGTCATGTAACTGTTAAGGAGACTGCCAACTGACATACATGCAAATTCAATCTTTTTGAGAAAAACTGCGTGAGACACTGAAAGCCTATGGCCCTATTTCATGAAGTCTTTGTTACAAGCCCACATGGTTTCCATTTTTAGCCGTGCAAAAAATAGTATTGCCAAAGGACCCCGGGATCTAACCAGTGACCTTTAGATCTTAAGTCTAACGCTCTCCCAACCCAGATATTCAGCACGTGCAAACCTCTATTGAGACACCACATCCGTTTTTATATTGCTTCTGATACTTGCGTAGTGACTTGAGGATTGCTATATTGAGGATTGCTGCTTCAAACAACAGAGACGGGAAAGGGATCCAGCCACAGTGTTTGAAGCAGGATAGCAGAGGCACCAACCTAGCCGCCATCTTGGTAGCAAACTGAAGAAGTGCTTGGAAGAGAAGCGCCATGGAGGAGGAAGCCAGCTTCAAAGTCTCCGAAGTAGCTTCCAGAACAAGCTCATTCCACTCGTTGCCATGGGCACCAGCCTGAGAGGGGACACGCATAGATGGAAAGAAAATAAATCCTTTTAACTCATTTTAGATTTACAATTCCAGATATAAAAAGGGCAAAGTAATGTAATATTGGCTTTGCAAAGTAGTTGAATTACTATGGAAACAACATTGTTAATTCATGGTAAACCTCACAAACGTCAACTAATTTCACAGTTGAGAGATTCACAACCCTCTATTCTGATCGTCTGTTCAAAGAGGATAGGCAGCAGAAAAGCAGCATTAAAGGATTTAACCACCGACGGCATGCATCCAAATGTCCTGAACTGAACCATGCAGAGGTCCCCAAATGCTCAGAGCTCCAGACAAAAAGGGGAAAACAAAGGCTTTGCCCCCCTTTGCTGAATTGGCTGCTTCCAGTTGACCTCGGCTGATGACCCAACGTTATCATATCTGACTGTGAAGCCAGCTGCCCTCCAGCCAGCCTGCTAACCTGTTCTTGCCAACTTGACTTGATGAGGGCACAAGAGACCTCCGGCCCTATACTGCCCCATCCCAAAACTATCCCACTGGTTATATCATCGCAGTCCCCTCCACTGCAAAATAAACGCATGAATAATCCCCCGGATTGTGAGACTAGTACGATACTTCAGCGTTCTTGCTCGGCTTTTAGACTTCGGGGGCTTATGCAAAATCTCAGATCTAATTAAATATGTACTTGTGGGAGTGCAACGATGAGGACGATGATACAAGCTCATTTACCGTTCCACATGGACACTCACCATGCACGGCCCCAGGGCCAGCAGGGCCAAGCCCAGCAGGCTGGCTATCTGTGCACTGGGCAGGCACAGCTGGGAGGCGAGCTGCAGGCTCTGTCTGTAGGCCATCACGGCCTGGATCAGCAGGCCCTGGCTACGGTACAGCTCAGCCAGCCACTGGTAGAGGGAGAGACAGAGAGACAGTGAGACAGAGAGACAGAGAGACACAGAGACACAGAGACAGAGAGACAGAGAGACACAGAGAGAGAGAGAGAGAGAGACACAGAGAGAGAGAGAGAGAGAGAGAGAGAGAGAGAGAGAGAGAGACAGAGAGAGAGACAGAGAGAGAAACATTGATAAGAAGAGAGGCAAGGACAAAACGGGAGGATTACAAGAGAGAGAGTCAAACAGAGAGCGACACAGAGTGAGAGAGTGAGATACAAAAATACAATGTGATAAGCAGGAGGGAAGAGAGAAGCAGCAGCAGCAAAGAGAAACAGTGATGAGAAGAGAGGCAAGGATAAAAAGCTAGGATTACAAAGGCCAGGGGGACATGGGAGGGGTGGGAAAGAGAACGTATACAAGGAATGACGCAGACACAGACAACCCTTCAGTAGCAGTTACTTCAGGCATTAATCTTATCAGTACACCGCAGACGTAAATAACGTTGAAAACACCTCCCTGCTGATTGCAGCCCTTCGATCAGGAACTGAAAGTATTTCATTAGTCCAGTCTATCAGCAGGGAACGGTGTCCACTGTAATAATAGCCAAAGTCATCTTGGCAGAGAAGGATAAAGCCTTTGTCGAAGTGTGCGCTATTGCTTTCCCCAATGTACAGTGAGGATGCAAATGTCTGAATCCACCATTACATAGTTTATCTTTATTATAATGGCTCATGGTATCCAACCACTCATTAATACAGTTACATTACTTTACATAGCTAGATCTCCAAGAAATACATTAAAAACATATCCAACCTTTCTTCTTTTAATGAATGCACTCTCTGGCATTGAAATAACGTTTTGAAAAATTGCCAATATACCGTTATTATATTGTGTACTACTACCATATAGTAATGCAATTTTGTCAGGTGATTCAATTAGATTGTCTATGCCTTGTTTTAGTTTTTTGCAATGTATGCCATGGTGAGGAATCCCATTATGAGGCACCTTTTAAGTGGAGCAGTAAACTAGTACTTGGGGTACACTAAAGGGCTACACAATGGACGTGGAATAGGCTCATTGGATCTCCGCTGGTTTGCGTAGGTAGCGAGCATGTTGGCGGAGGGTATTCTGATCCTTTTGAAAGCAACAATTGGCCTAAAATATTCATAAAGCAGCCGGCCTGCGGGAGCGCCACGCTAATGACAGAACTCGGTGTGTTTTTAAAAACCAAGGGCGAGATGCTTACATGCCAAGCCCCGAGGTTGGTGGGGTTGACCATGACACTGCTGCTGAGCTGCTCCAGCACGGCGTCCGGCAGCGCGGTACCCGCCCCGGCCAGCAGGAGGCGCTGGCACTGCACCCGCCTCAGGGACAGAACAATGGCAGGGTGCTCCGGGGAGACGCTCAGCACCTGATGAAAGAGAGCATCAACAAACGGAAATTAATAATTCAAGGGCATAAATAATATATCGCTGGGACAGTAAGGATGTTCATAGAACTAAGTGCCAAGCACTTACAATTGCTCGGTTTTAAGGTTAATTACCTATTCCCCATATATAGCAAAAATAGCTAGGATAAGATGCTAAACAACGCTAAGTGCTGTTTTTAAGTGCCAGAACGTACAACATACAATAAGTGTGCACGTTAAGTGCCTGGACGTCCAAACATACTCTAATTGCATAAGAGGGATGTTTTCAGGAGTGTAAGGGAGGAAGGCTATACAGAGTTCAGGTGAAGTCTGAACAAGTGAGTTTTTAGTCTCTTGCAGAAGCTGATGAGCGACTCTGCAGTACTGAAATCCGAGCTCTCTCCACCAATGCGGTGCCAAAACAGAAGAGTTGGGACTGCAGTCTTTGCTTGCTCTTAGCGATGGCTGTGCCAGTCATCAAGCTGAGGTGGCTGAGTGAAGTGCTCGAGCTGGGGTGTGTGGTCTGACCAGCGCCTGGAGGTAGGCAGGGGCAGTTCATTGACCGCCTTGTAGGCCGGTTCCATCAGCTTGAATCTGATGCGAGCTACTACAGGGAGGTCTCGTGAAAATATATCTGCAGTCTTTAAGGTAATTAACCTCAGTAAGGTTACAGTTCCAATCTCACGGATTTACATTAAGGAAGGAAGTAAGGTAGGAAGGGAGGGAGGGAGGAACGAAGATGAGTGAATATAAAATCTAAAATTCATGAGCTACTTAACCTAATTGACAAGTGAGGCAGCTTGACTTGCTGGATACACTTCAGCACCCAAATCAAAACGGAGGGTACATGAAGTGTTTCCTAGCCTGATCTAGCCTGTCTGTCTGTCTGTCCGTCTTTTGTCTGTGTGTGTCTAGTGTCTAGTGTCTGTGTGTCTGTGTCGACTGCGTGTCTGTGTCGACCTACCTGTGCGCAGAGGGCCTCTGCCTCGTCCAGCCTCCCCCCTAGGGTGAGCCCAGCGAGCGCCTGCTGCAGCACCCAGGTCTCCAAAGCCTGCGCTAGGGGCCGCTCCATCTCCTCCACGCAGCGCACTGGGACACACAACACACAGACAGCAGGGGGGGGGGAATCCATCAACAGTGGCTGACAGTGAACAGCGGCCCGAGCAGCAGAGGACCAAAGGGGGGCCTGCGTGGCTCACCTTTCTCGGAGACCACCGCCATGAGCATGGGCTCCAGCCCCTTGGTGCGCGTGGCGCTCTGGGAGAGGAAACGGGCGGCGTTCTCCGTGTGGCAGGCGGCCATGAGGCTGGCCCATGCGGCTGGGTCGTCTGGGGCACACGACGGAGGGGGGGGGGGGAGCAGAGGAAGGAGATATGAACCAAGTATTCACATGAGCGGAGAGCAATCTGTCCAGTGAACACACAGACGCAGCTTTAGCATTTAGACACAAAGGCAGTGGGGCAGGATATTGTTTTCTTATGTGTGTTTCTGTATGTGTTTCTCTCTGTGCGTGTGTGTGTGTGTGTGTGTGTGTGTGTGTGTGTGTGTGTGTGTGTGTGTGTGTGTGTGTGTGTGTGTGTGTGTGTGTGTGTGTGTGTGTGTGTACCAGGACAGAGCAGCACTGCTCTCTGCATGGTCTTCAGGGCATTTCTATGCCTGTCTTCTCCAGAGTGTCTGCCGCCGGCCAGCTGGTTCACGCCACTGTATAACAGCGCCCTCTGCAGGCACACAGGATAGTTGCAAGCACCATTGCAAGTTTGCGAGACTGAATAAAACACGACCAAATGATCAGCAAGAGACTAATCAAGAACCCGGCCAGCATCTATATTTCTTAACTAAATAATTTAAAATGTTGAAGGAGAGATCCTCCACTCTGCGTTCCTTCTCAAGATTTTCTCCTTGCTAATGAGGGAGTTTCTTTTTACCCTCTGGGGGCTAGGGAAGGGGGCTGTCATCAAAATATGACCTGTCAAGCCTTTTGAGACTGTAACTGTGATTAAGGGCTACACAAATACAATTTAATTGATTGAATATAACCCTTGTACTGTCAGTACACAGCACGTACCTTTCCTTGGGTCATACTGGCAAGACAGGCAACATGGCCGGCCACCGCGCCACCCTAGGGAACACAACAGAACATGACCTGGATCACAACCGACAGAAGCTAGGCCCGTACCCGTTTCTAATGCACTTGGGATAGATATATATATATATATATATATATACTATTTTTTACTAATGATAGGATTTGGGTTACGGTTTTCATACGGCAATTGGTGACCTGGATATAATTATAGAATATGTTTTCCATTAGCTCTACTACAAGTGTGTGTGCGTGCGTGCGTGCGTGCGTGCGTGCGTGCGTGCGTGCGTGCGTGCTTACATTTGCTTTCTTTGGGCAGTACTGTGGGACCAGCCTGGACAGTAGAGCCCAGAGTGAAGGGTTTCCTGGATTGCTGTGATAATAAAAAAAAAAAATCACTCCATAATCGCATCTCGTTAGCATAACACTGTGTATGATTTAGGATGAGTTATATCCCAGTAACTGAACAGCTAACTAGTACAACCGGACGCTCCACCTGTGCACTGCCCGGGACGCCTCCCGCTGCACGCCGCTGTAGTCGCCCTGCAGGGCCAGCAGGGCGCAGGTGAGCAGGCAGCGCTGCTCCACGGCGCCCCCGGTGGCCGTGCCCTGCTTCAGCAGCTCCGTGAGGGCGGCGGCGGCAAGCGTGGCGTCGCCGTGGTCCAGGCCCAGCGCACACAGACACAGCAGGGACTCCGGGATGGGCTCCTTCAGCATGGAGCTGGGGGGGGGGGGGGGGGGGGGGGGGGGGGGGGTTAGGACCCATGGCTACGGCTTGATTAGGGACACCAACACACCTTCAGCCACACACACACCCACACACACACACACACACACACACACACACACACCACACCTTCAGCCCCACACACACACACACACACACACCAACAACCACACACACACCTTCACCTGCAACCACACACACACACACACACACACACACACACACACACACACACACAGCCACACACACACACCTTCACCTTCACCAACAACCAAACACACACACACAACCACACACACACACACCTTCACCTACAACCACACACACACACACACACACACACACCTTCACCTACAACAACACATTCACCAACAACCACACACACACACACACACACACACACACACAGACACACACACACACACAAACACACATACCTTCACCCAGACTCTGGGTTCTCTTTTCCAGTAGTGCCATCATCACGTCTGCCATCATCACTGGCAGACGTGATGATGTTGAATCATCACATCTGCCAGTTCAAGACGACATTCAGGCGAGGCCTACTCTTACTATGCATAGCAGACGTGAGGATTTAAAAAAAAAAAAGGAGCATAGGAAACGCGCCGCAGCGCACGCGTCCCTTCGAAGCCCAGCGGGGCGGGCACACCACTGACCATTTGAAGAGCAGCGTCTTGGCGGCGTCCTGGCTGCCAGCGCGGCGCTGCAACAGGGCAAGGGCGGTCAGGACGTAGGCCTTCTCCTTCTCACTGGAGGCAATGGCCAGGGCCCGCTCGTAGGCTAAGGGACGCGCACGCACACGCACACACACACACACACACAGACACAAATAATAGATACAATGAGAAACTGTGTGACAGCATTGCAGAACGTCGGTGCATTTTAGTGTCTCTCTGTGTTCACATTTCCAGTCTGGGAACAGGCCAGCGCCTCTCACACTGATTGCAAGGCGGTATTTCCAACATTCCGCCATTTGTAATGTCTCGACAAGGATGAACCAACCTGGTCGTCTGGGCCATGGGCAGGGCCATATACCTTATCAAGGTCGAGAGTGCTTCTGTTCTCTTGTTATTCACGTTTTCTTTAATATAATACTCGCGGAGAAGGAACACATCTCGAAACTCCTCCTCAACCGCGTACACTAAAGATTATTCAAGCTGAGTCTGTATCTCGCTGTATTACATCCTGGAAAAAAACATCTATTCAACCCTCTTATCCAACCTGTCAAGTTGCTTTGATTTCGACTTCAACAATTACTGCTACGACGGAAAATACCCAACGCAGAGTCTATACGAACCGTTTAGAAACAAGCTGATATCTAACAGCATCCAGGCACTAACCGCCTGCCTTGGGTATGGCAGCGTCTCACCGTTGATGCTCTCTGGTGTGTGCCCTGCCCTGCAGTGGGCCAGAGCCAGCCCCGCCAGGTCCTGGAGCTCCTGCAGAGGGGTGGAGGAGTAGACGCGCACCGCCTCCTCCCACTGCCCTGTGGAGCTGGGGTGGGGGGGCGGCCGGACAGTACCGTCAGTTAGAAACCACCGCAATCTACAGAACCACCGCTGTTTGGAAGTGCATCAATTTACGAAAAAAAACTGAAATGTGTGTCTCCGTGAGTTACGTTGACCGCTTTGCATCTTAGCAACTCAAGTACAAGCTGTCCATAGACGGGTTTGGTCGAACGGTGAGTTACCACAACGCGCGGCCGAGGCTGCCCAGAGCGAAGGCCAGCTCGTCTGTAGGAGGCCCTGACTGGAGGAGCTCCACCGCCCTGAGGTTTAACACAACAACAACAACACGTTACACAGCTACACAAGGATCGCACAAAATACCTCAAGAACAGCCTGACATGGCTAGAGGTTAAAGCACCACATCCGGGTATTTCTTATTTGCCCAAAGTGACATAATGCCAAGGGTAGATGAAAGAAGTGACACAGACTTGCAGAAGTGAAGCAGCTTTTTGGACTTGAACTGCACACACACGCCATACACAAGGAGAGAGAAAGCAGTGTTACCTCTGGTAGGCCTGCAGCGCCTGTGTCTTCAGCTGCAGGTGTTCGTTGAGGAAGCCCAGCATGATCAGGGCATCAGGGTCAGTCTGGATCCTCTCTGGGTGAATGACACCAAGGCACAACCAACGGCAGCCGTCAAGCCTCAACGAAATAACGCTTCTCAAGGTGGTGCGCCGATTTGTTCCACTGCAGTCATTACTTTTTCTCCTAAGTGACTCTTAATGAGCTGAGCCCATCCAGCCTCTACTGAATCAACCAGAGTACCTATAACTTGGAATTTATATCGCTTGGTCGGTCGCCAGGCATAATTCGATTGCTGGACAAAACTGATGACTGCAGTGAAAAAGTTGCTCAGCGCAGACTTGAACCACTGCCACGCTGGTGGATCCCAGGAAACAGCGCTGGTCCCGATTCCCTATGTTAACGAGAACCCGGGCACCAGTGTGCCTGGGTGCCAGTGTGGCCGGGGCTCTGAGCACCTGTTGGAAGTGTGTACCTGTATACCCAGGCCTCTGAGCAGCTGTTGAGTGTGTACCTGTTGCAGTGCGCACCTGTGTACCTGTGTACCAGTGTACCCGGGACTCTGAGCAGCTGTTGAGTGTTTACATGTTGAAGTGTGTATCTTTGTACCAGTGTACACCGGGTCTCTGAGCACATGTTGCAGTGCGTACCTGTGTACCTGTGTACCAGTGTACCCGGCCCTCTGGGCACCTGCTGCAGTGCGTACCTGTGTACCTGTGTACCAGTGTACCTGTGTACTTGCAGAGCGCCGTCTGAGCGGCGGACACGGCGTTCATCTGGACGATGTTGTAGCGGTACAGCTCAGAGTCCCGGTTGCTCTTGTCCAGCAGGGTGGAGCACACCCAGAAGGCGTAGCCCTTCACCCCCTCCGTCTGGGGAGGCAAAGACAAACCGTCAAGGAAAGGAGAAGTAGAAGCTTGCAATACAGTTGTACCAATATGTTTGGCTGGCCCTGGATCCTGTGTGGTACATCTGTGTCGTGCTATTCTGTGTCAGGAGAATAAGTATATAAATATTAATACAATTACATACCGGTCCATGATTCAAAGTGATCACCTTCATTATTTTCTAAAGGGCAGCCCCTGAAGCATGTTATTCTCCCCCTGACCACAAGGTGGACGCCAGTAAAGTGCTAAGTGTTGAAACGTAAGCTCACATGAGTGCTGAGTTCCGTGGTGTGCCTGAAGAGGTCCATCGTATCGTAGCTCCCCACTGCCTCTGCTATCAGCGCCTGGCAGGAATGGACCAAAGGTACAGAATCAAAGACACATTCTGAATGGCTTCGGTGCTCTCTGACGGTGACAGCAAGGTTGGATGAAACAGAGAGGGAATGACATGTAACATGGGACCACAGGTTGGAACCTAACCTTGTCGGCTAAAAGGAATATTCACTACATGTTTAGCTTAGATGGAGCCACAGAGTAACCCCTGAATCAAGGCAAATGATCGGGCGTCTGATCGATTAAATGATGAACGGTGATATATGTGTGATTCCAATACCTGTCCAATCCAGCAGTTCACATACAGCGGCTCCAACGACTGGGCTACTTTGAAGGCCTCGTGTGACAGCTGGGGAACAAGAAGAGAAGTTATCCGTTGTATTTGGGTCACAAGGCAATGGTTATCATTGTTCTCTTTGTTGAAATATACAATAATTACCTCCAAATTTTCCTTCTTCAAATACAGTGTGCCAAGATTGGTCCAGGCTGTTACGTTCTATACAGGGGAAAAAGTAAACAAGAAAATCTATAAATGCATTGCTTGAAATAATCATACCACATGAATGCATAGAATAATTTACTCACATTAGGTTCAACTTCAACTGATTTTATGAAGCTGTGCTGAGCCAGGGCAAAGTTCTCAAGACCTGGTGAAAAAAAAATATATAAAAATTAAATTAAGACCTTGGCTTGAAGACGATGATGATGATGACAATAGTATATAGAGTATTTATATGAAGCACTTGTTTACCTTTGCTCATCGCGATCACTCCCAGTGCATTCCAGTAGCTATAGTTCCCACTGTCCATCATGATCGCCTTTTTTACACACTTGAAAAAAGAAAAATAAAAGAAAAATAAGTAAAGCCCAACAGATATGAAAATGTTCCCACTAACACAGATGCCCATAGCGAAACCTTGTGGATATGGAGCTTTTCAAGTATACTAAAGGGGAGGGCCGGTACCTGCTGGGCCTTCTCCAGGAGCAGGGCCTGGCTGCAGTTATCCCCCTCTGCAGGGCAGGGGAGGCTGGCTTGGCGATGATAATTAAGTCCCAGGTCGTACCACAGGCTGGGGGCCTCGGGCATCAGCTTCAGAGCGCGGCCATAGCACCTGAAGAGAACAGTAAAGGGAGCCAAGTAGTGGGTCAGGCATTGATGAAATCCACCAAACCTTATCCAAACTGTATCTGTTTTTCCACTTAAAAGGGGTGGTCGTTAAAGGGCTGATTACGGTCCAACGTTCACGCAACTCAAGGGGGTTACGGACCCCTTAGGTCCTTGCGGACCCTCCTTGCGTCCTCCGCAAAGGGCAGACGTGCGTCTCCCAAAAACTGTAACCTTCCGTCGAGGCGACGCAACAGCAAGGGCTGTGATTGGTCCACTAACTAAAACCCGACGCTGAACCATAAAGGGTTCAGGACTGCGTCGAAGCGTCTGCGTGGTCATTGCGTTGCGTGAACGTGGAACCATCATCAGCCCTTAAGCCATAAGGCATGTCGTACCGCTCGCCCACTTTGAGGGTCTGGGCCTGGTTGAGCAGGTGGTTCTGGGTAGAGGGCTCCAAACCAGCCAGGGGGCCCGGCACCAGAACCCGGGCTCTGTCGGGAGACACGGCACCGACTGTAGTGCAGGCGTCTCCCAGCAGCTTCCACAAGCAGGACAGGTCTGGACGGAGCTCCACCGCCCTGAAGGGAGGGAAGAGGACGGGGTTGGAGGATGGACGGAACATGACTGTCTGGAACATCTTGTCCTCCACTCTGATGCCTGGGTGCCATGGACTGGGAATGCCTTTTGTAGCCAGTTCTTGAGCCCAGCTCTACCCATTACCTGAAGTGGCTTTTGATGGCCTGTTGAATGAGGTCTATGGCGCTTCCGTCTCGGTAGTCTTCCAATAAACCTTTGGCCAGGGACAACAGACACTCTCCCAGACCTGGAGAAGAAACAGTTACAGTACGCCAAAGTAATATCATATATTACGGTGGAGTAAGGCGGAAAGCCCCCAACAAACTGTACAAACCAATAGCTATCCCAAGACACACACACACACACACAGACACACACACACGGTACCTTTCAGGGCGGGGACGTAGTCCGTCCGGGCGGTGATCTGCCGGTACTCGGCGGCGGCCTCCTGGAACTTGCCCAGGGTCTGCTTGATGGAGGCCGTCTGGTAGACGCTGTAGATGGAGGAGGGCTGCAGCGCGTGGGCCTTGCCGAAGGCCTTCAGGGCAGCCGTGAAGCTCCGGCGGTTCAGGTAGGCCTCGCCCAGACACTCCCAGCACACCCAGTCCTCCGGGTCAGCCCTCAGAGCCGACTGGAGGCTGAAAAAAAACAAAAAAAAAACACGAAAATTGAAAAATAAAAAAGGACTGTATCTCGAGCCAGAAATGTGACAGGAAAGAGGGGGTGGGGGTGAATTACGTACTCTGCGATAGCCTGGGGCTGCTGGCCGACCTTCAGGTGATACAGGCCTCGCCTCATCCAAGCCCACTTGGCCGACCCAGGGGTGGAGTCGTCGATCACCGCCTGAAGCACGGCCAGAGCGGTGTCCTGCACCATGGAGACCGAGAGGGGGAATGAGTGACAGCTGAACCGACGCTGCCGATCCATAGCCCCCGGCCGAAGACAGTCACCAGCCATGGGTCTTGATTTAGGGGGGGGGCTCTCTGTAGGGACCTCACCATGTCACCCTGCTCCATGCTGAGGTCCACCGAGGCAGCCCCAGAATCCTCATCGCTGGCGTCCAGCTCGAAGGCCTTCTTGTAGCAGCCGCGGGCGCGGCCGGCGTCCTGGGCCACCTGCCGGTAGTAGTGGCCCAGGTAGCGGTACACGCAGCCCAGGTACGGGTCCAGCTTTGCGGCCTGAGGAACACATTGATAACGGCTTCTCAACGTGCATCTTCAGGACCAAAACCCAAAACACAGTAGAAGTGAGTGTGAAGAACAGAGTGTGTTTTATTTTTTTTGCTTGAAATCGCAGATCTTGCCTTTAGTTGAGTTCTCAGAAAAAAACAATAACTATGTAATAGAAGAAGGTGACCCTTGACTAGGGCTGGGCGATTAATTGAATTTTGATCGTGATTTCAATTTTAGCGTCAGACGATCACAAAATTAACATAATCAAGTTTTTTTTTTTAATCTTTTGTAGAAAGGGCAGAACAGCTGGATACGTATCTGTATATCATTTTAGATTGGAACATTTTCTTTTGGACCATTTTGTGTATTTTTTTAAGGCGAAATTTTACAACAAAAAAAATCTGAGAGACATGCTGAATAAATACATGGGTATATAAATACAACGATTATTTTTGAGTTTTCAAACTCAAAAATAATCGTGATTATGATTTTTCCCATAATCGAGCAGCCCTACTCTTGGCCCTGACCTAGCAGTGCCGCAGTGCCAACCTTAAGCAGATGTGTGTGGGCTTTGCTCCGGTCCCGACGGCTCTCTTCTCCCATGTCCCAGTAGAGCTTTCCCAACAGGAAATAGCTTTCCCCGACGTCCGGGCCCTGGGCTGCAGCCTGCAGGAAACTACAGCAGGGGAGAGAGTTTTTAACCAGGACATCGGCCTATTGAACGACACGGTACAACCAGCCACGGGAGAACACAGGTGCATTCACACTGAAGCAGGCCTGCCCACCTCTGCTCTGCCAGTTGGAGCTGTCCCTGGGCTGCCTGCACCAGGCCTCTCAGTACCAGGCCCTGGACAGAGTCCAGCAGCTCAGAGGACACCTGTGGAAGAGCCAGAGAAATACAGAACAATCGTTATTAATGCCAAAGTTCATTTTTTTTTAACCATTTCAGGTCTTGCATAAAGTGCGTTTCTGAAGCCATTGCAACAGACGCATGCGCTTCAAAGGATATGGATAAGTGATCTCAGACCAATTAGACCACACGGAATCGCTACCTGTAGAGCTTGTTCAGCCTGCCCTTTGTTCAGATATGCTCTCCCCTTGAAAGCTTTCAGGACTGTGTCGGTTTC
The DNA here is from genome assembly GCF_949987615.1 of Pollachius pollachius. NCBI lineage: Eukaryota > Metazoa > Chordata > Actinopteri > Gadiformes > Gadidae > Pollachius > Pollachius pollachius. Next base: position 5,564,430 of record NC_136934.1, on the reverse strand, counting down.
AGCCCCAGGGATCTGAAACGAAAAGTTGAAAGCATATTTAATAAAATAACAATTGGCTCGATTGTAAGATTCAAGCAGTGCACAAAAAAAAAAATGCCTTATATAAAAATAGATGGAACACAATTGAACATATAAGAGAAGCGTATCTCAACTTGCTGTCTATTTCCACAATCTAGGTTGTTAGAAACAAAAGGAGAGTGAAATAGTTGACCAAGATTCATTGCTACACGTTTCTGTAACAAATATGGATCGACAAATAAGCGGTACTGATTGAACCATGAACCAGTACTGATTCTGGTGATGTCCAACTGAAAGCCCAGAGGGTCTAACCTGCTTCATGGTCTCCAGGGCCTGGTCCGCAGCCCGGGCGTCCCCACTCCGGACCAGGGTCTCCAGCCTCATCCTCTGCAGCTTCATCTTCACATCCTCCTCTCCAGACACACACAGGGTCAGACCTGAAGCCCCAACACACACACACACACACACACACACACACAGTGCATCGGTTCTCTGATCTTGGATCAAAGACTTCCACGATGAAAGCCAGATCTAACAGCGTGTTACTTGTACGTCAGTACTGTGATCGTAACTGTGTCGGTTCAAAAACAAATCAAACTCGTGTTTGACTTCTTGTCCCAGATCAGTTCTAGAGACCCAGGCGTGCTTTACCTTGGGAGCAGGACAAAGCGCTGTCACTGTATCGGTGCCGCTTGAGCTGGGCCTGGGCCAGGCTACACCATCCGGTAGCCGAGCCTGTTTCCTTTAAGCCTGAGTGAAAAGAGGCCTGGGAGTCAGTTACCCAGCATTCACAACGCAGGGTGTGGTAGTAAACAAGCCCTGTGCGATTGACTATAAATGCAATGGTAAATAGCTTGTGAACAAATAAGTTTTGTCGGTCGACATGGGAACTCACCTTGTGCCAGGCTCCTGATGGCCTCTAGATATTTGCCTTCCTGCAGCAATTTGGTGCCCATACCAACGAGGGCCAGTCCATTGTTTGGGGACATTTCCAGGAGCTGAGAGAAACAGCTGCCAGCTTCCTCTGTCTGGACGTCTAGAAATAAAAACAAAAAAGGGAGACATTCATACGACATGTCAACATTAACCGACTAACTTCTGTTAGACGTCAACGATAACGCAACAAACAATTCTTGCAAAGAGAAAAGCTGCATCTTGTGACGCACCTGAAGGTTTCTCGTCACATTGAGGTTCTGATCGAGTGTGATAGAGTGGTTACCTGTTTTGAGGTGGTGCAAGCACAGGACCTCCAAGGGGTAACTCTGACTGGGGTAGAGGGACAGCATGGACTTGCATGCCTCCTTCATCTTGGCCTCCGCTTGTGGAAGCTGCAGAGCATCACGACAAACACAGAAATATTGTTCCTGGCCTGAGAGGGCCCTAAACTCTCCTTTTACACTTCTTATTCCTTAACCCATTTGTGCCGGCTGCTGCGCGGCACAAATGGGTTAATTATCGTTGGCCGATTTTCCAATTGGACGGTAAATCAAGGTTGCACAAAATGATGACGTGTCCATGTCAATATCAACCATTTTAACAATGTTTTACACTTATTAGAAAAATGGCAGCTGGCGCTATTGCTACGATTGGGCTAGTTAAATAAATTATAAAATGGAATGGCCCCTGTATGTTAACGACTAAAATGTGATTGTAGACATTCAGAGTAGAAAAAGATTATGGTTGGACAACTCGTTTATTCTTGGACGCACCTTTGTCGCATGTGTCGGGACACTACAGGCTGAATTAATGAATGAACTTTACCATGCGTTGAATTTGATTTGGCTGACTTTAAATCCTCAATTAAATCACTTTTTTCCTTTCCCCCAAATGAGTCCTACCTTTATGGCTCTATGGACAATGTGAACAACGCTGAGCCATATCTAGCTATTGATGAGACCAGGTAAAAATGTACTGGCTCATTTCTTCCTTACTCCACAACCTTAGATATCAGGTCAGACGAGTGGGAATCAGTTAGGTCGAATTAGGTCTCAAACTGTATCGGCCTAAGTAGGGCTGGGCGATTAATCCAATTTTGATCGCGATTTCAATTTTTGCATCAAACGATCCCAAAACTAATATAATCGAGTTTGGTTTTTTTCATTAAATGTTTTAGAGAAAGTGCAGAACAGCTGGATACATTTCTGTACATTATTTTAGATTTGAACATTTTCTATTTGACAATTTTGTGTATTTTTTAAGGCAAAATTTCATAGTTCTCAATTGCAAAGTGTTTTTTGGGAGAGACATGCTGAATAAATAAATCATGTTTTCAAACTCAAAAATAATCGTTTGAATAATCGTGATTATGATTTTTTCCCATAATCGAGCAGCCCTAGGCGTGCATGCAGAATAGGGAGAACATTAGCAAACATGAAACACGATGCCATTGCTGCTCTCAAGCTGGCTAGCAACCTAACTCACTCTCCTGGTGAAACTGCTTGTCAAAATCACTCCGTTTGAGGCCAGAGATAATAATGCTAATAATAATAACGATGATTTAATTATTCCATCGGCTTAGGGGCCTGGCCTAGCCCACTAACAAAAAGTTTAACCAAAAAGTTTATGAAGGTCATAATTCATCGCTAGTCTATTACTCAAACATGCCCAGTAGCCTTATAATGGATTGGTTATTGGGTTTATTATCTATGAAACAAGAATAGGGAAAGATCTTTATTTGGGGACCATTGCTCCCCCCTGTGGCAGAAGAGAGCGTGGCGGCAAACGGCACAATGGAAAAGACGCTATAAGATGTGCTCTTGCTTAATAACAACAAAAAAAAAATGTTTATCAGTGAACCGCAACGTTTTGAGAAGAGGTTTTAAAATATCACTGACCCGTATCAGAGACTATTACGGGACAGACTTACCTTAGAGAGACACCTGATGTACTCAGCCGAGAGCTTCCTGTGGTCCTCTGCGGGGGCTGGAGGGGTGAGCACCATGGCCTTCTCAAAAGCGGTGACCAACTGGATTCAGGGATGACAGTCAATCAATGACATCAACTATAAGGAGCATGCCTCATGATATTCAACAACTGAGTGCAATGGCCTCTCTAATGAGGGCACTTGATAACCGCTCTGGCCTCCCGAAAATATTGAGTGCTCATTCATTTGGACAAAAAATTGATATCAGTACAGTTATTGAGTGCTCATTAATTTGGATCAAAATTGATATCAGTACAGATACTCTGTTGGCCAGCATATTATCTAACTTGTGTCTTTATGATTCTAAAGGAGATGGGGATTTATCACAAAAGACATGTCATGAACATAATGAATTGTTCATTCAACTCGTATGTTAATAGTAACCACATAATGAGGGATTGTGAAGCTGAATATGGGGGATATCGTACATGCTGTTGCGTTTCATTGTCTGTCTGATGCGTCTCAACGCAGCCCGACAGCTCCTGGATCATCTGCTGCCACAACTGCAGCAGGTCAGCCTTCTCTAGAGCGTCTTTCTCCTTCAGCTCGAGGAACTGCAACCACAGCTTCGCCAACTGAACACACACACACACACACACACACACACACACTGCCATTTGACAATCTTTATCATTGGTTGTTTGGAGTTGAGCAGGTGTTTCATGAGTAGCGTACCTTTAAATGTTCCTTGTCCGACCGATAGCTTTCAGTTAATTTCTTGATCACCTCATAACATTTCGTTTTGTCCGAGCTGTGAATGGAAAGAATGAGGATCGGCAACAAAATGTCAGGTGTATCACACCACTAAATACGTATTGTTTACTAATCGTGCAGCCAAAGCAAATAGAAAAATAGAAACAAGAAGAAACATTGGAACAGCCAAATAACCCAGGAGAAAAGCGGTGAAATGGTGAGGTCAAAGGTGTGTTTGGTGGAGCGGGGAAGGGTTCTGAGGAAGGCTTTCCTCCTAATCGGGGCCCACCTCGCATACAGCTCCACCAGCCTCTGGTAGACGTCAGGCAGCTCAGCTTTGAAATCCCACTGGTCGGTTTTCTCATACAAATTAGCTAAGCCCTGAAACACAAAAAGCACTTCAAAGCAGGGGCTTGTTTTGGTCACATCACGAGGCCGAATCTCAAGTGATGTTCTGAAGGACCAGGAGACCAGATTAAAACTGTAAATTAAAAGGCAATCTCGTTTTAAGTATTTTATCTGGATGGGGACACAATCTGTATTTAAACCAAAGAAGAAGTATCAAAGGAATAAATGTGAACATATTTAGGCTCAAGTACTGACATGCAACATTGTCCCTTAGTTAATTTGAGACGAAAGAGATCTGGCAAAGATAAGAGCATAACCTTTAAGAATAAACATTATTTTCCCTACTTTACCTGCCATGCAAGTAGCTGCTCAGGTTCAAGCTCCAGGGCCTTTCTATAGGCCGTCTGCGCCTGGTCCGGTTGCTCCAGCTCACTAGCTGCCAGGCCGATAAACACCCAGGCATTATAGTTCTCCTTTTCAAGTTTCAAAACAGCCTAAACAAATCAAATGGGAGAGGGAGAAAACAGAGTTAAAAACAGTAGTGTTAGCAAGGAGAACCAATAAATAAACAAAAACATTTCAATGTCACGCAAGCGGTGTATAAATCTGTAAATGTTGTTAACACTTCAAGGTTTTATGAGGTACCTTATGCAGTAAGACATGTCGGGCACTTTCCTTACCTTGCAATGCTTTAAAGCCTCTTTGAATTCTTTGTTTTTAATAGCCTCTCTGGCACTTTTCAGTGCAGCTTTCACTTCTTTAGTAGACATCCCTGGGTTATCTACAGGGATAGATCGCAGTCCCAGGACAATATGAACACACACTTCACTGTGTAAACATGACGAAACATAGCTGAATCTGAATTGAGCCTTAAAAGCGATGGTTTCGTTTTCATTCAAAACAGGTGACAACAAATTGTTCTAAAGAATACGTTTGAATTGCAAGCAAGATAAAAAAATATATATACATCAAATATCACATTTGCTTTAATACTATTATGTCTATCTATAATGCCCTGTCATCATTGTGTCAAGGAAATCGCAGCTGAGAAACTCCATCTGTAGATACCAACTTACTAGTTAGCCTCAGAAGCTAGTTCAAATGTATCTATGACTAGTTATTCAAAGTAAACACATAACCAACGCATTCAAACCTTTAAATAACTTAGACCTTAGACTTAAATATTTAAGTGTAGACCGCTAGTTAGTCGACCTGTTTGGCTTTGCACTGTAAACCATCGGTGGGAGCTGCGGTGCAGAACAGACCTGTGATGTTCTGCTGTGGTGGCTACTTCTCCGCCTTCAACGACAGGAAGTAAATAGTCGGGACTTTCAAAGTAAAAGCGTGATGTTGCTATTCACTACATTTTATTGGACAGTAATATATGACTTGCAAGTCACTTTTGCTTTCCATTAGCATTGGCAATAAAAGTAATAATAATAATATTCATACTAATATTGAGTCAAATGTTAGACATGTATTAAATATGCTAAGATGTCAGCATCTTTATTATACCTGCATCTTTATTATTTATCACAAAATAAATCCTCACAATAGGCACAGTATAAAGACACACACTAACAATCAGAAAAAATGTTGAGGAGGAATGTTGATACAAACTCTGCTGTGTTGAGGTGTGGGGAATTGTTAGACGATTGCCTTCTAGTGTTTCTGAGGCTGTAACCCTGCTAATTACTAATCAAATATATATTTTTCATTGTTTCCATCAGAATGAATAGCATCCTTGTCCAGTGTCCATAATCTATCATATACCATTGAGCCAATCATCAACTGCCTTCTCATTAGCCAACACATCTCTTTGCCAGTCCACGTGCCATCTTAGGTTTGCGATGACTTTGCTGTAATACCTGCCCAAACTCTTCCGCCAAGAGATAAATTGCTGTTTGTTGTACAGTTGCACGGCCTGAGACACTTTTGGATATGCCACAATAATACGTAACTGCTCCTCCATGTATGCCCCAACTTGTGGGAATTTGGTCACCACGTTGTGAAGTTCTTCCTTGTCCAGTGTCAGGTCTACAAGAGAGGATGGGGGTGAAGGTGAAACAGCCACAGGTATAAGACTCCATACTAATGTTATAACAGTTGGTTGGTTTTTTCATAGGTGAGAGACTACCTAACATCACTAAATACTAGTCATATTTTATTAACAGCATATAAGGTGCTCTTCTCAGTATAACAATGGAAATATAAATGTTCAAGAATGTAGCAAATCAAATATTTTTTACATCTTTTACGTTTCTTATGATTTCATGTGAATCTCTATCTGAAGTTCAGAGAAAGAGAGAAAGAGAACGAGAAAGAGAAAGAGAAAGAGAGAGAGAAAGAGAAAGAGAGAGCGAGAGAAAGCAAGGGAGGACTTCCTCTCATTCTGCAAATTAACAAAAAGTAAACACCAGTAGAAGGAACACAGTGATATTGCTGCTCTCTCCTCCTCCTGGTGCTAACTCAGGACTCCCAGAAGGCCAGAAAGAAAGTGTGCTGGTAATATCTACTCACTGTGTCATTATATTTTGGCAGGTTAAGAATCGAGAGAGCGAGAGAGAGCGCGAGAGAGAGCGTGAGAGAGAGAGAGAGAGACAGAGACAGAGAGAGAGAGAGAGACCATCATGTCAGGGGACTGACCAAAGAGCTGTGGGGGGATACTCTGACCATCTGCATAGGCAATGTACTTCCACCGGCCCTTCCTCAGCATGTAGGTGGAGGCGTTGGCATTACATCCGTGGTACTCGCTCAGAGCCCAGCCCGGATGGGTCTCAGCTGGACTGGCGCCAGGCCGGGAGAGCAGAGGGAGGAGAGAGTGTCCACTCAGGGGGCCCGGTGCCGGGATGCCTGCAAGCGCTGCAGAACACAGAGAGGTGTTGCGCTTTCATTCAATACATACACTTTTTATTCATTTCACTGGCTGGAAACGGGAACAACCACCAGTCAAAAATACAATGTTTTAGTGGGATGTGTCAATCAATCCCCACGTGTTGTTCAGACGCTCCCCGCTTCTCTTACCCATGATGGTGGGGTAGAGGTCGACCAGGGACACCGTCTGGGTGGACTGCAGACCGGAAGCCAGTCCGGGGCCCGCGATGAGCAGGGGGACGTGGGCACTGCCCTCAAACATGGACATCTTGTAGTACTGCCGGTGCTCCATGGCCAAGTCCCCATGGTCGGCGGTGAACATCACTATGGTGTTGTCCAGCAGCCCAGCGGACCGCAGGGCCCCAAGAACCTGGCCTGGGACCGGTAAAATAACAGACAGAGCAGAAAACGTCTATTAAGGCCTAAAGATGCTTTCAAGTAATAATGCTGTAAATGTAACAGGCTCATGATTAAAAATGTTTAACCTCTGTTTGTTTGTTAAAAAACATATGATAAATAGCAGATTTAACCACCATTACTGTACTCACCAAGCATGGCATCGGCCTCAGCACACATAGCGTAGTAGTAGGCCCGGATGTTCCTGATCTCCTCCTGGGAAAACCCTCCGCTGCAGTTCTTGGTGAAGGTGGAGTAGTAATCCACCGGGTGCATGGCTGACATGGGCAGCCATTTGGGAACAGAGATGAGTTCCAAGGATACCTTTGGGGTCGTAGGTGTGTGTGTGTGTGTGTGTTTGTGCGTGTGTGCGTGTGTGCGTGCATGGAAAAGCAAAGGGGTTAATGTTGGTTTGTTTGTTTTCTCTCTCACATACAACACCAGCTGAAAGGTGATCCAGAACACAGACACATGGTCCTCTAAGGCGGAGCCTACAGAGAGCACCGAGAGCTCCCGTACCTTTTTGAGCCAGTACGGGGAGGTCCGGAAAGTGGATCCCCCTCCCGTGGGCCCCAGGGAGTCGGTCTTGTACGCGTGGGGGAGGTTGAGGCCGAGGTAGAGGGCGAACGGCTGGTGCAACCGCCCAGCCGTGTCCCGTAGCCACTGGGTGGCGCTGTCCGCCGTCTCCCAGTCCTTCGTCATGACCCGGACTGTGGACGCGTTCCCGACCAGTTGGGTCACGGGCCGGCCCTCCTGCCTCAGCAGGAACTTCACGCCGCGGGTCCAGGCCTCCACACGATTACTGGGTTAAAGTTGTACAGAGAAAAAAAAAAACACCACACAATGAATGAGAATTCCTCACTTGGAAATATGTGACGACATGTATACACACACAGGCACACCCAAACGCACACACGCACACAAACACTTGCGGGTGTGTGAATGAAATAAAATGTCCTTTTCTTGCTATATCCGTTTGAATTCGTACAACCCTGTTGGCTTGTGTCCTGACGAGCCATCAAAGCTTTCCCCTACCTGATCGAGTGGCTCCCTGAGGTGTAGTCCAGCTTGCCCAACATGTTCGTCTGATAGCCACTCTTCTCTAACGAGTCCATCCACGTTGTAGCGTTACCGTCAAGGCACTTATTGTTGTTCCAAGACTGGGTAAGGTGAGCAAATTGGCCACTCCACATAGCTTGACAATGGGGCAAATATCATTTAAATATAAGTTTAAGGGGTTGTACAATGGCCCCCAGTAACATGTACGCATAATAATGGCAATAACAAATCCACAATGATGCATGGATAATTGTTTTGTTGTTATTGTACACCATGCATTTCTATTCACGTCTATTACAAACCAATTACCTGCAGATTTGAAATTAATTCAAGTTATGAGAATTCTTACATGCTCTTGAAGGGCAGCATATTGGAGAATTTGTGTAGGCATCTAGAAAGGTGGTTCCCAGTCCTCTAAGGTAGTTTATATATGGAAGTTGCACTACTCTTCTGCCAGGATCAAAGGTTAGTCGTCCGTCCTTTATTTTGAAAAATAGAGGAGAGAAGGGAATGGGGTCTTACAAACGTTATTTACACTTTTCCAATCGAACGAAACAAGTATAACTTACATGTTGCGCATAATATATAACACACAGTGTTTATGAGAATGGGAAAGAGACACTCACGAAAGCATCAGCCATCACCATGACAATGTTGGGTCGGGTACGATTGTGGAAAAGACATTGCACAAAACTTTGACAGAGTACAATCCACACAACGAGGTGAAGCATCCTTAAATGTTGCTGCTGTGGCGGTTCGCCATGGACCTATAAAGAAAGATCCTGTGTTCACACAGGATTCATAGGGAGTAAGAGTCGACTCCTGATTCCATCACGTCCGTTCTGGGCGTCGATTCTCCAAATAATTGGACTTCGAGTCGACTCCACCTGCAGGCTCGACTCCAAACGGTGGAATTGAATAAAACTATTTAATTTAGTAAGCTCTGTCGTTTTTTTTCATTTTAAATCCTATCTGCACCAATGTGTGTTTGATTCCTTTAGCCTGATCCTTTTCACTGGGGAGGAGGAATCAAATACGAAAAATAAATTGAACTGATAATAATGGCGTCTCTTTGCATATACTTAAATATCACTAAAACGATTTTAAGCAGTGCTTTTAATGAATAATGTTTGTATGGGTTTGTGTACATATTTTCGATTGAATTAGAAAGTCAGGCGCGTCTTTTCATGTATTTTAGGTTTATGTAATGCATTCCCATGGCCTTTAGGTGGCAGCATTTTACCATGAAATGAAGATTATTCGGCCTCACCAACCCCACTGTGACTGAATGCGGTGCAATCCAGGTGGAATTCCTTGTCTAGAGACTCTGTTAAACCACCTGTAGCTTTATGATGTTCCGTAAAGGTTCTCCCAAGGAACATTTTCAATTACTGTACTACAGCACCATTGTTCACATACCAGTTGTGATTCTTGGTGATCCAAGCATGAAACGCATCAACATAGGTTGAATATTACACAATATGTAGAATATTATGTCATGTTTCCATTACATTGAAACCCTATGCAAACAAATATTAGATAAGAAATACCCAACCCTGGCCGGCACAACCAAAACCAGTGATGTTCTGCTATTAATTAAATCAAATTCAATTAAAATTTGTCTATTCAACAGGTGATGCCTGTTTCAAAGCACTGGTTCGTTTCCTAACCGCCAGGTGGCGTTTGTTTGTATTCTGCGTGCATCAGCGTTCATACCCCAACCCCCAGCCTGTTTGCCTGTACAGCCCTAACTATATAGACAAACGTCAAGGACCTTTTTATTAGCGCTACAAAGGCGCTATGTTTTGCCTATTTTGGCCACATCTTTACGCACACCAAATATAGTCTCCATCGGGACGCATTGTTCTGCACCGAGGAAACATTGTTTTCAGCATATAGTACGAAGTCTTCAATTTCCACGAGAATCTACAATTGGTGCAGCAAATGAACAACGACGTGTTGTAAACCTGGAACTGAGACCACACATGCAGATTGAGTTATAAATGCTGAATCAAACACCAGGCTCGCAATGGCACCTATACAAACGCAATACAGGCCTCGTACGATTAAGGCGATTCTGCTTTATTTGAGAATTACATTTGAGAATCACATTTGAAACTACCAAATAAACACGTTTCCTCGAAATATAAATTGTATTTTTGTTCATCATTGGCCCTTTTCCTTTAGATGTCTGTCAAACTGTTCTCAAAAGTTGTCATCTGGCTCCACGCCACCTTCCTCTCTCCCTTGTCCTCAAAGACGGAAGGTGGGGGCAGTGGAGTCGTGCGCATGCTCAGTAGGTTGTTTTTCACCAAAGCGACGCTTAAAGTGCGCTGCGCGAAGCGAGCTCCTCGTCTTTGACTAGAGACCAACGCGCGAGAGGCGGACGGTAACAGCATCCACTGCTGTTATTCCAGCCATCACACCTCAATGAACTGTTCGCAGAGAAAGCACTGATCTGTCTGTGCCTACTGCTTTTTTTTGGCAGGGCAGATACTGATCAGTGTCTTGACGACTACACCTTTTTTTTAAATGAGATTATTTTTTTCCTAGTATTTTTTATTTTATTTCTAGGGTCTCTCCCCCTAGCCCTTTGCTTTCCACCATGGTGCTCGGCAAGGTGAAGAGCTTCACCATAAGCTACGACTGTCTGAACGACAGCAACGTGCCCGTGTTCTCCAGCGGGGACTCGGTCTCAGGGAGGGTGATCATTGAAGTCACCGGAGAGATTCGTGTCAAATCCCTGAAGATCCACGCAAAGGGATTCGCCAAAGTTCGTTGGACTGAGTCGAGAAACGCTGGATCCAACACTGCCTACACGCAGAATTACACGGAAGAAGTGGAATATTTGAGCCACAAAGACATACTCATTGGACACGAGAGAGGTAAGAGATAACGAGTGCATTTGAGGAAACTTGGGACTGTGACTATGGTGCTCATTGTACTTGTGGGTCAGGTTAATCTGGAATGGGTTTTGCCCTGGAAATAAGTATAATCTTCACATAATGAATAGAGACCATCCAAGATATGGATATATGGATATCGAATAATGTATGACTGTTTTAGATTGGCTGCTGCTGTTCAAAAGCACACGTTGTTTGTCCCAATGTGAGCCGGCCGAATGAATGACAGTCATGGATGCATCACCTTGTTTTTTGGTGAAAGAAACCTTTGTGTCATCGTTGGAAATGAGCACTCAAAGCACCGCACGTTTGGCCAGTAAACGGTGAGGTGATAGTTTGGTAGTTTTTCGCGGAAAGGTGTCGCATTAGGTGGTTTCTTTGTACATTTTCTTAAGTTTCCACCCATTGTTCAAAGCGGTTCAATCCTGTTCACAAACTGGATGGGTAGGGGGGTGAAGGGACTGGTCTAGCCGCGCGCTGATTGGCTCAGGTGCTCGTGTGTCGCTGATGACGTCATGGCTTTGCAGAAAGTGACAGAAGGAACTGCAACTTTGCAAGCCTCTGCAACATCAATATTGAAAACACCATATTAGGAAACAGAATTACAATTCTGCACATTGGTTTGAAATGCAGACGTTTTAAAAGCTACGGCTTGTCAACCAAAGTAATGACTTTAAAAAATGATGCATTTGTAAAATTGCAAATGTTTGCCTGCAGCTCTTGCGTGCATCGGCCAGTTAAAGCCCCAAAGTTCAGATCTAGAGAATGCTGTCCTATCAAACGTAGATGTGCAAATGTGAAATGATCGTAAGCTATGGAGAGCTTATTTGTCCGTTTCTGCTATCGATCCTTGTTGACATCTGCAATATTTTATATCGTAGGCCTATATATATATATATATATATATATATATATATATATATTTGTATATATATATATATATATATATATATATATATATATGCGTTTATAAATGCATTGAGCCAGTATTTACGTGGCTCTCATTTATTGTCTGGGGGTGTAAAAATCCTCGAATTCATCGTGTGCATAGTATCAATGAATAGGCAAATTGTCCCTGATCTCTTTTGCACTGCACGAATCCGGCCTGTAGGGGGCCGTTCCTGGCAGTGAGTCGTCTAGGCTGTGAGCCAGTGACTGCATGCCGCACAATGAATGCGTAATGAGGGAGACCGGCTTGGGGAAGCTGCTTGCACCGGTTTAGGCCGGTCTCCTCCTGCTGAAGTCTGCCGTTTGAGTGACAGCTCGGGAGTTGTTTACCACACGACTGTGCGGCTGCTGAAGGCGGTGCGGGAGGGGAGGGACAGAGGGGGAGTGCTGACTGAGCTGGCAGAAGCACAGCCGCCTGCCGATATTATCTTGATTTTAGATTATTATTTTTTTATATGACGCGATTTGAAACCACGCCAGCTCAAGATAAACCATCCGTTTCTAACGCAAAGGCATTTGAATACAATTCGATGACCTTAAAAGGTGCAAAAGAGATGGACTATTGGAGATGATGGGATAGAAATTTTTGTTACCTTATTGTACCTTATGTTAGCCTATTGAGTGAATTATTTCATTTAGTCCGTAATAGTTATATTTTGAGCGATTTTTGTTGTTGTTTGCATAACACAGAACGAGCAATTGAAATACACATTTTGAATGCTTGGTATATTTAGGGGATTATGATGATGATTCTGTGCCACCTGTCATTTTACTGCAATCGATATGTTACCAGAACTATTAAAAGGCCAATTTACAGTGCGTTTTTATTTTTCTCTTTGTCTCCCCTGCCTTGTGTTTTGATATGACTTGCAGGCGCCACCGTATACAGCATGTATCCCAGGTACAGTATACATGTGTTTGGAACATTTTCCTCCTTTTCTTTCAGACGACGACAACTCAGAAGAAGCTCTCACCACTATTCATTCAGGGAGACATGAGTATGCATTCAGCCTCGAGCTTCCAACAACGTGAGTCTCCCCTTCATGGCCTCGGGCAATCATCTATTCATATCCTAGATATTCGTTTTAGTACTCGCGTATTTATACAGACATTCTCAAAGTAGATGCCTATATGTGTTTAAGTGCTATGAAATGCATTGCATTTCAAGTGTTGTGTTTTTCTGGAGCCCGTCGGACTGGAGATGACCCCCTCCCTGTGAATCTTCTCTCTCCCCCAGACCTCTGGCTACCTCTTTCGAAGGCAAGCATGGCAGTGTTCGCTACTGGGTGAAGGCCGAGCTGCACAGGCCGTGGCTCCTGCCCATGAAGACAAAGAAGGAGTTCACGGTCTTTGAACACATCGACATCAACACTCCATTACTGCTGGTAAGCCTATGGGGGGAGAGTCACCCCTTTATCCGGCCTGGTCCCTCGGTGTTGCTGATCGAGGTCTTAGCGTTCGCTACTGAAGGGGATCACTTCAGACAGGCCCACTTTAACCGCAAAGCGTTGCGAAACACCCGAGACAAAGGCCAACTGTTTTTGTTATCGCATAATATGAAGTCAACAGTTTTTATTATTGCATAAAGGCTGAATGGCCGTGCAGCCTTAATACAATTACTTTCATAACGCGATGACGATAATGTGAGTAACCGGTGACAATGGAGCTGGATGGATGTGGGTCTAGAAAGGAGAAGTGAGAGTTTGATACCACACGTCAGCCACCGTGTTTCAACACAAAGCGTGACACTGTGTGTTCCTCTGGGCCTCCACAGAAGGAAGGGAAAAAAGGGAAAGCTGGCTCTTGCCAAACCCAACCGATCAACACCAGCGAAAGGTGACCGCGACAGAGGTCAGAGCTAGTCTGGTTCAGGCTAGTCACCGTGCTCCCTTAATAAAGTTAGAGACCCATTGATTGCCCACGAGATAAAGGAGGCACTCGCGAGATTGTCTTTCTTTTTGTTGTTTGCTAATCTTTCTTCTTCTGTTGTTTTTCTCTCCCTCAGTCACCCCAGGCCGGCACCAAAGACAAGACGCTTTGCTGCTGGTTCTGCACCTCAGGTCCTATCTCCCTAAGTGCCAAAATAGAGCGGAAGGGGTACACCCCAGGTGAGGAGCCGATGGCCACCTTGACCATCCTGAAGTGATTAGACATGAATTACTGTATTGACCTGTTATAACCGGGGAAACCATTAAAACCAGTACCAGACTGAGTTAATTATTCAAGCATGGCTTCCTTCACTTGCTTGTTTTCTAAACATACATTTCCCCGCCCCCCTCCCGCCGACCAGGCGAGTCTATCCAGATCTTCGCCGAGATCGAGAACTGCTCGTCCCGCATGGTGGTGCCAAAGGCGGCCATTTACCAAACCCAAACCTTCTACGCCAAAGGGAAGATGAAGGAGGTCAAGCAGCTGGTGGCCAACCTGCGGGGCGAGTCCCTCTCCTCCGGCAAGACGGAGACCTGGAGCGGCAAGATGCTGAAGATCCCCCCCGTGTCCCCGTCCATCCTGGACTGCAACATCATCAGGGTGGAGTACTCCCTCATGGTGAGCACCGCCACCCACCACCTCAGGGAGATACGTTTGTGTCTCGGGATGGATGCTGTATAAAAATGTTGTTAAAAAATGAAATGTTTGAAGAAATGATAGATCGATTTCGATGTATAAATCATCCCACTCAGTACCAGAAAGTCAACTTTGGTAGATTCATCTGTATCGATGCTTCCATATTAAGGGGTGACACATTGTTACCTGTGGCTAGTTTACCAGTTACTAGTTTACCAGTTACTAGTGTACTGTAAAACGTGGCAATAGATCTACATGTTACTCTTAGAGAAGTACCCTTTAAATGACCCGGCTCAGACCCCAGCTGGCTAAACACTCGCTGACACCGTACCTGGTAGTCTGTCCACACACACGGCTAAGGGGATTACCCGGGGAGATCTGAGAAACACCTGCCCTACCCGGCGCTTTACCTCGTCACACTGGACAGCCTTCGCTCGCTCTCCAAGGTTAGCGTTTGCATGAGCGTCGTATAAACTCGTCATACGATTGACCGGCACGCAGCAGTCACACCTCTCTCGCACATCCGGTTTAGACCGCGTGGGAGAACCACATGTTTCGTCGCCTCCACCGGTGTCACACTGTTGAGCCTCAACGGTTTTATTCTTAAAAAGGTTAGCCGTAGCTCAGCCTCACAACGTTTTCTTTCTTCTTCTGTGTCGGCGCTCAGGTCTACGTGGACATCCCCGGGGCCATCAACCTGTCCCTCAACCTGCCCCTGGTCATCGGCACAATCCCCCTCCACCCCTTCGGCTCCCGGACCTCCAGCGTGAGCAGTCAGTGCAGCATGACCAGCTGGCTGGGCATGGCCCTGCCCGAGAGACCGGAGGGTACGTTCACAGCGCGCAACGCCGCCCACTGTACCACCGACTACCCCTGAGAAACACGCCACTCGTATATTCACACAATACAAATAACGTTACGGAGGCTCGGAAATGGGGGAGATATTACTCTTACAATAGTACTTGTTGTAAGTCGCTTTGGATAAAGCGTCTGCTCTGGCAGCTAGACCTAACCCCAGTTCTCTCTCCCTCTCTCTCTCTCTCTCTCTCTCTCTCTCTGTCTCTGTCTCGTTCTCTCTCTCTCTCTCTCTCTCTCCCGTGTAGCTCCCCCAAGCTATGCAGAGATCGTGACCGATGAGCAGCGTCAGAGCAGTCTGGACGTGGCCCCGGCACGCGAGGAGCTGGACGGACCGCTCTTTGCCTACATCCACGAGTTCCGCTTCCAGCCGCCGCCCCTCTACTCCGAGGTAGGCCCAATGCCATCACCGACGTAGAAATAGATATCATCCATGATGGGCCAATGGGCCATTCTGCTTATAAATAATCTATTAAAGGTAATACATGTATTTGTGGGACTGTGTAGCTTATAATTCCTATATCAAAAGTAATACATGTCTTTGTGGGACTGTGTATCTTAACAATAATCTATTAAAGGTGATCCATGTATTTGTGGGACTGTGTATCTTATAATTAATCTATTAAAGGTAATATATATCTTTGTGGGAGTGTGCATCTTATAATTAATCTATTTAAGGTGATCCATGTATTTGTGGGGCTGTATCTTATTGTGTTCCCTGTGTTTTCCTGGCAGGTCGACCCTAACCCCGACCAGGCCAGCTGCCCAGAGGTACGCAGGCTGGACGCGTGTCCGTCTCGCTGAGGGAAGCCCACACGTTCTGAACCCGAAGAATTCGAGGGGAACTCCAGAAAAAATACCTCCCTCCAAAGGTCTCCTCTGCTTTGTCCATTTCTTTTCCCCGGCGACGGTGTCCCACGCACTCGGTCGTCGAGGGGGAAAAAAAACACAAAGTAAACCGACCGACCAACACACAGACTTGGATGAAACGACCATTATCTGTTAGCTGGGACTCACATCTCTCCTGTCCTCCTCAACAAGAAGGAAAGGGACGTCAGTGGTTAGGGGTATCCCTTCCTTCCCGTGTCCGCCCGTTCTCAGGAAGGCACCGGGAGGAAACATTCAACACCCGACGCATAAAGGCCCCCAAGCGAGCGGAGGCCGCCCCCTGGTGGTGGAGACGACACCCGGAAGGGGGATTAGGATGATGATGAAGAGGAGGATTTACCAGGGCTCCGTCTGGCCCGACCCGTCCTCATCCCTGTTGGTTCTTAGACCCATGGCACATAAGGACACGGCTCAGAGCTGAACTAATGGTGTTCCGAAAACCTCGACAGAGGACGTGGGTGGGGTCGGAGCTGGAGAGGGTATGGCGCGAGTGCAAGTGTGCTGCGGTGTTGCTATCACGGCAGAGCAAAGACATGACTTCCTCGATCTGCCTCGTTTGGGATTTTTGTTTTGCACATTTAATTTGCTTGAGTTGTGTGGCTCCATCTGATGATAATAGAAAAAAATACGAAAAATCACTAATAGTTTGGTCACAGCATTTTTTTTGTTTTTGTTTCGCTGGACTGAAAACGAAAATGCAGGTTTGACTCCTCATACTCTTCTGTTTCGCACATCGTCGAGCGATGCGGGAAACGTGACTGGTTTTAAAAAAAAAAAAATGACAATGCACTGAAAGAGGTCAAGCTGTTTGAAGATAATACTCTTTTGTTTTCCTTAACAACTTTGAAACTAACTTAACCAGACCGCAGAAAACGATACCTGCACCTGTAACTCTTTAAGTTGTGTCCCTCTGGGCATCGATCCAAGCGTCGCTCAACCCCTTATTGCGTTTAGTCGGCTTTCTGTCCGTCTTTCTTTGTGTTTGGCTTGACACAGAACGCCTTCCAGCCTATTTTGATTTAGTTTCCTTTGCTTTGTGTCGCCGTTACCCTGGATTTGAACTAGAGAGGTGCAGACGGGAGGTTGACACTCGCTAAATGCTACCCGTACGGCTCGCATTCCCCTGGTGCTCCGAATGGGCCGCAGCCTTCTCTACTCCAGATCTCAGGGAAACCCTGATGTGCATTACTGCCTCTATAAAGCACTGTCTCAGGTGGTCTTCTCACTCGCCAAAATGTAATAGAGAAAAAAAGAGAAGGAAAAAAAAGCTGTTTTTCTTTTAAATTGCAAAGTCACATTTTTTTTTAAGTAAAACTACCAAAACAAGAGAGAAGAGACATACAGTGAAGCAATGCAATTTTCTGGCATAACGACATTCCCTTTTTGTCCTGCTGCACATGCTCAGTTCATCCAATCTGTCGATTTTACCAGACCCGTGAAGCCAGAATGCTTTAAAAGTTAAAAAAAATAAAAATAAATTTCAAAAGATATTGCAGGAAAAACGTTTTTCCTGCTGCGTTAAAATACGCAGCTCCAGCTCAACATGATTGGCTGGGGCTGTTCCTAAACCTCAGCTCCAACTGGCCAGAACAAGTAGTGTTAGGTTGACATGAGTAATACATTGGTTTTTAAACTCGTTCAACACAAACGGCCAGCTGGAGCGGAAGTTTAGAACCAGAGATTAGATACGTGTGACTTTTTTTAACAAGAAGAAACTGCATTCAAAGGTGAAGGTCTGGATAAATTCAAATGGCAGTTACCCTGCTAAATCTAGTCCAGCAGTGTTGTTTAGGACATTGGTCAAATTGTTATCCTTTACTCAATTTTCGTTTTTAAGTTTACATTTCAACGCAGTGAATACAAGTATTGTATTTGCCAAGTTTTTAGCTCTTTTCTTTTTGTGTGAGTATACGCGCTTGTCGAGATAAGGCCACCTGGAATCGAGCACCATTGACAGTTATCAACAAACTTCAGAGTTCTGAAGCAAACTTATCTTAGTGGCCTTGAGAAGAAAAGACCTGTAATAATTCTTTATTCTTCAGTGTCTGCATTTATTTCAGCCTAGCTCTCGTTCCTCTCTTCTAATTGGTTTGTCTGAATGTCGACACTTTTCCATGTTTATTCAAAGGGACGAAAAGGGAAAGACAACAAAAGTGGAGTGTTCTGCAAATGTTCCCCAGACAGGCTTCCCCGATTTAATGTCTGTGGTTGTTTTTCTTTTTCCTTAGCTTAAATCGGGCGAGTTTTTCCATGTGTTTTATGGGCATTGATATAGTTAGCTTCACCGTACGGCTACATGCAGCATAGTTGGTATCTGGCTAGCCTCTCTGGGTATCTCTGGGTAGTGGGGGACCGTGGCTGTTGACCAGCCCCCATCCCCCCCTGCCAAGAAGCACTTCCTTCACATAGATTCATAGACGAAAACGCCAATTCCAAGACAATAGCATTTATGTAGTTGTATTTCTTTGTAATTTTTCGCTTGGACTTGATCTTAGGGAATGTGTATCAAGCTAACTATATTGAATAAGCTCACAGATTTGTTTCAGGTTGGTTTCGATTCCATAGTCAGTTGGCCTGGGCCTTTTCATTTTTTACTAGTCCAGGGTCAGAACTAAGCTAAACTCCTGACTTGGAAAAGACAGGAACCGAAATGTTACCAGATGAAAGGAATTGGGATAGGGGATCTGAAACATTTTAGAAACAAAGTGCAATATTAGTCTTTGAATTTCATTATTTTCCATTTTTATGTCCTGTTAATTTTTCTTTTTTGTCTAATAGTTTTGTTTCATGCGGATGTGTAGATATTCTATGAATATGTGTTCTGAATGATTTAACTCTTGTCTTGTTCTTCCATTTGAGTTGAATAAACTTTTGTTCCAAATTAATATGAAAAGCATTTGTTTCTTCTTTCATCCATGAAAAAATTCAAACATTTGAAGCAATTCCCGTCTCTTATGTCCAATCAACACAAAGAATGAGAAACACAACAGATATGCTGGAACACAGCAGCCAGATACCATTTGTAGTTTGGTCAAAGCAGCTCTATTACGGTTCTATTTTGATAACCAGAACAACAGTGCCCCTAAAGGTTGAATGAATAACTGCATATCCTTTCTCTGCAGATTATATGATCTTTGGAGTGATTTCTTTATATGCTTTTAAATTTGACCTGAATCAATATAGATGTTTTTTGAGGGACAACGAGTCCGTCACTTCAACGGCAATAGGTTCAGGTTTAAGGGTGTCAGCCAGGTATGTTCTGTATCTTGGATTATTATAGCGTTTTTGACACTGTTGGGCTTTGTCTAGCAGCTTGTTTGTTTCAAGGGCAAGGTTCAGTGCTAAAATGATAAAAGTTGGATAGAGTGCTCCTTGCTCTAGTCAGAAAATGCAAATCCGTTTAATATTTAATATCTATTAAGTACTTGTGTTGTGCACTGAACTCAGAATTGTATAACAGTTTTTTTGCAATGTATTGGCCAACTAATATCCAAAACACTCTCAATTATGTTATTTAATATTGAATGTCAAATTGATGTCCAAATAGTATTTTGAATTAGTATTTATATTTAACTTCTTTCTAAACGTTTTCTATTCCTTTGTGCCTTAGCATGGACTTGGAAGGCTTGACTACGACTATGACTACAATCCAGACTATTACCCGATGTGAGACACAAGGAGAAAGAGTAGCCAACTCTCTCTAGGATTAGACAGTGAAATCAGACACACACACACACACACACACACACACACACACACACACACACACACACACACACACACACACACACACACACACACACATAGAAATCGCTGGCCAGCTACAGGTTACCATGATTTATTGAGCCACTGTTGAATCATGCAGGCACTAGCGGGGCCTCAGCCATGATGAAAGAGGGTGTAGAGGGCTGTGTAACATTTCAATATCCCAGCTCATCATTCCAGACACATCTCTGTTGTAGCCAGACGACTCCTGCGTGTTGTAGGACACACTACAAAGAGGAGGTCATCTTTGTTTTTGTTGCGTATTTTTGCACATGAATTGGATGCGCCTTCGTAAATGGATTTTTTATTAATTAAATAATAATAGTTTATACAGATGAGGGTGAAATAACATAAAAACGTCCCTTTAATGGGAAGGCCTTCCATATAATTCCACATCATTTGGTACATTAAGCCAATCTGTCGCAAAGTAATCTTGAATAAGTATGTCTTTTAAATTAATGAATTAATTCATTCATTAATAAGCTTTAAACATGCAAGTTAGAAGAATTATCTCTGTATCTCTCTTTGAATGGCTGAGCCAAAGAACAAGTTCCACCTGTTAACTTGAGTTATTTGTTGTGTTGCTAGCCTGACTCTGGAATAACCCATAATTACATTGTGCAATAGAGCACTGGGTTTCCTATTGCGTTGTTTTGTATTAGCTGACACGATAGAAGTGTAATGTAGTGAATCACATGATGTTCAACAAGCGGCCTCTCTTCACACGTAAATACAGATAAGGACTTCAAGATAATTATCTCAGAGTTACAGTCGCGGTAAGGTTATTTCAAATGACCACATCAAACACTTGCACAAGTCATCTTCTTTCATCCCTTTTTATCCTCCTTTTTGTTTTAAAATGAATCAACCTAATACTTGCACGAAGTGAAAGGAAGTCGTACCTTGTTCCCTCACATCAAATGCTAACTAGCGACCCGACAGACGTTGGACTTAAATAATTTCTCCTCAGCGGCCTCCCTGCGCTGACTCAGCAGTGCATGTGGCATTGACCAAGCATTTTTAGCTTCCCTTTGTCTCCTAGCTCAGTCCTCCATGTCTCCCCCTCCCCTCCCCTCCTCTAGGCCCTTTGACATCTGTGACCCAAGCTTTTGTGGCGGTGTGACCCCGAGGGATGAAATAATAAAGGAGATTATGAAGGGTGGTTGTGTGTGTGATGATGGTGCATGTGTGTGCGTGCGGGTAATGACCGATGGGTTTTGTGTGTGTCTTTGTGAGTGGAGTGGCCATGGCGTTGTTTAGCTAGTGCTGACACTACACCGGCCTCAGCTGTTTCCTCTCACTGGGTAATCCTACTACCCAGAAGCCTACAGTATATGTGATCCAATGGTACTGGGCAGCGTGCTCAGAGCAAGCACGTTCAGGATGGATGCACAGAGGCCCCTGTAGGCCTGCCTGCCAGATCATCACTGTGTCATAGTAGAAGATTACACACACTCACACACAAACGCATACAGGCACACACATGCACAGGTGCGCGCACACACAGACAAACATGTAAAGCTGCATGCACATACCGACACGCACTCGCACAGCCGCACACAGTACAAAGTACAGCAACACACGCACACACACACACGCAAACACACGCACACACACACACGCACACACACACACACGCACACACACACACACACACACACACACACACACACACACACACACACACACACACACACACACACAGTGCTCAGCACGGTGTAATCCGAAGCATATCTCTGAAAGATAAAGGGTAACACTTTCCAATAAGGGGAAAATTCCTTATCCGTTAATGTTAGCTATAACCTAACCCTATTCAATAATGAATAAATGATGATCTTAGTTAACATGACTACCATTAGTTAACATGAACAAAATTAGACACATAAGTTAACTGTTATTTAAAGGAAAAAGAACAAAGAAATAAAATACTGGATATATAAGTATATTATTTTTACCTGGATCCTAACCAGTTTAAAATGTTTCAAATGAGTCCAGTATTGAGAGAGCACACTCCAGCTGTAATCCGTGGAAACGGGCTGCAATTTAATCCTTTGGGGCAAGTGTTCCTTAAACGGTTAGCTAAGGCTTGTTACAGCATAATGTGAATACATTTTTAATTATGCACACATATTGTAAAGTGTAAATTAGTGAATAAAGAAAATAGAGCCCCAGGCTTGGAATAGAAATCATACCACACTGGAACAATTCTGTTTTGCGTACAGGAGCATGGCTAACATCTCGGAGCTGAAGAATGCTCCATCATTGTTTTTTT
>NC_136934.1:5516923-5536923 GCF_949987615.1 Pollachius pollachius | reverse complement strand
AGCGATATGCTGTTGTTTCTCTTTCTTCTGACAAATGTACTTTGTAAGCGGCTCTGGATAAAAGCGTCTGATAAATGCCCTGAATGTAAATGTAAATGATACTGAGAGTTTCTATACATTATGAAATTGTGGTATATATGATACGCTGACGGATCACAGAGTGCAAGTTCCCCACCTTGATTATCAGGGAATTGAAGGGTAATGCTAAAAAAAGCTGTGAGGTTCAGAGCTGGTCCGAGGGGGAGTCACAGCTCCAGGGTTGGTACAGGGGCTTTAACTCCTTTCTGGAACTCTCTGACTCACACCGTTTCTGTAAGCATGACTCAGGACAAATTCAGAAACAGCAGCCCCATCCAACCTTCCCCCCAAACTGTGACGAAAAACGTTTTCCTTTTATTTCTCTCAATTGTTTCTCGTTTCCTTTATTTGTATAGACCCATTTGCACGCCTCTCCCTTTGTATTCTGTGTTGAGTCAGCACTAAATCATACACTCACACACTATCAACAATGGAATATATACAATATATTCCATTATATTGCATATATATATATACACACACACACACACACACACACACACACACGCACACACACACACACACACACACACACACACAAGCACACACACACACTGTTGCATTCGCACATAGGCTCACACTCCAGTCTTATCTGGTCACTTAATGTTTGACCTCAAATGATAGTTTTTTATAATAAAGTTGTTTTTCCTGTGAAGGAGGCAGTAATCCACTTCAGCTCCATCTGGCTTGATCTCTTGACACACTTTTAATGGCGACTCAGTTTGAGGACAGACAAGACTAGGGGAAGAGTAACGGATCTGAACTGATCTGTATCGAGTAGATGTGTCGCGTCCGTTACTATTCTGTTTAGTGACAACATATATCATTATAATCAACACTTTGTAGCTATGTATAGTGTGCTGATAGTGTGGAAACAATAAACTATGATTATATAGCATTTCTGTATACGATTTCTCTCCGTATTTCAAGATAATCCGACACGCGTTCCTGAAAAGACAGGATCCAACAGGCTCTCTTTCGGACAGGGGCGGCCCGGTCTGGTCTGCCCCGGTTACGTGACTCACGCTTACAATGTCATCTCACACTGACTCAGTATTTGGCAGACGGACGTTTTCTTTTCCCTCCAAAAAATCCGGAGGGACGGCCGTGACTCTGAGGGGGGGAAAGAGTGTTCAGCGTCAGAGTGCTGAGTCGCCGGCCGGTAAAGCGTTACATATGTAGTCAGTCCTCCCACGTGTTCCACATGTGGGCCACTCCCTCCACGTGCACTGAAGCCCCCATGTGGGACACTACCATGCGTCCACTCCACGGTTCATGGGTTCATTTCGATATGAGACACACGCGATTATAGATAGACAAAAGCTAGCCAGAAAAACTTTTTGGTGTTGTTGTGGCATTTGCTGCTTCTTAACCCCTCGAGTAAATCTTTTTTGTTCACATTTTATAAAATGTTAAGCATATTTACCCGACCCTAAAAATATACTGAATACTTGACACCAATCCTCAGAATTACCTCTAGTTTTGGCTTCAATTTGTTGTTCAAAGATAACTTCTTTAAAGACTTTCTTTGCTTGCCCCCCCCCCCCCCCCCCCACTGTCCGTTTGCCTGATCAACAACCTGACATTTCGTCTTCTGCACAACAACACAGCACATTGTTCTCCTTCCTGCTCTGCGAAACCGGTCCGAACCGCCCTGACCCGCTATACGGTCAGCGCGGAGATGGTGGCGCACACACACACACTGACTTCTTGATCAAACCAGCCGAGGCCGGATCAACCCGCACATAAGACCCATTGTGACCCGACCGCCGTCTGGCCCTGATGCGTCACTTCCCTGTGGCTGGTAAAGGTCACATGACCTCCATCAGACGAGGTCGCCGCTGGTGGCTGGCTCTCCCTATCTTTACAGTCACTCGCTCCACGCTACTCCCTTGATGGACATTCCGAGTCTGGTTTTTCCGCCGCTAATCAGTGCGTAGGATAAAGCATGTGTGCGATAGACGACCGCACACCGGGATGTGCTGAGTACGTAGAGAGATATGGGCCTCAGAGATGCACCTGGAAGACTGTCTGCATTGAGGTTCTTATTGGTATACGTTCACCTTGACAGAGACTGCATTCATCCTTTCAACAAAGATTAGACGCATTTATATTTATATAGTTAAATAATTATCAAAATGAGAATTACGTAAACACGCTGAACCCTAACCCTACTTTATCTGAAAGGCTGGTCGTAAAATGGTTCGGATCCCACCGTAGGATAACGGAGGCGATAACGCAGAGGAAGATAACGAAGGAGAACGAGCCGAGCGACGACGCTCCCCGCGTCTGAGAGAAACAACAGCTCGCGGCCCGACGTGTTGACAGGACGGGGGGGGTGCGTGTGCGCTGGCCTATTGCTTTCAGCAGCTGAAGCGCAAGCAGGGGGCGGGCGGGTTGGCGCAGCATAAACCGGTTTCAGCCGGCCGGCGCCCAGACCACACAGAGTACCGAGAACTTGAGCGTACTCCTCAGCACCGGCTCCGGCCTGCGTCATCTGAACCCCCACGGCCCCTCGCCTGACACACACACACACACACACACACACACACACACACACAGACACGCACACACACACACAGATGCACACACACACACACACAGACACACACACGGTTCTGTGCACAAGGGCAGACACACCACAGAGGGGACCATCCGGTAACCGTGCCAACCAGACACCACACAGTGCAGAGTGTGAACAAGACAAGACATTTGCAGACGAGTTATGTGATCGCTGCTGATTCACTCCCCCCCCCCCCCCCCCCCCAATCCCCTCGTGGCCATTGGACTTGGCTAGCAAGCCCGCAGTGTGAAATCACCCATGGTTGGATTTTCAAGGAGAATTCACCCCCCACACCCCACCCCCTGCCACCCGCCAGATCCCCGAAAAGAAAAAAGAAAAAGAAAAGATGGAAGAAAAATGACACTGCAATATAGAAACCCGTTGGAATCCCGGCGCGGGCCGTTGCCTTTTTTGGGCGGCCGGTAAACAAGCTCTCTAACCCCGCCTCACCAGACATGTTCCACTGCGGTGTGAGTTCTATTTCCACATCCCGGGACATCATCAGTTTCCGTCGTCGTGCGAGCCGCTATCCCTCTCCGAGGGTCTCTAATTAATCTGTGTGACCTGCACCAGACCGTGTATCCATAATGTCTGCAGATGTATGTCACCATATCAGCTCATCGGACTCTTCCGTCTTTGGTTCGGCTGTGGGCACAGAATCATTACTTCAATAAGGTTAAAGACGTACTGTTATAAACTCACGCCAGCTCTAAGTTCTCACTCTTATCAATATATAATGTTTTTTTTAAAAAAGGGAAGGGATTGAATTGCATTCACTGCCCTTTTCTCTCAGAGACCTGCCTCAGCCTTGATGGCAGCGATAGCCTCCCGTTGTCTCCACACACCGGCTCCGGTGCCTTTGACTGCACCGATCTGCTGCCACACCTGTTCAGGTTGGCACACGGAGAACCCAAAGAAGCGCCCCAAAAAACAGGTGGACAGGAAGATAACCAATCGTGAGCCATCACACACTGAACGCAGATCTTGACTCAGCAACCCGATGAACTGTGAGTGGTGTAACGGCTATGAGATCACATGACATTTGTGGCTTTAATTGGAAGTGATGCAATCAGTACAACACGACATGTTTGTCTATATCCCCCCCCCCCCCCCCCCCTCCCCAGAGATCCGGGAGGTGATGAGAACGGTGTGTTCAAGGATAGAATCACAAAAAGGTCATCCTTGTCCAATGGCAATTAAAAGGTGTTCGTGTGTGTGTGTATGTGTGTGTCTTCTTGCATTCAAGCTGGCATAGTCACATGCATGCAAAGAGACATAATGACAGACAGACCTGAAAAAGTAACAGGCACGCAACACAGAAACGATACAGGGGGCAGATTTAACATCAGGTCCCACTTCTCTCATTAACAGCAGTATGGTGTTTCATCAGACCGCTCTCTCTCGCTCTGCTCTCTCTCTCTCTCTCTCTCCCTCTTTCTCTCGCTCTATGTCATAATCTCTCTCTCTATCTCTCTCCCTCTTCCTCTTCCTTCCTATCTCTCTCTCCCTCTTTCTCTCGCTCTATGTCGTAATCTCTCTCTATCTCTCTCTCCCTCTTTCTCTTCCTTCCTATCTCTCTCTCTATCTCATTCTCGATCTGTAGTTCTCTCTCTCTTTCTCACACGCACGCACACACACACACACACACACACACACACACACACACACACACACACACACACACACACACACACACACACACACACACACACACACACACACACACGCGCACACACGCACACGCAGAATGTGGTGGGAGCATAAGCACCCTTGGCCTTATACTCACAGGATGTCATCTGTGTACCAGAAGTACAAATATGTTACACTCATAGTGTAGTGGAGCGTTCTGAAGTGGTGAATGTAGCAGGAGAACCGAGTGCTTGTGACAGAGCCCATTTTTGGCTCACCAGTCCCGCTCAGAGCAGGAGAGGACACAGGGAAAGTGTTTGTGTCTGCCTATTACGTCGCCTGCGTTTTGAGTATGTGTGTCCGTGCACAATACTTTTGACTGAGGAGTCACACAAAACGGACCCTACCTCAGCATTCATCTTAATTGTCCTTTCAAAATACCTCAAATAACAATAAATCATAGTTCCAGCCTGACCATGAGCGAGAACTATTGTAACTGAAAATAATTTTAACAATATAATACATCTTCCCTCGTTTATCTTGCGCTATTATTACAGGCCATTTTGAGTTTCTGTACATCACCGGCTAATATAAGGCGCCATCACAAGGCGTCACACGTCACATCACATGTGTAAAGCCATTGTATGCAGGGCAAAGTTTTGGTTGCGTGCGATGAACAGTATTTGCTCCACACCCAACACTGTGGACTCTTTATAAAGATGTGCAAAATATAGAGGGACATTTGAAGATTGTTTTACATTGTATTGTGCTTCACACAAAAGACCAATAAAGGTCACTGTAGTCCACACCCTGCTGTTAAGCTTCTGTGTTTTTCCATGCTCTTTTAGAACCACCATTTGTTGTCAGGTGCAGGGAAGGTTTTGTTGAACAATGTTGAAAAAAAGGCCAACTGCAAGAGTGGTTATTGTAAACTCACTGTAAACATTGACTTCAAGAAAGTGCGAAAAACATAATCGACACACAGAAACATACAAACAAGGACCCTGCATTCTGATATCTTTTTCAAATAAGCGTTAAGAAAATCTGCCCTGCAATCCAAGTCGACTTGAGATAGTCTTTCCCCCCAAACTTTAATGATACAAGAAAAAAGTGAAATGTCTCAAACTCAGCAAAGCAAAGTCAAGTTGAACTATAATAGAGCTGGAAATAATCTAGGGACTTTCTGGTTTGTGAGAGTAAGCAGGTAAAGCTAGGAAAATAAAATGATTTTCGGTACAGTGTGGACCTCGGCAGAAAGCATTCGCAAGTAGCCTTTATATTGAATGTATTTTTTATTACTCCTGAGTCCACCTGCTGCACATATATAAAAGGTAGACTAACGGACTCGCCAAAATATAACTCCAGGTCTGTCTTGGTCAAAGCCTTAGCGACAGTCCAATAGCTTGTCAGACATTTCACTTTAGCCAAGTACACTTTGTAAAGGTGATGCAATCTCAACCTTTAGAGTAACACATTGGACCCAACTGGATGTGATAACCCATGGTTTATTAAAGAAACTTTGTTTTGTTATTTTTAATTGGTTGTAAGAAGAATAGCTTCTAAAGAATATCTTTGTTACGCACTAATTATGAAGCAATAGTGAATCATCCATGAGTGGTGAGCGGCCCTTTGAAAACGTTACCATTGTGTTTGAGTATATCATGAGTGTTTCTGCTAGGATTAATACTGTTGGTGGGGTGAAGTATTTGTAATCACTGTCAGTGTGTTTTCATGCACATAAGAAGCCTGTTGTAGCTACAAGGTACAATATAAGTAGTTTTATGAAGATGCCATGCCTAAAGTAAGTGCCTTATCTTTTACATTTGGCATCGGAATAATTTCCCTTTAAAAGAAGTCAAAGCTTATGCCAGCTCTCCCCTGGTTCTCTGCACACATGGCCAAACGTCTGCTGCACACCCATCTGCTCTTCCATCTTCACCCGGAATAAAGAAAACTTTATTGATCCCTGAGAGAACATGAGTCACAACTAGAGGATGTGAAAAAATCACAGGTGAAAATAGAAACGATACACAGGATGCAACCAAGAATTGTTTGACATGAAAACTTCTGTATATGAAGTAGGCTGCCTGCTGTGTATTTTAAATGTAATAAATTATACAAATGGATTACGTTTCAATTTGAATGTAAAAAAATTATACTTCAAATATAATATTGTACGATATGTTCAGCTTGCTCCCACAACGGGTCATGACGATAATCTAGACTGCATATAATAAAGATAAAAGGCTCAGAAAGTATATTAATCATGAACATAAGGAATTGGAAGAAGGTGAAAGACTCACCTAATGTAGTAGTTTGGTTAAAGAGGGTCAAGTTTAGATGGTAAAGTTCAGGCATGAGGTTAGATGGTATTTGCTTACAGATGGCTAAGTTCAGGGTTAGGTCAGAGAAAGGTATTAGGTTGTAGATAGTTAGGTTTAGAATAAGTTTCGGTATTAGGTTAGTGATTGGTTAAGCTAAGGTATTGGGTTTGAGATAATTAGGTTTAGACTAAGTTTCGGTATCAGGTTAGCAATTGGTTAAGTTAAGGTATTAGACTAGTGATTGGTCAAGTTAAGGTATCAGGGTAGTGATTGGTTACGTTTAGGTTTTAGGTTAGTGATTGGTTAAGTTAAAGTATTAGGTTGGAGATAGTTAGGTTTAGACTAAGTTTATGTATAGGGTTAGTGATTGGTTCAGTTAAGGTATTAGGTTGGAGATAGTTAGGTTAGGCTAAGTTTAGGTATTAGGGTTAGTGATTGGTTAAGTTAAGGTTTTAGGTTGAAGATAGTTAGGTTTAGACTAAGTTTCGGTATAGGGTTAGCAATTGGTTAAGTTAAGGTATTAGACTAGTGATTGGTCAAGTTAAGGTATCAGGGTAGTGATTGGTTGAGTTTAGGTATCAGGGTAGTGATTGGTTGAGTTTAGGTATCAGGGTAGTGATTGGTTAAGTTTAAGTATTAGGTTAGTGATTGGTTTAGTTAAAGTATTAGGTTGGAGATAGTTAGGTTTAGACTAAGTTTATGTATAGGGTTAGTGATTGGTTCAGTTAAGGTATTAGGTTGGAGATAGTTAGGTTAGGCTTCAGGTTAGGTTAAGTTTCGGTATTGGGTTGGAGAGGGACATGTTTAAAAGGCAGTTGAGAGCCAATCACGATCATCTCCAGCACGGGACCTGTCGCGGGATCCATAACCACTTTGGAGTTTCTGCATTTTATTTTTCTAATATAAACCTGATATCAACCTCGGTCACCTAGGTAACCACCTGGCTTTTCTGCAGACGGCAGCGGAATGCCCACGCTTGTTCTCCGGTGCTGCGTTCTCAGACAGGCGTCCAAGGGAGTGAAACGTTCCCGTGAGAGACTGTATTCATTCACTGTCCTCCTATGTGAACCCTATCACGACTCAGCATTTCTACATCCCCGCTTACATAGTCACCAGAGGCCACTCTTATCTCCCTCTCCCTCCCTCCCTCCCTCCCTCCCCTCATAGCTTCTCTCTCTCCCCTGCCCTCTTTGCCCCTCTATATCATTCCAGTAAGCGCTCATCTTCCGACAGCTGACCTTCACAGAAGGTTTTTTTCCTCAACCGCAGAGAATCAGAGTCAACACATCCGAGTATAAAATAGTTGGTAAATTATTTATTAACAATTTCACACCATCTCCACCTCTCTGCAGCAGTAGTTGTATTGAGGGCACATCTGGCTGTCTCTTTCTTTACTAAAAAACAATATGTACAACAAGAGGCCAACCTGTTCTCACTCGAGGAAGTGAAACTTCATGAAAGACTCTGACTTAATTTAGTAAAACATTGATATGTTCATTTACAAGTATAAAAAACAAATCAGATATTTAAAAAGAAAAAAAGGCTTCATATATCAAACAACTCTAAGAAAACTATCGAACTATCGATCGTGTTTTAGTGCAACGGGAAATGTAAAATAAAAATAAGTAGTTTGTGCTGTCTCTCTTTGTGTCTCTCTGCCAGAGGAAGGCATGGTGAGGTCTGTGGGGGAGGGCGGGGTTAGAGGTGGGTGTCCGCGATGGGGATTCGTCTCAGCTCCACGATCTGGGAGTTGGAGACACTCCCTTCGTCGTGGCCCTCGTGGATCGACTCGCTGTCGCTCAAATTAAGGCCGGTGCCTAAAGGAGACACATGGAGCCAGGTGTCAGCATGAGGGACTCAAACTCAACAGTGTGTGTGTGTGTACGTGCGACCGTTTGTTTGTGTTTGTGTGCTTGTGCCTGTGTGCGTGTGGGAAGGTTTTATGCATTCTCAAAGCATTCACTTTAATTCATATAACGGATAAAAGATGGATACATGTGAACCCAAAGAATGTTAGGGGATGTAGACAGATTAATATCATCCAGGTCTGGTAACGGTTATTCAACCAGTCCATGCATGCATTCGCATCAGCCTAGCCCAATGGAACAATAACACACAACATCTTTATTCATTTCAGTACAGTTAAGTTATTATGGGGGTACATAATCCCATCCATGTCTTGGGACCATGTTATCGAACCCCTCCACTCTCCTTTGTGAGTGTTATGTAGTGTGTTATGTACTCATACAGCGCAGAGCAACCAATAACATTTTACAGTGACTCGTGTGGAACGCTGGACCAATGAGATTCCTCGTCCTAACCCTTGCATAACAGACCCCATCGCATGAGTTAATGACCCCATAAACACGCCATACAGTGAATGTGGAACATCCCTTATCCCTATCTCCACTTAATGAGGTCAACACCTTCACTCTTTACACCGGGACACTGAACCCGGGACGACGTAACCATGGCGTTAACACCCAGCTCAGGTGTACCAGGTGCACTAAGCCCCCCCCACGACCCCGGCCAATCAGAGATGGGCTTCCTATTGTCGGAGACGTGGAGGAACAATGACGTAAGCTGCCCCTTTGGCCTCTGTATGTACACGTAAGCCTAGTTTGTGTGTGTGTGTGTGTGTGCGTGTACGTCCTTGTATGTGTTCCTCCAGGTGTTCTCAGGGAGGACCGGCGAGGAGGTGAGCGCCTCATTATGGAGGCATACAGAGATAATCCCGCTGGGAAGTAACCCTAACCCTTATTATGTGGTGATCTTATCTGATGATCTTCTCCATGGTGACCAGCTCTCACAGTGGACCCCGGTTGGTTGGAGCTTTGGTCTTACATGAAGGAGGTTAAGGGGGGGGTTCAGTTGTCGGGTACCCAGTGAGCATCCGCCTGACTTCAAGGCTTTGCTCATAAGAGCTCAGTCACGTGTGGCGTTTCGCCCCACCGCTTCGACAAAAGCCTATTTTGAATACCCACAACACGCCCAAAACACATCGGATGTGTGGTTGCGTCGACCTCGACAAACAAGATATTTTTGAAAGGAGGGATCAGCGGGATCTCAAAAGTGCATCAGAATGCATCATGGGAGTTTTGGTTGCCGACATGCCACCGTTTTGTGAAGTAGTTGTATTAATGTAAAAACCGAATAAACATCAGTATACCCTTACAGCATGCACAACCAATAAGACACAAACAGACACACACACACAAACACACACACACACACACACACAAGCGCGCACACACGCACACGCACACACACACACAGCTCTGTTTCGGTCTGGAATTGAGTGTACCTCCACTCTAGCGACCAAAACACTAATCCCTCCTCATTACCACCTCTAAATCTCTCAAACTCACACCTGCTGGGTGCTGTGCTCTAATGCGGCTGTTTCCGTAGTAACCTGTTGCATCTGTCTGGGATGGAGATGCGAGACGTGTCTCTCCAGCGCGGCGTCCCACTGGGCCTTGTTAGTATTGGGAAGGTAACCAGGACCCAAGGCACGCACGGCAGGCCTCCGAGATGAACCAGTGCTCTTCAGAACACTCCCAAATATCCGGTCGCATCCGGATCTTTTACTTGAAATACTTTCACTTTAAACCTCTCCCTTTTCATATCGATCGTCATTCCTTAACTTAATACACTACGGACGACTGTTCAGTTGCTACGAGTTACCACCTCACTGGGCCGCTTGTCAGGGTCGTCTGCCCAGCGCTGAATGTGAGGGGAATAAGAACGAGCCGTCTCCTCTGAGAGATGTTCTCACTCATTGTTCGGGATTCTGCGAGGTCTCAGGCTGCAGACGCCACACCACAACAATCTATGATTTGAAAACGTGAGTTTGGGTATCGTGTTTGTTATCGTGTGTGTGTGTGTGTGTGTGTGAGCGTGTGTTTGTGAGCATGTGTGTTAGTGAGCGCGCGTGTGTGTGCGTGTGAGTATGATATATCGGCTCTCAGCTCATTAAACATTGATGGGGATGGAGGAAGAATGGTTTCCATGGCAGCAACGATAGTGGGGGGGGGGGGTCCAAAAAGGATTGAGTGAGTAGGACCAAAGGTAATAGATACTGGGGCTGTGAATGTGCACACACACACACACACACACACACACACACACACACACAGATAAGAGGACCATATCTCACCGGTTTTTAAGGCGAAGATGAGGTCGTCAAACTCCTGGGAGTCTTCGTCGCCGGCCACCAGGTTGTTGACGAAGCCCCCCTCCGTGCCGTAGCTCTCCATCACGGGGCTGGGCCGCAACGCACTGCCGGGCTGGCTGCTCAGACGCAGCGAGGCCCGCTCCCAGTCCGACACCTGATACACAGACACACGCGCACGCACGCACGCACACACACACACAATCAGATTTAATGGCCATGCCAGCACTAACGGCGTGTGTAGACCTCTTGCTGCTGCACACGGTTTACATGTGAACCCAGTGGTTCACAACATCACAAGTGTCCGGTTAAAAAGAGATGAAACACACATATGAAGTAAGGGTAATCATTTGTTCTCTTTTCTTTTGGTAGGAGTGTGAACAATTGGGCTCTGGTGATGCATGGGAATTCTTAGTGAGAGATAAATATCAGGTCAAAGTCTGGTCACCAATATTAACATGTCCTCGCAACACACACACACACACACACACGCACACGCACACAGTCACACAAACACACACTTCAGCCCACATATCAATCAGAGAGCGGCTGCATCGTTGTATCGAGGTCTGTTATAGGTTAGGGTCAGGTGGAGGTCACACGGCCACGCCAGCCGGTAGGGCCCCGGGGCCCCGGCTGGGGCCCGGGGCCACAGGGGGGTTCAGGGGTGAAAGGCAGGTCAGCCTCTCACCACAAAAAGTGCAGCAAACACCGTGAGCCAATTTCACAAGTGAAGCACTGCGAATGAGTGGCAACGAAACCACGCAACACACACATGAACGGAGAGAAAGGGTTGAGGAATAAATCCAGAGAGGCGGAGGAGGGCAGAGGGAGGAGGGGGTGAAAGAGATGCAGTAAAAGAGACAGAGGGCTAAAGGAGACAAAGAACGCCTAAAGGTGTGAGATTAGTGAGCATGTGAGCAGGCACTATGGGCTCCATTCACAAAGACTCTGTTATTGTTAAGAAGGGTGATTTTCTCGTTTCAAAAACCTTCATTTCAAACCGGAACAGGGAAACGGTTATTGTATTCAAGTGAACACAGCCAACTGTAAACGGGCATGCCAGTGTGTGTTTGTGTATGTGTGTGTGTGTGTATGTGTTTGTGTGTGTGTGTATGTGTGTGTGTGTGTGTGTCGGTGTGTGTGTGTGTCGGTGTGTGTGTGTATGTGTGTGTTTGTGTATGTGTGTGTGTGTGTGTGTGTGTGTATGTGTTTGTGTATGTGTGTGTGTGTGTGTGTGTCTGTGTGTGTATTGAACTGGTCTGTAACAGGTTCAGACTGTCCCAGGCTGTATTAGGCACCACTAGGCATACAACTCACCTCACCTCCACCCTGTAACTCCCGGTGATTTCACGGAACACACACATTTTCAAATTCACACACACAGATTATAAACTCCTATCTTTCCGCATAAATGTCCTCTTTAAAGCAATAGCTATAGCCCCCTTTCCAAATCAATACTCTTGTTGCTCTCCAGACACTAAGTCTATGTTTGTGTGTGTGTGTGTGTGTGTGTGTGTGTGTGTCTCTCTCTCTCTCTCTCTTTCCCTCTCTTCTGCCTGGGTGCTCATTCTTTATGCACGATACTACATCGCAGCCGCATCGGACTTGCCCAGTCTCCAGAAAGTCAATGTGCACTCATGAATGAAACAAGATTACTGGATCCTCAGAGCGGGAGAGACAGAGTGAGGAGAGGGAGAGAGAGAGAAAGAGAAAGAGAAAGAGAGAGAAAGAGAAAGAAAGAAAGAGAGAGAGAGAGAAAGAGAGGGAGAATGACACAGAGGGAGAGAGAGATAGAGGTAAAGAGAGAGAGAGAGGGTGGGGAGAAAATAGAGAGAGAAAGAGAAAGAGGAAGAGAACGACACAGAGGGAGAGAGAGACAGAGGGAAACAGGGAGAGAGAGAAAAAGAGAGAGAGATAGAGGGAACGAGGGAGAGAGAGAGAAAGAGAAAGAGACAGCGAAAGAGAAAGAGAGGGAGAATGACACAGAGCGAGAGAGAAAGAGGGAGAAAGGGAGAGAGAGAGAAAGAGAGAGAATGACACAGAGCGAGAGAGACAGAGGGAGAGAGAGAGAGAAAGAGAAAGAGAGAGAGAGAGAAAGAGAAAGAAATAAAGAGAGAGAGAAAGAGAGGGAGAATGACACAGAGGGAGAGAGAGACAGAGGGAAAGAGGGAGAGAGAGAAAAAGAGAGAGAGACAGAGGGAACGAGGGAGAGAGAGAAAGAGAAAGAGACAGCAAAAGAGAAAGAGAGGGAGAATGGCACAGAGCGAGAGAGACAGAGGGAGAGAGAGAGCGCGAGAGAGAGGGTGGGGAGAAAATAGAGAGCGACAGCGAAAGAGACAGAATGACACAGAGCAAGAGAGAAAGAGGGAGAAAGGGAGAGAGAGAGAGAAAGAGAGAGAATGACACAGAGCAAGAGAACGACAGAGCGAGAGCCAGAGAAAGAGAGAGAGTGGTCAGATGAAACACCAGACTGCTGTTACTGAGAGAAGCGAGACCAGGGAGTAATGATGTTAAATCTGCCCCCTATATCTTTTTCCTCTGCCCACCAATCCCTCTACTTAACACTCCCCCCCTCCTCACTCTCACTCTTTAAACAGATCGACTAGTGCCATATATGGCATTCTCCAGAGGACTAAGTGCTCGAGAGGCCTACCAAGAACACACACACCCACACAAACAAACACATACACACACTTTGACCCAGTTACATAACCCCCTGCGTCCTCCAACAATAATTGTGGGGTAGTGCCGTGTCAGCCAGATAGATAGAAAAACAGGTCTAAACAGCGAAGGATTTCCTTCAGTGTTTCGTGACGGTTCTCGCCCATCTCATTTACCCAGCCGGCTGACTCTCAGGTCCGCACGCTGAGAGTCAATTCACGGCGGCCTGCGGTGGACATTGGGGGGGGGGGGGGGGGGCAGAGCACTGAGACAGAGGTGACAGTCAGGTCAAGTCCAGTCTGTTTATTTCTACAGCCCTTAATCACTGTGTCAGCCTCAGAGGGCTTGTTGTGTGAGAAATGTCTAATTACTATGAATAGGCTGTATGATTCCCTAGTAATAATGTCTTAGTTTTCCTAATCCCTTCCTACAACTTTAAGGTGCTCTGTGGCCTTTGGAGCCCCCCTGGATGTTAAAAGTTACATCAGGGAAATGCCTAATTCAATTTGCTGACAGAGGCAGACAGATGTATATCAATAGCTATCTTTACCCACCTGTGTGTGCGTGTGTTTGTGTCTGTATGTGTGGATGTACATGTGGGTGTGTGTGTGTGTGTGTGTCCGCAAACATGCATGCATGTGTTAACACTTGTGTGTGTGTGTGTGCATCTCTGTATGCGTGTTTCCACATGCATGCGTGCACGTGTTTGCATTTGTGTATGCACGTGAGTGTGTGTGTGTGTGCATTTCTGTGTGTGTCCACATACATGGGTGCCTGTGCTTTCCCCTTTCCTACCTCCTCCATGGCACTGATGAGGTTCTGGGTGGACTTGTTGATGTCCCCGCCCACGACGGCGGCCCCGCCCTCCTGGTAGGCGGAGTCGGGGGCGTCGTGGCCGCTCATCTCCACCGTGTAGCTCGCTTTAGCCGGCCAGCACAGCTGGTTGTGCACGACAAAGTACACGGCAAACACATACAAGCCCTGGGGAGAAAGACATGTTTTAGGAAAGGCAAGGCAACTTTATTTGTATAGCACTTTTCATACACGAGGCAGGCTCAAAGTGCTTCACGTAGAAACATTGTCATACAATAAAAATAAAATAAGTAAAAGAAAGAAATAGTAAAATAGATAGAAAATAAAAGCAATGTTAAAAAAGCATTTTAGAAAGTTCCTAAAAGAACTTGGTCCTTTCTCTGGGACTCCAACCCTTTTAGGAAGTTAGGATTATCAAAACAATACTTATTTTATTATAATAGCTGTTAAAAACACATTATTTGCGCTGACGCACCGACCAAATTCTGTTGAACACACTTTACCTATTCACGCATTCATGTGTTCAAGTTGTGTGATGTCATGTCCGGGCATGACCTCACTGATGACAGCGCTGCGCTGGACGCCCACCCCCCCCACAATGTCCACCGCAGGCCGCCGTGAATTGACTCTCAGCGTGCGGGCGCCACATACCACAGAGGTGGACCACATTCCACCGGCCGTCACCGTGCCAGCGGTCCCACACAGACATGAGGGTGGGAGAGCACAGGGTCGCGCACGTGTGTGTTCCACGCACACATGCACGCACACACACACACACACACACACACACACACACACCAACAGAGACAGGGGGGAAGAGTTCTTCCATGCTTAACGGAATGTGAAGGTTTTAATTAGGGTACCATTTTTGTTTGTTTTAATGTTAAAATAGCGGCATCGATATTGTGATTCAAGACGTCCCATGGCACAAGAATGATAAAAAACGAATGTGGTACACAGCTTAAGATAACAACTCTTTCTAAATCGATGAATTGTATTAATGATGAACAAAACAGTCATTTACCAGGGGGCTGTGACAGGTTTCCCACCACTCAGGGGGAAATGTGTGGGTTTAGGACCGAATTTGCATCCCATTTATCCAAAACCAGATTACAATATAACAGAAAGGTAACAAATTAATCAAATGAAGTAAATGACTCTTTCGGCAGTGGGAATGATGCACCATTCAGTTTATAAAGGCTTCTAGATAAGATTAAGCAAATTAATCAATTTAATCAATTCATTCAATCAAATCATTCAATCAATCTGTTGTATAAATACATATACACACACACGCATATATATATAAATATATATAAATAATATATATATATATTTATACATACACACCTATACACACATACATATTCATATATATATATGAATAAAAAAAAAATAGAATTGTATTCATCATTAACTATTTCAAAAGAGGGATCTCAGATTATTTACAGCATGAGTCTTGACTTAATATATATTACTAATATTTTAAAAGTGAAACTATAGATTGGGTAGGCTAGACCTCATGACTCCTTGCCCTGCAGAAGGAAAAGGACAAACCGAGCCAAGCTAAGCGTTTCCCCAGTGTCCACAGAAGAAAAACCGACGTCTAAGCAGAAAACACGTCGGAATCGCACCGCATCAAATTATGACATGCCCTCTCTCTTGGAAGAGCTCCCCTAACCTCGACTAAACTTTAACTTTCCAGTGGAAAACCCTTGTGCCATACGCAATAAGAGCACCCTAGGAGGCCATGACCTCGTTTTCGTGGCTAAAAAATGTCCTGAAATAGTCTGTGCTGCTCTGTCCTCTGTACAGCACTCGATGACGGGCCAGGCCTGGGCTTCAGCAAACAGGCCCCTTGTTTTATGGCCGACAACCCATCAGCACTAGGTCCTGTACAGGCTGATAAACCGAGGATACCAGTGGTCCGGCTTTAGCTTCAGAGCACGGCTACGCGGCGGCGCTATCACCATTACCTGCGGACTCCCGAAGCCCAGCGGCTTAGAAACAGGAAAATCAACAGTTGGCTCGCGACGGTCAACAGAGGAAGGGACACGGAAGAGCCGCCCTGGAACACGACTAGACTAAAGAACGGTGACAGCACCCAGTTTATTTGTATTGTGACTTGACAATTATTAGAGACAGCCGATGTCAGCTCCTTTGCATATGCGTATGTAAAGTGAGGCTAATTGTGTGGATGCACACACGCATACACACACACTGGACGCACGCACACACACACACACAAACACAGAGACACACACGTGTGTGTGTCTCTGTGTGTACTTGTGCATGCACAAATGCATGTATGTACAAGCACACACAGGCACACACATTTGTGTGTGTGTGTGTGTGTGCGCGCGTCCAGCCTGTGTGTGTATGTGTGTGTGCATCCACAGATGGAGCCTCACGTATGTGTGTGTGTGTGTGTGTGTGCGTGCGTAGCTGTCACTGTGCACGGCACACTGACACACACACAGAGGGTGATTAGCCCTCCATTGAGGAGCCACAGGGGACACAGGGAACCGGCTCTAGCTTAGCGAGCCTGGTTACACAAGTCCTTCCTCTACCCAGAGGAACCGGGGCCCCGGGGCCGGCTGGAGCAGAGCCAGGACATTCAGATGGAGAGCGGGAAGAGAGGCGGCCGTGAGGGGCGAGAGAGTGATGGTGATTGGTCGACCCGTAGAGGAGGGACAGGCCATGATGGTGCAGGACCGGAATAGAAGGGCGCAGATAGGAGAAAGGCGTAGAGGAGAGAAGGAGGGTCGCCATGGAAACCGGAACGATTTTTATGAGGAAGTTTGTAAAGGAGGAATAAAAAGTTGATCATAGTTAGATGATGGATGTAAGGAGAAAAAATAGAGTGAAAGTGAACTGAAAGACAATGCTGTGATGATTGAACATTCACCAGATGTATTCAATGATTCCTATACTTGGGGTAACTGTTTATATTTTCTTGCTTGTAACAAACAGAAACAACCTTGTAATGAGTTGGGAAATGTCATTACGAGAGACATTACGAGAGAACAATATCTCAGTCCTAATTATTTACAAATACTTATTTGTAAAGGAAATAGATTTCAGAGTGTGAATGGGTCCTTGGGCCTGTTAGACAGCTGTGATAAAGCAATGAGGATGTTGTTTAAGGGCTGAGGGGCTTACAAGACAAGTCACGGAGAACAACAAGGAGCCATGCTTTAATGATGTCCGGCTCAGCCTGATGAGGTGCAGATCAGGTGGCCTAATGTTGTAGAAGCAAAGTTTTAAAGAAGCAAAGACAGAGAGAGAGAGAGAGAAACTGGAATGACCTGCAAAAAGTACTAAATGTACTGATGGTTCAAAGTCCAATTGAACCATCAGTCTACTATTCGTAGCTACTATTCGTAGCTACTGTTAACTAGGAATACTGCGGGGGTTTCACTAAAATATTGCAGAATCCTCATTGGGAAACAGACACCTGGGCAGGGTGTTGCATATCCTGTAAGAAGTCAGACACAGGAATCAATAACACGATGCTATGGTGCACACTGTACATATGCAGGTGCCTGCAGAGTATAACAAGCACGCACACACACGCACACACAGTCTACTGACCTCTGCAGAATTCTGTCATGGTTGTGAGTAACCATCTGTTATGTCCCATGCAATCACAAACAAGTTTGGAAGACAACATGGAGGTCAACTCCACAGAGGGGAAAACAAACCCAATGGAAACCTCTCTGCGGGATGAAAACTCCATGAGAAGTTCAACCGCGCCTTTGACGTGGCATGAAACAGCTTGTGGCGTCCGCATGACGAGCACGGTGGAAGATCACAACTTCAAAGAACTTCCCCGATCCTGCCCCACACTAACCTGCAGTAGGTAATCAGAACCACGCAGGGATTGGCCTCAAGCAGGTGTTTCTGCCAACTGTTGCCTTGGATTCACTTTTAAACCACGGCCTCATTGTGTTGTTCTCAGGTGAACCAGGTGGTGCTTGTTCCCTGATCACGGGGAGAGCCTACCATCTCAACAAACAAAGGGCTAGCCGGGTTACGCTTTGTGGTTTTACCTGTTTATGGTTCAGACAGACAGATGAACAGACAGTCAGACAGACACACACACACACACACACGCACACATTCTTTGCAAACAATAGCACATTTTATTTCCCTTTTCATATTCCTACAGAATGTACGTATCCTGGTGAAAACTAGGTCAGTTCACTCTTTGGTCTCCTGAAATCATTGTTGCCTGACACAGTTCATATCAAAGGTTGTTTGTCTGTTTCCCAACGAGGATGCTACCATATTTGAGTGAAACCCCCGCAGTTTTCCTAGTTAACAGTAGCTAAGAATAGTACACTGCATCTGTGAACTACACACAGAGTACAGCACGTCTTAAAACATCCCAAAGGCCAAGACATGGTGGCAAAAACCTGCTTCTAAGATTTATTTTTAATTTTTAATTTATCTCCGCTAGATTATTGCCAGCCACAAATATGTGCAGTGTGTGCGTTTGCTTGTGTGTGAATGTTTTTGTGTGTGTGTAATAGCCTTGAAGTTCTTAAGCACAACATCTAAATCCAAAGATCAGAATAGATGAAGCAGAGAGGGAACATAACAGCCTCTCGGCCAAAGCCAGAGTTTCTACACTCGCTCAAATAAAGTCATTAG
Organism: Pollachius pollachius; assembly: GCF_949987615.1. Taxonomy (NCBI): domain Eukaryota; kingdom Metazoa; phylum Chordata; class Actinopteri; order Gadiformes; family Gadidae; genus Pollachius; species Pollachius pollachius. The sequence continues at coordinate 5,518,025 of NC_136934.1, read as the reverse complement.
CAACTTCTAGTAAAACTACACACACAGATCTGAAGACAAAAATGGCCTTTGTTGCAGTCGGTATGCACGTTTACAGTAATCACCCACTGATGAGGCACAAGATAAACCACATACACGGTGTGTGTGCGTGTGTGTGTGTGTGTGTGTGTGTGTGTGTGAGTGGGTGCGTGTGTGCGTGTGGACCAATAGCAAGACATCTCACAGCGCAGCCACATTCTCCCGACGACTTCGCTCGGTAAACATTCCGTGATGTCCCGGCCGCCTGCGGACACAAAGCCATCTGGCAGGGGCGCGCTACGGACGACGGCGTCTGTTGACAATGACATCGCCCCCGCTCACCGGACCGAGCGGCGGCGCTTGGAGTTTACTTTAGTGCGAGACTGTCGTCTTTGGCGCGCGGACGCCACATATCACCGATGGTCACCGCTGACCCCGGTGGCACACTTTACGGGAAGATGACGTCTCCGAGGGACAGGGATGTTCTGTACCTCCAGGCCTTCAGAGACCACAGTGATCGTCACGAGAAGAGGCCTGCAGGAGCCGAGGCAGAGGGGAGGACTGGAGGCGTCAAAGGCTTGATGGACAGTTGTTGTGGAAAAGGAAGGGTTTGAGGTCAAAGGTCATGCCGATTCTATAGAGCTGACAGCCTCAATAAATGTGGAATTGTTTCCAATATGGGAAATGGGGACAACAGGGTCTGAGATTCTGGCTATTTCCAGCACAGAGGAGCTTTTTTTTTACTGGAGTTGCCCTGTGTCTCAAAAAGGCAAAGTGTTGTCTTATCTGATACGCAGATAAGAGATAGGGGAACAGACAGAAGAGGGAAATAAGGGATGGTTCAGAAACGATAAGGAGTGCAAACACGAAAGACAGTTTCAAAGGCAAATGAATGACCAGCAAGATTCTAAAAGGCTGGGATGGGGGTGGGGAAAATTAAATGACTCAGACCGTTTTCTTGAGAAGGCTTCATTGTTCACATTGTTTTATGACCACCGGTGTTTGGTTTGGCGACACAAACGTCCGACTTTGGCCTGCAGTCGAAGCCCCTTGGAATGGGGAATGAATCGAGAACAGCGTCACTTCGCTTTCAAAACCTGGGGCT
>NC_136934.1:5394423-5511923 GCF_949987615.1 Pollachius pollachius | reverse complement strand
CGACCGTCCAGAAATAACGGCCCACAACAACAGCCTTTATTACTTTAAATGACAGCCTTGGCTTTGGTACGCTGTCCCTTGGCTCCATTGGAGGCAGGGCTCTGGTGTGTCTGGGAGGCCTTGCGCTTTTAAACCGAGCCGACAAAACGCTGCACAAGGACACGCTGATTGTACGCTATCCTTGTTGACAATATCCTCCAGAAATCTGGAAGGGTCATGGATGGGAAAGCATGGAAGGTGTTATCAGTTGGCCGCCCAGAATCAGAGGAGAAAAGCAAACGTTTTCTTTCTCGTGACGTAGAAGTTAGACCATTATATAGCATCATATGTCTTATGGTCCTTTAGGATAAATTTGCATGTTTGCTGGAGCTATATGTCAAAAAACATGTTAGTCTGGTGAGAGCTACATGACGAATCCATTCACCTTGACACGGCAAGAGCAAATGGCCGACAGCCAACGCACAGAAAACAATGTTATCGTTTCAGTTGTAAAACTTTATTGTTCTTTGAGATACTGCACAACACATGCTGATCACCCTAATGCACGGCAGCCTCTATTCCTTCATGTCTTTCAACATGAGGGCCAAACAGGTGTGAGAGTCTTCCCTTATCTAATCACATGGCAACAGTCACCCTCCCTGTTCTGTGCTGCTCTGTTGACAAACACAGGTGAACCAAACAATCCAAAAGAACATACCGTACAAACACACACGCACGCACGCACATCCATTTGCCATGGTGATTGTATGTGTGTGCGTGTGTGTTTGTACGGTATGTTCTTTGGGATTGTTTGTGAGTGAGTGAGTGAGTGAGTGAGTGAGTGAGTGAGTGAGTGAGTGAGTGAGTGAGTGAGTGAGTGAGTGAGTGAGTGAGTGAGTGAGTGTGTGTGTGTGTGTGTGTGTGTGTGTGTGTGAGTGTGTGCAGACACACACCCACACACACATGCAAAGGATAACCGTGCAACCCAAAAGAGTTCAGAGCAGGTATAAACTGGTTTGACGCTGTGGGACGGTATGACCAGGTCCCGTGCAGCGGTGCAAAGAGCCTTACAGGAGCACAATTACTGCGTGGAAAAGGAAGTTACGTTTAATATTTAATGTTCATGAATCTCTATCACAGAAGTCTACTACTACTACTACTACTACTACTACTACTACATGGATGTTATTAACAGTGTTTGCAGTGGGGCTTTTAGCACATATATTCATCCTGGAAAAAACTACTGAAGAGGCAAAACAATCAAGGTTGCCCGCTTGTGAAAAAGTGATCGAGTTACGATTGAGCAGTTCCTAATGGTTTTATCTTTTTAAATCCTTTTACAATTTTGCGGCCAAATTGAAGTTAAGTCAATAGTAGCCCGTGTACAACGGATATAAAAGCACATGGAGGAGACAAAGTAAAAGTGTTGTTGTCAGGCAAAGTGGAATGGAGAGCAGGATGCATGTGATTGGTCCTCAAACCTGTCTGAGTGTTTGGTGTTTGCAGTGGAACCCGGCCCTGAAACCCAGATATCGTTATGACGCTTGGAAAATAAATGGCAAGCCCAGATCACCTTGTGTTGTTCAAACACCCTGTCGTGTTGCAGCTCTATTTCCTGACCGTTGCTTCATTTCCTGGAGGCACAGAGAGCTGGCGGGAAGGGGGAAGGGAGGGAGAGAGGGAGGGAGAGAGAGGGAGGGAGCGAAGGAGGGAGGGAGAGAGGGAGGGAGGGAGGTAGAGAGAGAGGGAGGGAGGGAGAGAGGGAGGGACGGAGGGTGAGAGGGAGGGAGGTAGAGAGAGAGGGAGGGGGAGAGTGGGAGGGAGAGAGGGAGGTAGGCGTAGAAGGACGGAGGGAGAGAATGGAAGGGAGAGAGGGAGAGAGGTAGGGAGAGAGAGAAAGAGAGTAAAAGAGCTAGAGAAAAAAAGAAGGATTGCAGGAGGTGTGGTGGGTTCAAAAGAGACAGGAAGAAGTCAACAATAAAAATGCCCCAGAAGATTAAAAAAGTAGCACATTTCTCTGGAATAACACAAATGAGGAAACAAGGATGTAAACAAGGTTTACTCCATTTGCAAAGATGTTCTTTATGCAAACTGACTTTATATTGGAACACCTCCAGAAATCGTGCACCAGTCACAAAATAAATAAGAATAAAACATTCACAAATGCACTCACAAAAGCATACATGCACTCTTTGACTACTTTGACTAGATCTAGTCATTAGATAGTTGATTTCTGTATTCATATACTATTAGAAGATGATTTAATATTTGCGTAGGAATATACTTTTCTTTGGAAGAAATTTGAAATGTAGTTATTGATGTATTTATGCTGGCAGTGGATTCCGTGAAATAAACTTAAAGTAAGAGGGCGATGTTTTACACTTTGGCATGTCGTAGAACCCATTCATAGTGCTGCTGTGAGTTGCATGTGCTCTGCCCAGCTTGCCCTCACCTCTCCCCCGCCCATTCTCTCTCTCTTCCACTCTCTACGACACACCAGTGCAAACAACTTCAGCAGCTGGGGAAAATGACAAAAATAAAGCCTCATTCAGCCGACCTGAAACCTCTGCCTGCCTTCTCCGCTCCTAAAACGGTTCCTTCACCCAGACATATAATCCCTCCCTTCCTTGTGCCTCCCCTACCCTCCATCATGGCCCTGGCTGTGTCCTGTCTCCTGCCACATCCGCCTCTGCAGACCGGCAGCTTTTCCAGCCCATTCTACCCACTGCACCCCGAGTTAAACCCTCAGGGAGGTTGAGATGAGGTTTAAAACACACATACTCCCACACACATGCAGATGGTTATATTAGAGAGGGAGAAAGGGAGGGAGAGAGAGTAAGAGAGTAAAAGAGCGAGAGAGAAAAAGAAGGATTGCAGGAGGTGTGGTGGGTTCGAAAGAGACAGGAAGAAGTCAACAATAAGAATGCCCCAAAATATTTAAAAAAGTATTCTCTGGAATAAAACACACATACTCCCACACACATGCAAACGCTTATATTATAGACCGTGTCCTATGAATCCCTCCATTCTGTGGCACAAAAACAACCCCGCTGGCATGGCTCGTATTCGCTATAGGTAGCCAACGGGCCACACACAGTGCGGGGGACAAACTGCGGCTGGCTAGCGAGCCAAGGGGGCTGGCACTAATGCAGGCTTTGCTTTGTCATTGAAGGGCCTTGACAAAGCAGTACCAGGCAAAGCCTCCTGATCACCACCACTGATGGTGGATTAGAGCCACCACACCACAGGACTTACACAGCCTGGCTGGCCTCCACGCCTCCCAATCTTTGTGTGTGTGTGTGTGTGTGTGTGTGTGTGTGTGTGTGTGTGTTTGTGTGCATGTAGATGTGCGTGTTTGTGTTTGTGTGTGTAAATGTGTTTTTGTGTGTGTGTGGTGTGTGTGCATGTAGATGTGTTTTCGTGTGAGCGTATGTGTCTGTGTGTGTGTGTTTGGTGTGTGTGCGTGTGTGTGTGTGTGTGTGTGTGTGTGTGGGTGTTTTTGTGTGTCTGTGTTTACAGTATGTGTTTCAGAGTGAGTGGGCAAATAGTGTGGGAGGATGGAATCGGTTCTATATGCACCGCGACATACGAGTCATGAGTCACCGTGAGCAGAAACCAGTGTGTGTTTTAGTATAAAGGCGTACTGGAGAAGGTGTCTCTGGCCATCTGTTTGTGTGGATGTATGTGTTGGATGGACGCGTACAGGCGATAGTTTTACCCATTATGAAACGCGTTATGAAACACTTCTTCTTAAACAATGCAATCAGACATGGCTACGATTTGATCAGGAAGTTAAGAACGGCCAGTCGGTAAAAATAGCCTGTGTGCTGCTGTTAAGGATTAGCAGATTGTGGCAAGCAAACACCCTATGGACATACACACACACACACTCGACAAACTCAATCACACTATGATTTGGTACAGCTTTCTATTGTGATTCTATGTGGGACAACTTTAGTGAGACTTTTTTTAGGACACACACTGTGTTTGCCTTGGCATAAAATAAGCCTTTGATGTCCAATGTGTGTGTGTGTGTGTGTGCGTGTTTGTGTGTATGCGTGTGTGTGTGTGTGTTTGTGTGTGTATGTGTGTACGTGTGTGCAAAAGAGCCAGAGCGAGAGAAAGCACATCAATAGACAGTGTTTGCTTGCATGGGCGCCTGCATCTCTCCTGTGCCTACATTTGTGATTCTCTAGGAGCACACACACACACACACACACACACACACACACACGCGCATCCAGCCTTTTGACTATCCCCGACATTCCCCCCCGCCTTCTCTCCGTGGTGCCACGCGTAGTCTGTGGGTAAGCATGTGGACGTTGAGGTGTGTGCGTGTACCTGATGCGCGTGCGTGTGTACCTGTGCCGTTGGTGCGCCCGCGGTAGAGGTCGTCGTAGGCCTTCCACTGGCTGGTGACCTGGTAGGCGTTGATGAAGACCACCAGCACCACCACCAGACAGACGAGGGGTACCAGCGCCGCCGCCGACAGGGCGGCGTAGACGTTGGGCATGAAGCACCTGGAGGAACAAACACATGTTAAGCCCTCCTTTTTTAACTCGGTTACACTCTGATAAGGAACCAAGAGTTTGTTGCTTTGGGGACATCCCATGGCGAACGACTGAGTGTAAAAACAGTTGAGTGTGACACACGGTAAACCGTGTGATCAGGAGCAAAAGGATGGGTTCCAAATGATGAGAAAATGTGATAAAATTAAAATTTTCTCGCGTCGATACATCCTGTACTGGATAAAGGCCGTGTTGCCTTCATTTAGAAGCAAAAACAGGACAGCTGAAACACACACACACACACACACACACACACACACACACACACACACACACACGCGCACAACTGCTGTGTTGCCCTTAAGCAACGGCACTGAACAAACGGAGCGGGCCACGAGCAAACAGAACTTATCTGAGGGGCAGACAGGCCCTCTACTCTGAGAGCGCGGGAACATTAAGAAGAGCGCGACTGGGAGGCAAACAAGTGGTGCATTGATGCGCTGAGAGGGGGGTCTTATCTGTGGAGTGTTGTCGTGAATACGTGCTTCAGCAGATGAGGAGCCCCCCCCCCGGATTAATAATGCACTTTCAACCGGTTACTGGAGCCGTACGCTGCTGCTCGCGCACACACACACACACACACACACACACACAGTCATGCATATGTACGCAATCACACACAATCACAAACACACACACCATGGACATAAACACAAACACACACACAATCATGCACACATACACAAACACACACACTCATACTATGGTCATAAAGATACACGCAATAGTGTGCACAAACAAACACACACACGTACACACAATCAAACATGCAATCATGCATATAAACACAATCAGACACAATCACAAACACACACACCATGGACATAAACAGGAACACACACATATCACACACAATCACAGTAAGGAAATAAAGATGCATGCGATAACACACGCAAACCCACCTACACAATCATGCAGACACAAAATCATGCAGATATACACAATCACATTACGGACATAAAGATACACACACAATAATGTGTACACATACATACACACACACATGCACACACGTACACACACACACACACACAAACACACACTTTGAGGTTGAACTCGTTCATCACAGGCATGTGTATTATTGGCCTGTTAGACCGAACTCTGCCAGTTGTGACATTTCGTAGTGTTTCCCGGTCATCACATGTTAGTCCGTCGTTTGTCACTCTGGGAAAATCCCACCTTTTCCCTCAGCCATCCCTCTCCTCCCATCGGCTGCGGCCCTGATAACTGTCATCGCCGCCCTAGTTCACAAGCTTGGATATGACAGCCAAGCTTGGACACACACACAAACACACACGCACACACAGCAGACACACATAGACACAAGCAGACACACACACACACAGCAGACACACATAGACACAAGCAGACACACACACACACACACAGACACACACACACAGCAGACACCCCCTCATTTTTCTCACAGAGGCATAATTGGTGTTGTGTTGTTGTGTGTCCTCCACGAGCCATAACACAACGCGTGGTATGACAAACAAAAGCAGTTTCATCAACTGGGGCCCGTGGCACGGATGGGGGGGGTTCAAAACAGGAGCGGGTGTAGACGAAATGGAAGTGTGTGTGTGTGTGTGTGTGTGTGTGTGTGTCTGCTTGTGTCTATGTGTGTCTGCTGTGTGTGTGGGTGAGATTGTGCGTGTGTTTGTCCCCCCTTTCGTGGCCTTGTGAGCAGCAAGAATTCTGCTTCTCACAAGAACTCTATACCCCAGAGATTCCTGCAGTGAGATCAAGCAAATAATACCAAAAAAAGAGACCCTTCCAGACGGAGCCATGTGATCGACTCACGGTGGTGGTGTGGGGACACGGGGGTGAGTTAAAGTCTACGTTGGGCTAGGTTAAGGCTGGCTCAGCCTATGTGGGGCTACCCGCATGTTGGGGCAGGGGTTGGCCACATTTTAAGGGACGCACAGTAAATAAAGCGGAGAAGCAACAGATTCTGTTCTGTTTTCTACACTAATAGATCGGACATTTCAAAGCCACAGCTCATCAGACATTCCACCCTGCAGTCTCTTGAGGTGCTGTGTCGGAGCCTGTTCTGCGTCTAATAAGGTCGAGGCCCTCAATCAATGTCTCTCCATCTCCGTTGTTGTGTTGGAATGCAACTTTCAGCCCCAGAGCTAAAAACTCAAAAACAAATTATTCAAAACTATGAGTCAGCATCCATTAAGGTTTGGAAACACTGATACACTAAAAACAATGTCCACCGGTAATCAAGTCTCAAGGTTTCGGATGAGCAATGAGAACAAACTTTCACCCAAAACATCAACTTGCGATACATTGACGTGGAGATTCTGCATATGCGTCCGTATACATTTATGTCGGATGACGTTCATAAAATCAAATGCGTCAGATTCACATCAATCCAAAGCACTGCTGCTGAATGTGTTCTGCGTGCGATTACAGCGGTCTAGTTCGTCACAAAGGACCCTTCAGACAGTCGGTCTCGAACAGAACGCTAGCAAATGCCGTGTCGCCACGGCAACCACAGTCACCGGGCCTTCCTGCAGCAGGAAGCGAACACAGTATGTGTCGGTGTTTGGAACGATGCACTAACAGATAGTTATATGGATGGATAGAGAGAGAGTTCAGTGCTCTCTCACTTGCTGTTGGATGCTAGACGCCATAGAAGTGACTCCGAGGGGCCTTCTGACGTAGCTCCTCAATCTTGTGCTAGCCTGCTAGCGTGAGAAACTAGCCTTCCCTAGATCACTTGCCGCTAATTCAAGAACAAATCCTGGCAGACCTGAATGAGGATACCGGAGCCGTCATCAAAAAACAACACGCAGGTAACAGATGACGAAGATAACAGTGCTTTTAACCGTATTTATAATCTACATACACACAGGATAATGTCAGCAACGTCAACAACGTCCACAGACGCACCAGAGTAATCCAGATGACGGTATGGATTAGTACCATGATTGTACGGGGGCTTGGGTGTTGAGTGGGGGGGGGGGGGGGGGGGGGGGGGGGGACAGAAAGTCACCAAAACAACAGGTGAGATGCACAACAAGGCATTTACATGACAACGGTGCTGATGCTCACGCTCTGTTTCTCGATACCCATTCCCCGCTCGCAGGCTGGAACTGAGAACAGCTGAGACCAACATGAGCTCACCTGTTTACATTGATGAGGAGAGATCGAGAAACCGAGAAAGGGAGAGAGAGAGAGAGAGAGAGAGAGAGAGAGAGAGATATGTTGGGGCTAGTTGTTTACTTCCTAATGAACTGAATGCAGGTCTGTGTTGGATAACCTACACCCACACACACACAAACACACAGACCAGCAGAAAGCACACTGCTGTTTGCATGCAGAAGCGAGACACGCCTAAACCGGAGGGCTAATTTTAGCATCCGAGAATTCCTCCTTCATCAGTGTTTTGTGCTGACCTTCACAGACACACAGGCTACCTCTTAGTCACCAGGCAGAGCAACGGTTCACTTTGGCCCAGAGACCATGACATCAATGTTATAACCGCATGGTGCAATAGTGTACTCACCAACATGCAAACAGAACGTTTAGAACAGCTCCACCTGGGGCAGGTATAATTACCCACGATGACTTCATCAGGGGGGGGTTACTCAGTGTTCTATAAATAGTTGACTGTTTATCCAAACATCCCTTACTCAGGCACATGCGCGCACACAAACACACACACTCACAGGGCGCCTTCTGTGTCTTCCTGTGTGTGTGTTTGTGCGTCCAAGATTACATTGTGATGTTTATTTTCTACATTTTTTATTAATTTAAACTTGACTTCCTCCACACCCCCTCACGCTACTCCTTCCCCGACGCTTACAGGAACTGGAGGTCCGAAACGGTACTTACCCCGTCCTAAGCCCTGCGAAAATACCGGAGAGCTGCAGTCATCCGGAAGGTTCAGACAGGATTTAGCAAACAGCGGAGACCATTAATTGCCGTTATGGTCGCCGAAGGCCTTAGTGTAACTCCAGGGTCTGTCTCTGTGTGTTTTGTGTTGTCTAGAAGTGTGTAGGCACGTATATGCACAGTGCTTCTTCCATACATTTACATTTTACATTGAGGGCATTTAACAGACGCTTTAAACCAAAGGGTCTGACAATGGTTCACACACACAATCATACGCCGACAGCGGAGTCAACCACGCAAGACGTCTCGCTCAGGGACACCTCGGCGCTCAGCTTGCTAGGAGGAGCCGGGGATCGAACTAGCAACCTTCCGGGTTCAGGTCAACCCGCTCTACCTCCTGAGCCGAGCCGACCCACGGGGCCCCGATCTGTAGCGTGTATGAGGGCCACTCACACGTCCCCGTTCACCAGGCCGTACACGGCGTGGATGGTCCAGCCGAAGCCGCCCAGCAGCACGATGACCAGCAGCACGATGACCACGGCAGGAAGTCCCCAGCCCAGCAGGACGTAGAGCACTTCGCGGCGGTCCGTGTGCTCGTCGTTCATCACCAGCACCTGCCAGAAGTTCACCGCCTGGTGAGGGGTGGGGGGTCACATAGGGTTGGAAGGTGTTAGGGTTAAGGCTAGCAATGTACAATGTGTGGAACTGGTTCGAGGGCAGACAGACCGATTGATTGACAGGTTGCATGGCTTCCTCGTGCGTGTTTGCACGTAGATGGGAGAAAGGGAGAGGAGGGTGCCTCGAACGCACAGACACCGTATTGCGCTCGAGTCCATGCGAGGTTCAGGTGCAAAGAAACACACGCAAACACCTGTCTCGACACTCAGGCATGCTTTTTGTTGTTTTAATTTTCTCCAAGCTCTGAGAGGACGCCATACGCCTGAGAACACACAACCCAGGGCTGTTGAACAGGCGCGTGGGCTGATCAGCTGTAGACTGCGGCCCAGGCAGAACGCACCGGGCCTCCGCTGTGTGTCTCAGAGGGAACACGCCGCGGGGCCACTCCCATCCACTTGACAGCAGATCCAAGACTCGCGTTAGAGCGTGTTCAGCAGCGCCTAAGTACCGCGCTCGTGTAATCCGTTTATTCAACCAGAGGCGGTTTAACAATATGGAACACATTACTCATGGAAACAGTCGGTCAACAAAGGGAGACGCAGGGGAGGCAATTGTTCCTTGGCTACATACCTGTCTAATGGACCAACATAAACACACTCAGACTTAAGGCCTTCTCTGTTTAGGTTGTTTTCAATGGCACTACGCATCAGCGCTTTTTCGTCTATTCGAGATGTCTGCATTGATCTCTTTCTTGTTCAATTGTGTTATTGGCCAAGTGTCTAACATCCGCTACATACACAGAGTATAGCCACTCTGAAGCGTTGACACAGCCGTGAAGTAACAGCAAAGGATAAAACAAACCCCTTCCTGTGACCGGGAGATCAAACCACAAGCGACTATCATCCATGCTATTAGAAATGCACCAACAATGCAAACAGCACCAGATAGTGAGAATTCAGGCACCACAGTGTAGATCACACATACCTTCCTGCCTGGCGTTAAGCTGGTTGGGATAATGTCAGCCGATAGATGTGGGCCTACGATTTGTTTGCCGATGTTTTTGGCCAGGACTATTTTTGGTCTGTTTCGACAAAGTACTCAATTTATTTGTAAGGGATGGTGTATAGTAGGCCTATACTAGGACGTGACGTTGGACTCACCAAAGCACAACAGATCACCTTATAAACACAGAGTTGACCAGTTGGTTCCTACCACATTTCTGAACATGAGAAGTCTATAGTAAGAAGAATATAAAAATGCCGTTACCCCGTAGAATTGAATTAAAGTAGAGTCAATTCAAGAATCTACCTTGAAGCACTGGTAAAGGAGTAAAAGAGCGGCAAAAGACCATACATAAACAGGAGGAACGGCTCACAACACGTAGATGTGAAGAGGCAGCTTGTGACCAAAGCTCTTTAGAACCGTTGAGCATTCCCTGAGGTCATCAGTGCAGCGCTTTGACAAGTCTATACGATGCTAAGCACGTAGCGCCTATGAGTTAGCTTACGCCAGGGATCTTATCTCAAGATGCTTCACCAAAGCTAAATGAAAACGGTTCTGGAGCCAGAAGAGCTTATAAACACGACGTAAACAGTGATTTAATTCACATTAACAGTTTCCCATTAAGTGGCGAGGGAAGCAGAGTGACGCGTAGCGACTTTGAGAGGGAAAATAACATTTAGCGTCAGTTAGCTCAGTGTCAGAACATGGTTGTTATTAACAATTGTATTGGATAAACACAGCCGGTTTACCTCTGTGAACAACCATCCAGGATTTAAGCAGTATTTTATTATTTATTTTTCCTGCTCTATGTGGGGAGAATGGAGGAAAATCCCACGATGAATCAGCAGTGGTGGAAAAGGCAACAACTGACTTTCCAAGGCGTTTCCATGGGTTGGATTCTTGAGCCTTGTGTTGGAATGAAAATCACCTAAATAAATCATATTTTCTCAACGTGTTTTTCTTCCTTCTAGACTTGTTTTGTTTCACATGGTTTTCAGGGAAAGTCTTTTGCACGCCATTACTTAAGCCCCTAGCCTGAGCTCAGCCCAGCTGACTTTTCACTGGAGTGACGTCACACAGGAGCGGGGAGCAGAAGGAGAGGGGGCGGGGGGGGTGCGTTGACACAACAGTTTAAGCCGCAGTCGCTGCTGCTGTTTGGGAGGGACAGTGGGTCAAGTCGTGGAGCCCTGTGGCGCTTCCTCCGTCAATACCTTCACATAAAGCTGGCCGTGTTCAACGAGCCAAGGGCTGGAGCTTTACTGCCTACATCAAACCACTTGGGCTGTGTAAGGATGCAGCGAGAGAATGACTAGTCCCCCCCCCCCGTATCAGGATGGCATTTGGGAAAGGAGCAGAACATTTGAACCCTGTCTGACTTCCAGTGAAATAAATCTGACAGAGGAGATATTGTGGTTGCCTGAATAACGACAAATAAGCCATACAGTCGGCCACATATATTTACATATCCAATGGCTTGTGATTTATTGCCACTTTTACACATTTCTTCAAAACAAGTTGTACAGGAACAACTATTTAAATAATGGTCAATCACCCAGTCATAAGGCTACCTTCAGTAGTGCTAAGTCTGATGTTTGGACACAAGGCGCAACAAATAGCTTTTTCATTGTTGAGCTCAGCAGCCTCTGCAGACACAGCTTTGTCTGTCAGGAGAAGGTCCTTTATAAGCCCAGACTGGCTGTGATTCTTTTTTTGCTGCAAATACAACGCATCCAATGTAGTACATCCAATCTAAGCTGACAATACAACCCTTAACATTGCCTTTGGGCTCTGTCTGCAGAAACCTTCGAGAATGAGCCACGGTGACTTCAGAAGACTGACATGACATCCAGTACAGGATGAATTGATTTGAAACAATCAATTTATATTGTGTCTGTAGTGCCGTACCTAAACGAACCGTGGGTGTATTCACAGCCATGAGCCGGGGTTACCTGGATGAGCATCCAGCTGAACTGGCTGAGGTGGAAGTAGTGGGTGAACAGCGCCAGGGCAGCACAGCCCTCCTCAGAGAACATCCTCCCACGGAACACCGACACCAGGAAGCAGATCTGAGGGGAGGAACACACGCACTTACACATGAGGAACCGCCCCGCCCACCTCAATGGCTGCTCGCGCCGAGGTTTGGTAAACCATTGCATACATATGCATATCTGTTTTGTACACATCAAGGTATTGGACGACGTGAATGCAAATTGGTGCGCACACACACACACACACACACACACACACTAAAGAAGGCGACCTGTACCAGAATGTCTGGAAATGTTCTCCAAGAATGAGATCAAGAACACACACATACACAGAAGGTCTGAGCTGCATGGGAATGAGATCGGGACCCTATGAGAGTTTATGAGATCAATGCCACCCCCACCCACCCCGCCCCGTCTGGCTTCAGGTAGACAGCCTAACACCCCAGCGCAGAGCCCCAGTCTACCGGCCGATATATAGGGCAAACCGCGGTACATAAATCCACAGTGGGCATCAGAGACCCGGATATGGGGCTCCGACAGCTCTGATTAACGAGGGGGGGCTCGGGGGGACTTACTGGCACTGAGACGCCATGTGTTCGCCAAACACCCTTCCTGGTGAAATGAGTGATGAGGCTTCTGCCGTAAAAAGCCCATCTCACAGAGCCCTGTGGTGCAGGCCAGACTGCGGTCAGGCCTGTGACCGATATCAATGGCTGGGCTGCGGGTGTGGCCAAGAATAGCTGATCGCCATAACCTGACCCACGCCTAAGCCTTAAATGACTGCATGGCTCTGAGCAGCGCGGTGTTTATCTTCAGAGATAAAGTCACCCATCCTTATATCCACAATCGTCTCCCGTAAGTGCAGTTTCTCTTCTCCTCCTCCTGGGCTATTACTGTACAACATCATCGACATAAATAAACCAAACTTTGGAATTATCACTTGATGGCAGAAAGTTTAAGTGATGTGGAGACAGGTTTGCTTTGAGAAGCAATATATCTGTCCAATGTTGGTCTGCGGTCAACAAAAGGCTAGAAAGCAGATTCTTCAATGACTTAATATCAAAATTGCAGCCATTAAAAGTTACAACGGTAACTTGAATGTGATGCTATTTCAAGTGTCTCAATTAGTTCTCATGATATTATAATGTAATGTCAGGAGGACCAGATAATAATGCGATTTATTAGTTATTATCTAGTTGGGTTCAGACCATAATAACGATTAAAGATAGATAATTTCTCACCACAGAAGTCTGACGACAGGGTTTGCCTTGAATTGAGATGCAGAATTTCCATATAAGGGCAGGAAGAAAACGTGTTCACGACACACCTCAACAAACAGCTTTTCCCTACAGTAAACACTGCTACAACAACATCACACATGTACAAACACTGTGAACAGAACCAGCGTGTAGGGGAAAGGCAGGTAGTCGCCTTGAAGTGAAAACCATGATTACTCCCACCACAATGACTCTTTGGATTGGGAAAGTGACAGTGTTCCAGAACAAGGTGCACCTGGGGTATCACCCTGTAGTCTGGCTGAGTGACGACTCAATGGGAAGGACAGACGCCCTGTCTGTGGCTCTGTGCCCTGGCCATGAGGCCGTTCCCGCACAGCGTCCACATCCTTCAGGGGAGCCAGAGAGCCGGCCCGGTCAGATGGCTTGTGGGAAGGAGGACTACGCTCGCTGTTTCTTCTTCTTCTACTTCTTTTTTCTCCCTTGTTGTTGTTTTGTTTATTTGGCAAAGGGAGGCTCAAGGAGGGTCAAGGACCCAGCCCGCCGTACAGTCGACCCAAACGCACAGCAAAACAAGCAGGGCCCAACACATGCAAAGACAAAATGTTTCAAGTGTAATCGGAGTACACACACACACACACACACACTCTCACAAACACATACACACGCTGACGGCACACATTCACACGCACACAAACACACACACAAACACGCACGCACACCGATACACTAATGCCGGCTGATATGTGCGCTGGGAACTGCACCTTTGTCTAATAACCTCTCAACACATTTGTATTACACACTTGGATAGCGTCGGGGATAACAAAAGATCCAGGTAACATGATAACAGAGCTGATGAGAGAGGAGGGGGCCGGGAGCGGTGGGGGCACTCTTCTCTTCCTGTCCAAGCGCAGGAAGAGAAGCATCAGAATACTTGAGCGGCCATTAGAGCAAGCAACGTGTTAGGAACGCCGCGTCGACAACAACAATGTCGGTGTCGTGCTAACACAACAGAAATTGACGTGCGGCTCATTGGCCACAACCAGAAAGCGCACGTCAATGTGTTAACACGCGAAGTTCAGGCGTGTAACCGCAACATTTCTAAGATGTTATCTGAGCTCATGTCCTTCCATAGTGTGGTTCTGCAGGTGTAAACCGCTTCAGTAACCTGCTATGTAGTTGTTGCTGCCGTTTACAAAGAATTTCATTTTCTTTGAATCTATAATGCATCATTATAATATCAATTTAAACAATTGGTGCAACAAGTGCAACGAAAGTTCAAGCGTGCAGGCCATTCTGATGACAACATTTACACATTAAGAACACCTGTGATTTTCCTACTTTATTTATCTAAGGCTAGCTTGGGTGGATTATGAACAAACACTGAGGTGACCTTTGCTGCTTTCCTCCCTCGTTTATCAAAACAGAGTAAGAGAGAACAGGTTTTCACGCATGGTGTTTGTCAGCAAAATTGTGTGTGTTGTCATCATAGCAGCTCAGCATAACTCTACATGGGAAGGTAGTGTTCAGATATTTGGAATAGTACATCAGTCTGAAATGGTAAATAGCCTCGAGGCTAAAAGCAGGATCGTTATGTCATCCGATTTCGATGATCTGGCTTTAACAATAAAACAACTTTTATTATAATCGGAGACCAGCAGAATGCACACCAGCGAGTTTCTGTAGAATGTTGCTGACCGGGCGATGACCTCACAGTCCAGGAAGCGGAGACGGCATAAAGCAGGTGGGGGTCATTCAGGCATTGTGAAACAGAAACTGTAGGAGCCTGCGTCTCTCTCTCTCTCTCTCTCTCCTCCTCTACCCCCCCTCACACCCCCTCTGCCCCCCCCCCCTCTCTCTCTCCCTCCCTCCCCCTCTCCCTCTCTCCCACTGCTCAGATGAAACCTCCTTGAATACCTGTTATCCTGTATGTTTAGTCTGTTACATTCTGCTCTTCCCCACAGCAGAGATATACGTGCTGACTCGTGCCGTCGAACACAAACACTTTTTTTGTTTTTGTTTTTTGTAGGCCGTGTCGATGCGCTTGTAACTGGATTCAGGTGTTTGTCTGTGTGTGTGTGTGTGTGTGTGTGTGTGTGTGTGTGTGTGCGTGTGAACACGTGTGTGTGAGTGTGTGTATGTGTGTGTGCGCCAGAGGGCTGGGCAAGGAACCGCTCTGTTCTGCGTCTGTTCGGTTTCAGCACAGCTACAGGGCCCAGGTAAAGGTGAATGTTCGGTCGAACGGCCGGGCGAGGCGGATAATAGTGTGTATGT
Organism: Pollachius pollachius; assembly: GCF_949987615.1. NCBI lineage: Eukaryota > Metazoa > Chordata > Actinopteri > Gadiformes > Gadidae > Pollachius > Pollachius pollachius. Next base: position 5,496,413 of record NC_136934.1, on the reverse strand, counting down.
CCCGAGTGGAGTGTGTGAGTGTGTGTGTGAGTGTGCGTGCGTGTGTGTGTACATGTGTGCATGTGTGTGTGTCTCCGGTAAGAGAAGCCACTTAGTGAAAGACACAGGGCTGGGTTAATGCTAGTGTTAGGCCATGGTTCAGAGTTGATCTCAGAGAGTTGAACCGAGGGACCTGATGGGGGCGAGGTTTGTTTGTTGTCCAGGCACCGCCTCCCCGACCATCCTCCTACGGCTCCTAGGGGTGGCGGCAGAGGAGTCGACCTGTCTAGACCCCCGGGCTCCAAAACCCCTCCAAACACTTTCATGGGAGGGCCGAAGGTCTCCTCGAATGGGCTGCATCCATGTGCTTTGCGCGTGCGTGCGTGCGTGCGTGCGTGCGTGCACGTAGCCTTCCATGTCTGATAAAACAGGAACCACAGATACACACGCCAAGGCAAACAACCTCTCATTTATGATCCCGGGGTAGGGGGATTACATAGTGTGAGACTGTTTCTCTCACGTGCAACTGACACACAGACCCAGAGCTGGTGAGAAGGACAGAGGAAAAGAGACAGGGATTCCCTTCCGAGAGGGATAAAAAGGGGCAAAGTGATACAAAAACAGGATTAAAACATGAACATTAGAGCTTCTAAATAATGTTTGTAATGTTGGAGAGCAAAGCCTAAGAGAATGGTGCAAAATAGGATTCCTTTTCTCAGCCCAAGGCCATGGACTCCAGCTATTGGTTCAGCTCCAACAAAACCGCCCAATCAGAAGATTGCTTTTGTTCCAAAGCACATGGGCGACTGTTTGTTATTTCAGTCTGCGTTCAATTGGCTGCTGTGTTATCTAAGTGCCTGAAGTAGCGCGACTGTGTTCCTCCGGGGGAACGTTTCTCAACAAATTCAGACTAAACTTTTCACTTCCGCATCGATACGAAAAGTGGGTTTGCCCACCACGACCAGACACGCGTTCAACATTGACCGAGGACCTCCCAACTAGTCCTCTCCTTCATCAACGGGGGCGACTGAGGAGCAAGCCCACGGTTTCACCAGGAAGACACCACACATGTACACTTATGGCACATTAAAAGGAAATCCATTGTCCGACCAAGACGGACAACACAAAGTGAGTGAGCGCGCCCACGCCAGCGAACGCGCTGGTACCGCCACGGTGCAGTGGGGGCGGGCCCTGTCGGCCTGCAAGTTCTGCTATTGATCCCGGGGCCCCTCGCTACGCCCGTGCTAACGCAGCCGAGCGCGCCAGCTCAGGCTAAAAATAGCCTCCCTCACATCAGTGCTTGACTGGGGCCTCCTTCTACGTGCCCGAGCCTCTATCTAGACTAATGTCCCGAGCACTTCTCTGTAGCCCCAACTCATCCTCCCCTCCTCCCCCTCCACACACACACCCCACACACACTCGCCCCTTTCCAATGCTCCCCTCGCTCTCCCTCTCGCTCCCTCCCTCTCTCGATGCAATCTCGTCCTACACACAGCTCCACCCCATCCCGATCCACCAACCCCCGCTCCAGCCTTGGTGCGCTGCTCCCCACTTCCTCCTCCTCCTCCCCCTCCTCCCCCTCCCCTCCAACCACCCCCCCCCCTCCTTCTGCTCTATCGCTACCAGTCAGATCTAGCTGGCTCCAGCCCCAGCCAGCATCTCTGAGGGTGTTGCCTCTCCCATGCCTTTGTTCAGAGAGAGAGAGAGAGAGAGAGAGAGAGAGAGAGAGAGAGAGAGAGAGAGAGAGAGACAGAGAGAGAGAGAGAGAGAGAGACAGAGAGACAGAGAGAGAGAGAGAGAGAGAGAGAGAGAGAGAGAGAGAGAGAGATGAGATGAGGAAGATGTTCTGTGTTTTAAATAAACGCGTTGGTATGTATTCTACGGTGGCGGAGAATATGTGGGTCAAACGCAGGTGTATACTCGGGTCAACGCTGTTTACGTTTTTTAGTGTTCTTAACCGTATTTTTGAGTCAGAGGTCAGAAGAGAATAAGAGAATAACTACGCATCCATTTTGTGAAACGTTGACAATAAACATAAAGACCATATTCGCTCGGATGTCATCGTCCCGGTGTAGAAAGCGTGTCAGGTTCGATGCCATGTCGTGCCTTGCCCCAACCCCCCCCGCTCCCCCACCACAAAAGCCCCTGGGAGAAACATGTTTACTGCTGCAGTCGCGCTGATCATGTGCAAACCACAACACCCCCTCTCACATGCTGCAGACCCGGGCCCTGGTGTGCCTGATCCCTGTTTGCGCCCGGCCTGATCCACACACACAGGCAGGCTTTTGTACGCGCCGGCGTAAGAAGCAGGTCGTCGTGGGGATGGCTGGGTAGTTGGGTTAGTGGGCCAGACGGGGGGAGGGGGGCACGACTCTGGATAGGCAGAGTAGACATGTGAGGTCTCTGAGACGATCAGGAAGGTGCTGAAGGGAGAAGACAACTGATCGAGAATGAGAGAGAGAGAGAGAGAGAGAGAGAGAGAGAGAGAGAGAGAGAGAGAGAGAGAGAGAGAGAGAGAGAGAGAGAGAGAGAGAGAGAGAGAGATGATTTCTACATCAGCTAGATCAAGTTTTTCTTTGTTCTTTCCTTTGAATGGCTTGGCCCATAAAGGGCATGGGTCATGCTGCACAACAACATATCTTAAGCACACAATCTGCTCTCTAACCAACGCTCTCTATTCTCGCCACAATGAACAGCTCCCAAACACATTCTACTGGATATGTTTGAAATTAATTTTAAATGTATATCCACACACAATGTTATTGTTATCCTGCCCATGCTAATCTATTGCTCCCTCTCTCCACCCAAGTCATATATCGTTTATTGTACTTACTGTAAGATTATTTTTCTGGTTTAAGGAAGTAGTCATGTCCAGTTTCTTAATGTCAGAGAGTGAAGCAGTAAAGTTCAGCGCTGTTTTGGGTTAATACTTACCGTAACTGGCCAGGCAGAGCCAGCTGTTGGCACATAAACACCCATTCCCTGTATGCTGTTTGACTACCAAACAACCAGCAAACAACCACCCACACCCCCCTCTGCTGACATCAGCACTTATCAGGAAACAGTAAGTGTGTGTGTGTGTGTGTATTTGTGTGTGTGTGTGTGTGTGTGTGTGTGTGTGTGTAAATGTGAGTGTGCGTGTTTCCTATGTGTTAGTGTGTGTCCTATGAGTTAGTGTGTGTGTGTCCTATGTGTTAGTGTGCGTGTGTCCTATGTGTTAGTGTGCGTGTGTCCTATGTGTTAGTGTGTGTGTGTCCTATGTGTTAGTGTGTGTGTGTGCGTGCGAGTGTGCCTTCATGGGGTGAGGCATGATGGATCAACAACTCTCAGCTACAGGTAAGGGATTAGCAGTAACTGCAGCTGGGACTTTCCAAGGGTTCGTGCGTGTGACAGAACAAACAGCCATCTGTCAGCACTAAACGGGGAAACTCATTTTCCTCAGAAAAGATTGCCACATTGTCCCTTTATTAACAACATCTTATCAACACACGACGCCGTAAACTTTGTTCAATCTGCAGTTTCAAAGCGGCTCAACATCTACATACCCCATCAGGTTATCCATGCCTAAACGGTTGTGATTATGATCGTGTTTCTCACCAATTTGGTGATGAAGCCACATTGCCGTCACTATTGCCACCCACACAATAAACATTTAGCTTCAAAAGAGCCCCTCCTTCATTCAACTACGCAAGTGTGCCTTCAGTTGGATAGGACCGCTCTTCTATCTGGTCCATCAACATCTGGTGCATGACACGCAAGCCAGATGTGACACCACACTCACTCCACGCAAGTTCTCAGAACACACGCACGCAGACACACATGCACACACACACTGAAACCATTAAAGCCAGCTGCTCAAGGTCAGCACGCTAATGACATACTGGCTGCTTCAGCTGACTTTAGTCGACCACAAACCACCGTGTGTGAAGCTGCGTGTGTGTGTGTGTGTAACTGTGAGTTTGACTAACCTACACTGAGCTCTGAGGGAGGGCAACGCAACACAAACACACCCAGCGGCGACTGCAGCAGCGTGTGTCCAGGCATTTTTTTTTCTTCCAATAGCATTATCTTAAGGATTAACATTATGAAGGGCCTTTCCAACCAATTCTGGTGGACAAAAGCTAATCGCCCCGTGTTTGTGCAACAGTGAAGGCTATTTACAAACCGGATCTGTTATGAATCCAGCAGAGAGCCGACGCCATGCTGCTATATTTAGGACCGCGTCCACCCGGCCATATGGATGCCATCCTACCGATCTGCTGATGGTCGTTTTTCAATTTGATTACATCATAGCTTCACGGCCAGCCGAGGAGTACACACTCTCTCACACGCACACACACACACACACACACTGTATACGGATGGATGGCAGCATTGTTTCCATGGTGACCTGTTGCATCATCGTGGGAATTGATTGCTGAGTCCAGGTCTCGCCACGATGGCGGGAGTGATGCTGAGGATATCAGAATTTTAGATATGCAATATGGAGGAGGTGTGAAAATACAACGAGAGCGGCCGCTTGGGTTCGGTGAAATGCCAGGGAGGGCAGTGGGGAGGAACTAGAAAAACAACAACCATTTTAGTTTGGATAGCAGCGATACCCCCCTGTGTAAGCAGAGCGGGTTGCAGCCTCCATGAGTCTCGGTGATTACAGAGGCTGACCGAGCCTGACCGGGTGAACTAGTGGGTGATCCGTTCACTGAGCCATTGTGCATTGTGCTGCACCCTCACTCACAAACACAACCCCTTGCTGTGCTATCCCTTCATTCCTCTAAGGCTCCTGAGTCGAATCAAATCAAATGCATATAACCCTCCTGTTTGTGTATATTAGGCAACATCTGGGCTGGATTCTGCAATGTGCGATCATTTCTAAGAAGCAATATGGGTGAACTTCGATGGAGCCTTCTGTACACAATGCCATAGTCTGGCATTTTCTTTTTATTTGCATAGTCCCCAAATAGATAGTTGTTAAATAAGCACTGAACTCTGGGGGAAACTATTGATCAGGCAGTTCAGCTCAGCGTTACTGCTGAACTTGTTTTGTGGACCTAGAGCGACCCCTACTGGTCATCAAAAGCTAGGTGGAGAGCAGTGTGTGCTGCTGTGTGTGTGTGTGCGTATATATATATACAGTTATTGGATCGAGATGTGTGCACCAGAATGCTAAATTCACAAGGGCCTCACACAGGCAGATCCAGATCTCTGAATCGTAAACAGTGTATCTTCCATTTTTGTGTATTGTTGGGAACAATAGCAAGTTCCAAAAGCATGTTCACAAAGTGACTAAGCAGATTTGTCAGACTAGCTGAGAACAAGTCTGTTTATATCCCATTTCCTTTCATACCGTGCCCTCCCTCTATCCAATTTTTTTGTGCCAAGGAAGGAATAAAACATAATGCAGGACTTTCTATTTCCATTTCAAGACATGTTCTATTATTTCAAGGAACAAAAAACATTGCTGTTTGAATATATTCACTACATATTAATTTGAATCCTCCTGACGAGTAGAACTTGTGATAATATAACTGCCCTCAAAAGCTTTGAGGTAAACAAGTTCATCAAATTCAACCATTGGTTATGTTTTCTTTCCTCTTAACTGTTGTATGCCAGCCAGAACAAGCTGCCTCTTCCCAACATATGAGAGCAGGATGAGTCAGCGCTCACTGGAAACCCTGGTTTGTTTGGGAAGGGTTTGAAAAAAAGATTTGACCAAAACGCTGAACCCAAGATTACACAACACCTACTAGACAAGCAACTGGCCTTTTACTTTACCTACGAACAATCATATGTCATAAACTATAACTACTGCATTTTAAGTCGTTATCAGCAAGTATAGTTAATTGTCAAGCAGTGTTCCTTAGGGAATGAGAGTACATTCAATAAAAAGAACAACAAAGCATATGAAAGCCCTAGAATGATGTTAAAGGGATTATTTTAATGTTTCACTTTCTCTTTAGGATAGTCCCAGGGGCTTTCCTCAATACTAATGATTGCTATATCAATAACTTGGGTATATTTGCTTCTGGGCGGCCCTACAGTTCCTGATTTGTGATTCACTTTTATGCCACCGTCGTAAAACTTCATGTCATGGACATCTGCGTTGGTTGTCAAGTGTAAGGATTGTGGACAGGCCCCAGCCATGAGGTCCGTACTAGGCAAGAAATACCCCAAAAGTACTAGTACTAGTACTAGTTTTGTAGCCGCTTTTTTTGTATCGTTTCCACCAATGTAATCAGAAGTGAGTTCTACTGGTCAGGCTGCTTTTTGCTGTTTTAGAGCAAGGGGGATACATTTCTAAACAGTTAACCTAACGTTATACCCATGGGGACCATGTTGAAATGTGAGCCGTGTCCGGTTGAATCAAGATTTAGTCAGGCTATTATTTGTCATTCACCTTAGTCATTCGCCTATTGGCCAAACAATGGGTCTGAAGAGAGGAGTCTGCTGCCCGACCTTGGGAAGCCCCGTCTCCTTGGCAAGTACACACCACTAGACACAGGGGATCTCAGAGTGTCTGTAGACTTGCGACCACTGTTGCATTACACAAATTATCTATTAAGGTCGCTATATTCCTTTGTTTTATGAAAATTAAGAATTATTGCTGGTTTGTTTATTGTTATCCTGTTCTTTTATATATTTCTGTTGGAAGTGAAGAACCGAACTGACGAAGAGCATACCCATCTCAGAGGAGCAGACTAATATGTACAGACCATGGCCATCACCTTCAACCATAACTAATTTGAGCCTATGGACCGTCGACCACTGACCCCACTTGCTTCCAGGGTGTATGCACCGCTGTGTGTGTCATGGCCCCCAGCCAGGAAGCCCGGAGCTGGGTAGGTGACAAAGTCCTGATGTTGGAAACTGATCTGGCCTCCAGCTCGCTTGTTTGCTGTGCTTTTTCTGGAAAATGGGAGAAAGTTCAATGGTGGCCGTGGGTGGGTTTAGGGTCACCTGTTGGTGGAGCAAAACACGTTTGAGATCTGGCTTGTGAGTCGTGAGGCATTGGTGTCCAGAGTTGGAGCGGGGAGTCTGAGGCGAGCTGTGTGTCGAATGCAGAAACCCAACACACAGGCCGCGCACACACACATGCACGCAGGCACGGACACGTGCACACCGACACGCACACCGATGCGCGCGCACACACACACACACACACACACACACACACACAATAATGTTCCAAGTCAATGTGATAACACCATCCCCACCACGACCCACTAGAGAGGGTTAGGCTTCTCAGATATGTCTAGTATAACGCCGCGGTGTGTGTGGATGGGTGGGGCTCCGTCTGAATTTGTATTAACTCAAATGATTCTTCATCAACAATGAATGATCTTCATGGTTGAATGCACGTATGGTAAGTCGCTTTGGACAAAAGCCCAAGCTACTTCAGTACTGAGTCATTTTTTTGCACTGTATTTGTACTGATAATCAATATTTCACCTTGCTGTTCTTTATTCTTTATTTTTCCTTTGTTTCATTTGGCAACCTGCTCTGACAGTATAGATGTTTATACTCCATGCCAAAAAAGTTCTTAAAGTCAATTCAATTCTTAGAGGACACTCTGGTCCTATTGCTAGCTTTATATCTTTCTAAGTGTCAATCTGCCAATAGCAAGTAACGCAAACCTCCCAACAGGCCCACACACACACACACACACACACACACACACACACACTCCAACAGTCCCATCCACCTTGTCTCATGGGTGTAGCCTGTTACTTTACACCATGACATCACTTGCCAGCCCTTAGTGGGCTTTGAAGCACAGCCCAGAGTTCAGGACCATGCTTAAGTGTTATTTGTGCATCTTAAAAAGGTCTCAGAGCAGCTTAAAGAACACATACAAAGAATGTAGAGGGAAAACGGCGTTGCAATGGAAGGTGTGAATCAAAGAGTCACTAAAGGAACAAAGAAAAGCTCTCCTCTCCTCTCCGCACTCTCCTCTCCCACCCTCTCTCCTCTCCAAACAAGTGGTGTCGGGAATTATGCCTGACGTCAGCAGCACAGTTAGCACGTAAACACACATACACACAGGGTTTACTGATAGAATGACAGATCGTATGAGGCCTGAGAATAGATAAACTTCCTGAGGAAGTGCGGTCGCAGTGACTGAGACGCTAAGACGCACAAATTAGTCCTTTCTTACAACAACAGAGATCTCATATCTTCAGAGTTGGCTTTTCATATTTCCCCTTTTCAGTTAATGGAGGAGAGAGAGAGAGAGAGAGAGAGAGAGAGAGAGAGAGAGAGATGTGGAATAACAATAACATCCAAATCTCTCCATCTCAACCCCCCCCCCCCCCAACCCCGTTGTTCATAACCAGAGCTAAAGGTCCAACCGTGTACACGCTAACCCGGGAACAAAACAAAATAAACAGCCTAGCAACCAAAGACGGACAAAACATGTCAACTCATGGAAGAAGTCTGCATAGGATGTTATTTGAATTCACAATGGATGCTAAATGTGTTTCGCATTCGATGGGTCAGGGGCCGAGAGGACCTTCCTCTCCAATGGATGACACGCAATCACACACACGCACGCACAAAAACACACACACACACACACACACACACACACACACACACACACACACCAAAAACATAAAAGTGGAAGAGGGGGTGAGAGAGATGGGAGCTAAAATTGTACAACAAAGGACAGCTTTATCCCTTTTGGATTCTTCCTGTGTACTGACCCTTTGCCCAGCGGTGCTACACATTAACACCGCTGTCGTTTTGATCTGAGTCTATGCGTCGGAGGTAAATGAACCGCTCATACGACTACAATGCTGGGAACGTAACTAGGAATAAATGGCTTGCGTCCAACATCAGCAGACCGGTTACATATTATACCAATTTCAACCTCCTACCTGACATTACACAGCCTCTCACTTGGTGAGCTAATGGCTAGACTTATCCAAGTTAGCTCTTCTGTGGCCAAATACACAAGTAGCGAAGCATAATTTGTGATCCATCACTCATCACTGGTGGCACCAGCAGGGACATGGTGAGGTTTTGTGCGTCAGACTCTACAGTGTAAGTGTCAGTGATAGTATAAGTGTCCGAGGGGCTTAGCCCTGTTCTCAGACACTCTCACTGTCCCTCCATAATGTGGAAGGACGCAAAAAAAATGCATGCAAAAAATGCAACTTGAGTTCAGATCTGGTACGGAACATAAATATGTAACTAATGTATCTTGTAAATGGTCCCTGAAACAAACAACAAAATAAACTCAACTACAGACGAGTAGAAACTTCACAACCACTGACTGGCAAAAACATAGGATTAAGTTGCTGTTTGCTGTAAATGACGGTGATATTTGAGTTACAGTGCCAAAATGGAATAGATTACTTTGTTGAATGTCATAAAAGAGATACCACGTAAAAAAAAAGGATGTTTGCTAAACAAGAAATAATTTTATTGTTTGCTTCATTTATACATGTATCGAATACCTACTGGTAAATACCCCATGTCAATATTCCCATGCCAAACCAGTTAAACTGAAACTCATATGCCACACACATTATCTGCAGCTGATTGCAAAGCCTTAGTCACAATACAAGACGATAGTAGTTCCCCCCAGACACAAGGAAATCGTTGGGTGTGGTAATTATTTTAAAATGTCCTTTGACTGACGTGCTTCAAGACATATACTCACTAAATCAATTGTGCTGGTTTCATTGGCTTAAGGTTGAATAGAACACAAACTTGCAGGACAACTTATATTATGAACCACTTGATTAATTTGTTTAATTTGTTCTAATTTGATACTACTCTACAATAATTATGACACAATGGTTGTTTATTTAATAGCTAAATGAGCTGTATCAGCACGGAATGTTTTTGTTCACAGAGTCGCTAGTATAATGTGTGTTATTGGCACGATTGTGAAGGGTGCCAACACACACAGGTAAATTTCCATTCCACAGAGACAATCTTCAGTTGTCTTGCTGTGGGAAGGAGTAACTGGCCTGTTCTGCTGTAACGCACGCACTCACACACACACACACACACACACACACACACACACACACACACACACACACACGCACACGCACACACACACACAGGTTTGGTAACACCTCATACTTCCAGTTCCACATTATGAAAGTTCTGCAGCAGAAAAACAAAAGCATGCCACTCTGAAAGTTCCTTCTTGGTTGTGATGTTGAGTGCGGGTTGAACAATATCTTCTGTATGTGTGGTAATACGTTTCTTAAGCTCTGATTAAATAAAACCAAAACGAAAATCAGCTGCTACCTGTTTCCGAAAAGCAAGTCTTTGCAGTTATGGATAGTTTAGTGTTTTTTATTACGGTGACTTTAGCAAATTCAAAGTTAATTAATCAATTCGATATTTTAACAAAATCTGATAGATGATAGATATGACTATGGCCATCATGCGTTGAACAAAACGCTGACACGTTCAGAAACCAATGGGCAGAGTATGACAGGACCATAGAGATACAGCGATACCAGAGTATCGCTGTATAAAGGGCATCCTGTCAAACACTGCATCCACACGTGAACCTATGAAGCAAGTTAAATATAACCCGCACGTTGGAGCTTGGTCTGTTTGCTGACCTCCATTCATTTCATAGCAGTGTGTCAACAAAACACACACTTTTAAGGCAGTTAATCATTCCATCGATATATAACCTTGTTTAAGCCTAAATTTCGACTGGTCCCGTAAACTGAATTTCCAGCAATGCATTTTCCGAGAATTCCTGACTTTTCTTATCCAGATCAAGTCCTCGAAAACATCAGGGGCATCAGAGTTGTTCTTCACCCATGTAAGCTCAGCGGGTTAATTTAACAGACAAACACTTAAGCTCTAGGGAAAATTCACTATTAATGCAAAAAAGGTTTGTTATTCAATCCAAATGATTTGTTCCATCAGGGGATCTCAGCCTACCGGGTTCAACCAGGCACTGTTTTCTTCTCCAAACCTGCTGTTGCAAGACAGATATCTCCAGACTCCACCTAGATGCTTATCTGAAACAGAGGCCGCGCACAAACCTATCGCGCACCAACCCCGTTTCCAACACCAAATAATCATCGTTTCTTTATCTGTGCACCGTGGCCCTACAGATCGCAGCTGAAGCTCTACAGAGACATTCCGTTTATCCGTCTGTCTGGCCTCCATCCCGCTGGCTTCGACCGCTAGGCCGGTCACAACACTACTTGTTTCTGAAAAGCAAGTCTTTGCAGTTATGGGTAGTTTAGTGTTTTTTATTAACGGTGACTGTAGCACTTTCAAAGTTAATTAATCAATTCGATTTTTCAGCAATATCTGAAAGACGATAGAAATGACTATGGCCCTTGTGAGTTTAACAAAAACGCTGACACGTTCAAAAACCAATGGGCAGAATAGTACAGGACCATAGACATACAGCGCAGAACACAAAGCACCCTACACACGATAAGAGCACCAACCCGGAGACGTGGCGCTCGCCTCCAAACCCAAGGCCTGGACCCCGATACGGTGTGGGACAGCCCAGCAGGGACTGGACGGAATTTTCCACCCGAAACCCGATTGAGATCAGGGACTCATCCGGGGGGGCCATAAACAGGTTTGAGGCCGGTCGGCCCCCGACGACAGTCCGCCTCGAGAGGGTCTGTGTTTGACAACCACAGGGGACTGGACGCCAGCGGAAAATTACCACACCCAGCCTCACGCACAAACACATGTATTCGCACACGAGTGAACCTGCCAGAGCCGCAGAACCTTGACGGAAAACCGACCCTACATATCTGCCTCGTTCGACGATACCTCGGCAGCTTGCGTTTTTATGGTCCGGGGCTGCGGGGACACTGGGGGGGGGGGGGGGGGGGGCATGGTTCTGTCGTCAAGGGCGCCGGCCCGCAAAAGACGGCCGCCGTGATGGGCCTCAGTGTGTGTTCAGTTTGTGTTCAGTGTGTGTTCAGTGTGTGTTCAGTGTGTGTTCAGCTAACGTGTGTCTTGTAGGGAAGGTGTTTGAGGTAGGAATTTGCAATGTGCAGGGATTCTGATGGTGTGGTATTTATTCATCATTACGTAACAATAGTGCGCCTAGTATTGCAGGGTGTTGATTCAACACACAGAGAATAGACGACGGCAACTCCTCTAAAAAGGTTCACGGGGCTCCTGCCTTCAGGCTCCTTCATTTCTTTCTGGCTGCAAGTGAGACTCAGTAAGTGGCTGAACAGGCCAACCCAAACAAGTGTGCTTCCTCCCACTGGGAGCCGGAGGCGAGCTTGGCTGTACCGAGGCCCCAGTCTGACTAATGGAGCACCAAGACCGCCCACCCGGACGGGGTCGGTTAACGGTGAGACCAAAGACAGGCATTGTGACTTCTGTGCGTGTGGCTGTGCGGTGAGGAGGGCTCACCTGGGTCCACAGGCATCCCACCATCATGTGAGTGAGCAGCTTGGCAGCGAACATGGGGACACGGGAGCACAGCAGGTGGGACACGATGGCCAACGCAAAGCCTGGCGGGGAAAGGGAGAATCCAAGGTCATTCGGGTCAAGCCCAAGTCAGCGTCTTTACAACCAGCTAATGCTGTGTGTGAGGGTGGTAAGAATCTGGAAGGGTTCAAAATGAAATGAGTTGGCTGAGCAAAAGAAAAAGACACAAAACTAAACAACGCCAGAGAAGGAGAAACATAGTGGAGATTAATAAAGAAAATGGGGAAAAATCCACCAGAATCACCAACCGCCTTTTGAATGTACACTAGGCCAGGGATTGATGCTGGTTTTCTACTTGAGATCTACTTCCTCCTCTCTGAAGGGTTCACTGGCCGCAGGCAACCTAAAATACGCTATTTTGGACCACAAATGTAATGCCATTACCCGTACCTGTGTTTCTATAAATATTAGGTAGTATTGCTTTTACACTAACTCCAAAAATAAGTTTTTGGACCACAGTGACTGTAGCGGCTGCGTACCTGATATGCAGATGAAGCCGGAGGCATAGAAGGCTTCGTTGTAGGAGGAGGAGGCGCCCGCGGAGGCGGTGTAGACGGAGAGGTGGGAGCACGCACACTCCACGTACCTCCCGCCGTCCTCCACCACCCGGCAGACCTGCTCCTCCGACAGCCAGCTGAAGGAGGAGGAGGAGGAGGAGGAGGAGGAAGAGGAGGAAGAGGAGGAGGAGGAAGAGGAGGAGCAGAAAAATAAGAAGAAGAAAAAGAAGAAGAAGAAGAAGAAGAAGAAGAAGAAGAAGAAAGAGAGAGAGAGAGAAAGAGAGAATAAGAGACTTAGCAGGGGCACCTAATTAAACAAGACCAAACAATTAATTCATAATTCTGATGATATTGTCAGGAACCAGCATGACTGACGGCTGAGCAATGCCAAAAGCCCTGAGGCTTCTAGAGATCAGTTATGACGTGCATTAGCTCCTTTGAATGATTCAGGGTAAATACAGAGCGCGTGGGAAACATGTTTGTGACGACCTCTGAAATGTTTGAAAGAAAAGATAACAAATTGAGCTTCCAACTTTTCATAATAACAGAACCCTTTTGCCGAAGAATAGTTCCTCTTCTGTGTCAATATCCGTTACCTTACTTAATACAGTAGAATTCTCTCTCTCTCTCTCGCTCTCTATCTCTCAGTATGGGATGTATCTTACAGACAGCTGTTGCTTAGATCACAGAAGCTGCCAGATCTTTGTAACTCGCTGTTCTTGCCAACTGCGGTTCTAGGCCAGGGTGACTTCCTTGGGGACTGTGTGCAACACACAGTGCGGGGAACGGGCCAAGTGCATACGCCTCAAACAGGAAGCCCTCAGGACTTACTTGACCCAACACAGGAAATGATGTGAATTGAACTGGGACCCCCACCCAGGGTCTGAGGCCTTTAAGATAAGCGTCCATCTGGCCGTGAGGACGAACACGCATGGCATGGCAAACGTTTACGACGCTGAAGAATACACTGGTTTACACTGTCTTCAACACATAGACTTGCACTCCTCCACGTCATCCTGACACAACTTCTCCACTTCTCCGCTCCCTTCCTCCCCGCTCGCTCTGCTTTCCTACTGAGTCACGGCGGACGCCGGACGCTGGGCTGATGGCCGCCAGAGAGCCTGAAGAGCAGACGGTAGGACCACAGCGGTGCCAGCGACTCCTGAGAGCATCGACCGAGAGGGCTGGCATCACTCGGTTCGTTGGCATGATGGAAACCCTACATGCACCTACAGGGCCTTGAGTGGCACACGTTCAATCCTGTAACCTGACAACTGGAGAAGATAATGGAGGAAGGCTGGAGGAACTGCAATACAGTTGCAGTTGATTAACCGAGAAAAGTAATTATATCACACGAAATACTTTTTATATTTATATGCTTTGTGATGTTTCTGACAACATGGAGGGGGTGCGGATCGTGTACCTTTCTGCCGCCCGGTTCCACAGGAGGCACAGGGACTGGCCCGTTGGGGCCCGCTGCCCAGAGGTGTGGATACGATACACCACCTCCATACCGTCAGCCAGGGGCCCCGAAGCTCTGTCCTGCAGGCTGACGGAGAATACCTGGAGAGAGACGCAGAGGGCAGGAGTAAAGGAGATGTACAGAAAGAGAGAGTGAGAGAGAGACAGAGAGAGAGAGAGGGAGAGGGAGAGAGAGAGAGGGAGGGAGAGGGAGAGAGAGAGAGGGAGAGAGAGGGAGGGAGAGGGAGAGAGAGAGGGAGATACAGAGAAAGAGAAAGAGAGAGATGCACAGTGATGCAGATAAAGAGAGATTCAGAGAAAGAGAGAGACACAGAGAAGGAGAAAGAGAAAGAAAAGACAGAGATAGAGATACACAGTGATAGAGAAAGAGAGAGATTCAGATAGAGAGAGAGACACAGAGAAAGAAAGACAGAGAGATAGAAATACAAGGAGAGAGGGAGAGAAATGGCCTGGATCAATACTGCCACCTGGTGGTGGTAATTATAGAAATGCTTCATTATACATTAATTATTAAGATAAGACCTGAGTAAGTATAGGATATACTTTGAGAGTGTTGAAGAGAGCTTTCAAACGCCTTTGCTCCAAAACAATTCACACACATTTAAAAAACATTGCTCTTCACCTCACTGTCACACCTATGCATCAACACTGCAATAGCATCGCCATGACGGCGGTTGCCGCGGGGAGAACACTGAACATTACAACAACAAAGCACTGCCCTGGAGCAAAGGAGTCCTCCTGTTTTAAGGTTGAATTAGAAGCAATGCCGTCGGGGCCCTGGGGGCCGTACCTTGCCGTTGAGGGCCAGGGCCTTGTCTCCGGTGAGGAACCAGTGGTCGGTGGCGTACTCCGTCAGCTGGAGCTGGCGGCAGGCGGAGGGCAGCAGCGGGCCTGCGGTGGGCGGCGGGACCGCCAGCAGGGCGTCGGGCAGCTGGAAGGTGTCGGCGTTGCGGCCCGTGAAGACGTAGCCGTTGATCTGCGTGGGGTACCAGTGGAAGGCCGAGATGGAGAGGTAGGGGCAGGTGTCCAGGATGGTGAGGCCTCTGGGGGGGGGAATGAAGTCCACGGTAAAACGCCACGTAGCCTCAGAGGAAATCCCTCGCACAATCGACGACCGCCCCTCTAACTCATTCACCGTTACATTCCAGGCAGCAAGAAATACATATTTCTGTACTCAGAGGGCGTCAGTGGCTCAGAAGGCGGAGTGGATTGCCGAGGTGCCCCTGAGCAAGACACCTGACGCTACCCTGTATGGTGGCCAGCGTCGTCGGTG
Organism: Pollachius pollachius; assembly: GCF_949987615.1. Classification (NCBI taxonomy): domain Eukaryota; kingdom Metazoa; phylum Chordata; class Actinopteri; order Gadiformes; family Gadidae; genus Pollachius; species Pollachius pollachius. The sequence goes on along the minus strand of NC_136934.1, from coordinate 5,480,732 downwards.
CATGGGAGTGTGCATGACAGGGTCAGGCAATCAATGGAAAGCGCTTTGAGCGGACACAGGTCTGAAAAGCGCTATATCAACGCAGTCCATTCATTATTGACTTCAGATTCAAACTCTTTTCCCCGACATATTCGGGTTACCCCGGAGCATCGGGGAGTCGAATCTCCCCACATCCTGGAAAAAGAAAAGCTTCGATGGATCGTGTTCCTATTTGGGGGGGGATACTGACCGCTTCCCGGGCTCTCCACACCGGCTCCCGGTCAGAAGGGAGAAGGCGAACCGCTCGGCCAGCGCGGACAACTGGCTGAGGCCCCGGGTGTCTCTCTGGCTGGGGTTGGCCATGGCGCAGAGCAGGTCGTAGGTCAGCCCACGACTGCTTTCCTGTAGGGGGTTCCCCTCCGCCTCCGCCAGGACCTGCTCCCGGGGAAACGCACCCGGCGTGTCAACGTTATGGACAAAGGGACTGACTCGTTGTTAGGTGTGTGAGTGTGTGTGTGTGTGTGTGTGTGCATGCATATTTGCCAAATAAGCCTATGTGTCATGTCATGTGTATGACATGATTATGCAAGTCACAGTGATTCCAGCTGAAAGTTTACGCTTAAGATAAACATTCTGTTATGCTTAAGGAAAACCTTTCCTTTGGTCCCGGTGTTAAAATAAACACTTGCTCCTCCTCGTCTCACCAGCTCTGATCTTTCTGCTTAACATCTTTCTCTCGTCTCGCCTTCGTTCTCTCGCTTGCACTCCTCCGCCTACTCCTTCTCATCTAAACAACTCCTCGCTTCTCCGCTTCCTTCCTGCCCCTTCGCTCTGCTTTCCTACTGGGTCACAGCGGCAGGACGCTGGCCTGATGGCCGCCAGAGAGCCTGATGAGGAGACAATAGGATCAGAGAGGCTCCAGTGACGAGTGACTACTGGGAGCATCGACCGAGAGGGCTGTCTGTCTGCACGATAGAAACTTCCCACGGACCTACAGGGCCTTTAGTTTGGCAACTACAGTCGACGTCATTGACGGACCACTGTGGAACATTTCTGTAATCCCACTCATAGGAGAGTTCCTTTAGCAGCAAGGACAAGGACAGAGAACCCACCAACACCAGAACCCCACCAGTCAGACGTGGCTCCTTTACAGAAGGATCAATGAAAGACAAATCAAATTGTTTATTCATGACTCTAGAGGCCATCTTTCTCTTTCTTTCTTTCTCTTTCTCTCTCCCACTCTCTCTCTCTCCCACTCTCTCTCTCTCTCTTTCTCTCCCTCTCTTTCCCCCTCTCTCTCTCCCTCCCTCCCTCTCCCTCTCTCAACCCCTACCCCACTCTCCCTCCCTCCCCCTCTCTCTCCCCCTCTCCCCCCCTCTCTCCCTCCCTCTCTCTCCCTCTCACCTTCCCCAGCGCCACCAGCAAGGCGGTGGTCTGCTCGGGGGCGAGCAGCGCCGTGGACTTGTTGATCAGCCCCTGCAGCACGCCGTCCATCACGGCCGCGTCCAGCGGCTGCTGGAGCGTCTGCAGCTGGTCCAGAAGCGCCCACACCGCCGCGGCCTCCGCGTCCGCCACCAGGGTGACGTTGGCCACGCCGAACTGCGGGTGCACCCTGGCCCCGCCCGACGCGTCGTGGAGCTCCACCCGGAAGCGCTTGGGGGTGGGCCCGGGCGAGGCCTGGCCCGGGGTCAGGGTCACCGACAGCGTGGCGCTGCTCTGGCCCCGGGCGAAGGTCAGCTCTTCCTCCTGCTGGAGGAAGTCCCGGCCGGCGACCGCGGGCCATATCATGGAGCGGCCCACTGCCTCGGGCTGGGAAAGCACCTGCAGGGGATGGAGGCAGGGAGAAGGGGGGTGGAGGGAGGGAGGGGGGGGGAGGGAGGGAGGGAGGGGGGGGGAGGGAGGGGACAGGGGGAAGGAGGGAGGGAGGGAGGGGGGGGAGGGAGGGAGGGAGGGAGGGGACAGGGGGAGGGAGGGAGAAGGGGGATGGAGGGAGAAGGGGGATGGAGGGAGGGAGGGGACAGGGGGAGGGAGGGAGGGAGGGGGGGGAGGGAGGGAGGGAGAAGGGGGATGGAGGGAGGGAGGGGACGGAGGGAGGGAGGGGACGGAGGGAGGGAGAAGGGGGATGGAGGGAGGGAGGGAGGGAGGGGGATGGAGGGAGGGAGGGGACAGGGGGAGGGAGGGGACGGAGGGAGGGAGGGGACAGGGGGAGGGAGGAGGGGGATGGTGGGTGGATGAGAAAGATGGGATGGATGGAAGGACGGATGATACGGAGAGATTGCTTGATTCAGGATTCAGGATCCTTTATTATTGCCATTTTATGCAGAACATAGTACGAATTTGTCTCAGCGTTCCAGTGTGTGTGATCAACAAATATAATAACAGATGATAAAGTGCAAGTCCAGAGTGCGATTATCAGCATTTATTAAAGGATCCATACTGAACAACGACCACAACCCTATGAAACGACCCATTAGCATGACGCCATTGTTCCACAGGTTGCCCGCCCCTCTGTGCGCCTCTCCGGGGCCCCACTCACCAGCGTGCGGTACCGCAGCGACAGGACGCCGGCCTCGCTGGCCTGCCTGTGGACCTGCAGGTCGAGCCGCGTGGTCTTCAGCGTGGCCACGGGCAGCCGGGAGCCCGCCGCAAAGTAGATCAGGCCGCCGGGGGGGGTGTCGCTCTCGGCCAGGGTGACGTTGGCGAAGCGAGCCGTCTGGTTGATGGCGGCCCCGGAGCCCACCTGGTAGATCTCCACCAGGAACCAGCTCCGACCCTCTGGCTCCTAGCACGCAGGGAGAAGGAGAAGTCACGGGATCAGGATGAGGATGAGGAAAGGGCTTGACCCCCTGGATCCCTCCTACCCCGTGTTCCAGTACCAGTGCCAACATAACATTTAGTAGGCCAGAAAAATACTTTGCGTGTCCAAATACATTGTGTGGAATATGCAGCGTGCCAAAAATACCCGGATGTTGTATGACATCCGGTCGGGTTTCGTAGTCTGCAAGCCAAATTGTGGGACGGTATTCTGCCCCATAATCCTCTGCACGGCAGAAGAAACATGGGTGGCACCCATGATTAGTGCACCCCAGGTGTACTAATCAGTGACATCACCTGTAGCATGTCCAATTGTATGCATACTGTGTTCAACAGTACGTACTTTCTAAGGGTAGCTGCAGTAGGTACTACAAGTAAAAAGGAAAAGCATGCAATTTGGAACACAGCCTTGTTCTTGGTTCTCCTAATTCTTCTGTTATTTGTTTCTATGTGTGCAAAGACTGCCGAGAACTCCCCATTAAACCCATGACAGGCCGGTCCGTTACAGAGACATCGCAAACTGAATAGACTGTTCCTCTGCTGACATGCTACACCCACGCCGTCTCCTGGCACGGTGTCACCTGACCCACACCAGGGAGAAACCAGAAGCCGTTCAGGATAGAGGAGAAGAGGGGGCAGTGTGGCTACAGACGTGTTCTGTTCCTGCTCGGGGGAGCCTGCTCTGATGAATGTTAAACACGGCGAAGGAGGGCCGCGATGCGTCAGGACCACCCACTCAACCACCGCTCCGATTGTCCGCTCCCACAGAGCCACTGCGTGTTGTAAGCATGTCACCGTTCAAAGTGAGTCATGTTTAACACGCGCCACAGTCCCACGCACACATGGGATCCATTTGTTAACACTGTATGCGTCTGAATACCCTGCCATGAATTATTATGTTCACTACTGTTGAGATGCTTTTCACACCTGCATATTATTCATGAGCAAGTAGGGGTGATGCATCTAAAGCTAGGCTGCAGACGATGGGGACGGAGACACTCAACTTCACACTGGGAGTCCCCATTCCTAACCTCTATTGGTCCGTGACCAATCCTTGAATCCCCAATGCAGCACGCATACTCCCCCCCCCCGGTACATCCTTCTACCCCGACCAGCCACTCAACCACCCAGTAAACGTAAGCGAATCGCGCCACCCAAGTAGCAGCATCAAGGCAGTCCATGTATGGCAACATTGAAACCTTTGGAATAATTCATCAAACATGATTCATGACATTATTTATCAAAAAACAAAGTGTCAAATAACTAGCGTAGCTCAGACGTTCGACTGTCGAGTCCAAATCCACATAACTAACCCCATAAGCAACGCTCCACATGTACACATTTGTGGAGCCATGAATTCTTTAGGGTGAGGGTCAGGGCGCCCTGGCCCCTGAGGTTGGGTAACAGCCACACTGCAGGTGTGTCACGTCTCACGTTAGCGGACTGACCTCGTCGGGCCGGACCTCCAGCGTGAGGACACAGCGCGTCTGACCCCTCAGGCACAGCACGACGCCCGAAGTGAAGAGCAGCTCCCGGGTCAGGTTCACCCCCCCGCTGACCGACGATGGGGCCGCCGCGCTGAAGGTGGCTCTCCAGAAGACCTGCACGTCCTCGAAGGCTCTGCTCACAGGGGGGACAGCGAGGGGGGGGGGGAGTCAGGTCTACACCAGAGTACAGCGCAAACAATAGCAAGGTCCTATGGCGTGTGAAAGCACACACCGGAGACACTAACACACACACACACACAGGTATTTCCTCATTCTATCATTCATCATTGTGATTATAAATACAATGTTTTCAATATTATTATTTAATTGGCCCTACTATTTTCCTGTTCATATTTGTACTTAAATGTAATTCCTGTTAATATATATTCCTGTATCTACCTCTTGGGCAGAGTAATAGTGACAGGTAGCTGAAGAGGAACTGTGAGTGTGAATCCTGGCGGGTGTAATGGGGTCGGTCCCGCTACCTGTTCTCCTGTCTCTGCAGGACCAGCTCGGCGGTCCTATTCTCAGAGTCCTCGTCCAGGGTCTGACCCACCAGGGACCCCCGGCCGAAGCCCACGATGCCGTTGTGGAAGTCGCTCCCTGGGATGGGGGGGACCAGGGGGGAGGGAGGGAGGGAGGGAGGGAGGTGAGGGAGTGATGATACGCAACGGTTTCAACTGGTTCCCCGACCATTAACCACACCCGTGTGATGCCTTCATGTACAATGATCCAAACATCGTCCCCACCCCCCTCTTAAGGTCCGGACCCCCCATTGGTTGTTGAGGGCAGAGGCAAACGTCCGGGTCAAATTGTAGTGGCAGAACTGGGCCATATCCATGACAACTACGGACTGACCTTTCAACAGGCAAGGAACCCTCATCTTATTTCTTGATGAAAAGGTTGTTTGTAAACCATCAATTAACGGGGGATAATGGTTCCACCCCCAGCTGAAAGGTTCTGGGTTCAACACCGATGTCCGCATACTTCTCCAAGAAGCCCAACATTCCCTACCCTCAAGGACGTCTGGATTCAGAGGCGGCTTGGGATGAAGTGTCTGCCAAAACGACTGAACACAAACAAGCCAATGTGCGCTTCAGTCGCACACACACACAAGACAACAAGAAAAACAAATCCACATCTCACCGAGGATGACAATCTTGGCGAAGGCCCCGAAGCCCTGCTGGTCGGTGCGGTCGGTGACCTGCCCCCCTCCCTCGGGGTCGGCGAGGTAGACGAAGAAGGCCTCCTGGCCCTCGGGCTCCGAGTCGTCCAGGATGAGCAGCACCACCGCCGCCTCGCTCTGCCCGGCCTGCAGGCTCACCACCCGGGAGGCCAGCTCGAAGTCCTGCCCCTCCTGGGCCAGGGTGCCGTTGTAGTCCAGAGCAAAGGGGAGCTCGGTGGTCACCGTGACTCCGCCTAGAGGGAGACCACCGGCGGTCAGAGGGTACAAGAGGAGGCTGATAGGACGGAAGCGCGGGGACGTTTATAGTGCCGGAGACCACACCCTTTAATGTTGGCCGTAGGGTTACCTTTCACCTGCTGCTCTTCTCCTTAAACAATACTGTTATTATAACACTATCAAATTCCTTTGTTCACAATAATGAAATGATTGGTAACATTTTAACCAATGACTTCACATCCTCTAAACAAACCCTAACCCAAAACAAACCCCAACCCAAAAACTAACCACAATAACTGATACTTTTTTCTGTGTGTAACAAGCTGACGTGTTACTTAGAAGTGATAGCAAATAACCGAAATAACACTTTATATATATTAAAGAATAAGGCCATCAAATGAAATCCCAAACAAACCCAACATAACAACAACAACAACAACAACAACAACAACAACTACAGCCCACCTCCGTAGGCGTGGACCCGGACGCTGACGGGGGTTTCCAGGCCGGCCCCGCCCGGCCCGGCGGCCCTGCGGACCCTCAGCTCCACCCTCTTCTCCTCCACGCCGTCCTGCTCCCGGTCCTCCTCCGTGTGGACCAGGGCGGGCCCGATGCTCAGCACTCCTCCACCTCCTCCATCTCCGTCTCCTCCGTCTCCTCCGTCTCCTCCTCCGGTGGCATTGCTGGCCCTGATGGTGACCCGGGCCACGCTCTGCCCCGGGGCGATGCGTGGTCGGGCGCCGGGCGCCGCCCCCAGCGCCCGCACGTCGGTCAGGTTGACGTAGAAGACCTCGTCGGGTTCGGCGAGCGAGTCGTTTGCGATGGCGAGCCGCAGCGAGGCGCTGGTCTGGAGCGGCGAGTTGAAGGCGACCTGGCCGTCCGCCACGGCGCCAAAGTCCTCGTCCGCCGTGGCGCTGCCCGAGGCGGTGGCGTAGGACAGGACGGCGCGGCCGCCGCGGCCGCCGTACAGACGCTGGACGTGGAGCGTGACATTCTGGGCGCCCTCGTCGACCAGCACCTGCCGGGACTCGCGGGTGAACCGGTACACGCCCAGCGGCTCCACCTCGGCCACCGTGAAGCCAGGCCTGAGGGGCGGAGTCACGCGTCCTCAACACCACTTACTTTACGTAGAAGCCATCAGAAAATAACTAACTATTCCCGTGCAACCATGCATGCACTGATTCAATCAGCCCCATCTTTCCCTTTAGTGCTGATGTGTTAATGCACAGGCATCACTGCAGAGTATTAAAGGTCCCATGATATGTCTCTTATGACATCACAGGTGGGCGTGTCCACCTAGATGTGTGACGGATAGATGAGCAACGTTTGCTACAGACTGATCTATCCAGCACACATCTAGGTGGACACGCCCACCTGTGATGTCGTAAGAGCCAGATTTTCAAATTTTCAAATTTTCGATTTTCAACGGCTAATCACACTCACACCTGGTGGCATGTCATGGGACCTTTAAACCATTCATCTCTCCCTGGACTGTACACAATGTGGTGTTGCAAACCATCCTATCCTATGACATTCTATCTATATATTTTATACAGGGAATGGGTTAACCTAGCGATTGTTAGTGCTTGGCACTTGGTTCTATGAACATCATAACTGTACCTACAGCGAAATACTGTTGTTTCTCTTTCTTCCGACAAATGTACTTATTCTAAGTCGCTTTGGATGAAAGCGTCAGCTAAACGCCCTATATGTAAATGTAAATGTTACATGAGCTCTCACAGGACGCTATGAATGCTGGGTATTCACCTGAGCTGGACAGCTGCTGTGGTGTTGGTGCCGGGACTGGCAGCAGTCAGATGAATGGCGAAGGCCGCCGGTGCCGAGGGGTTCCACGGAGCGGTCAGCGCGATGGGCCGGCTCCTCTCGCCGTGGGCCAGGGTGACGGAGCCTGGAGGAGCGGGGGACAGCTGCGTGACGGACGGACAGCTGCTCTGACAACAGCAGACCTTTGAGCCGCGACCATACAGGCTGCGGGGATGTGCAGCGGTTCACAAGGAGTCTGCGCAATGCACTGGGTTCTGTGTTCTGTCTAGAGGTCTGCACTTGTTGAAAAAAATCAAGAACGTGCGACCAAAACGCACGCAGTGAGCTTGACCCATGAATAACTCTGTGCGGTATAAAATAGTACTGGGTTGTGTAAAATAAAAATTCAGCGTCAACATTTTTTGTGCAACAGGTAACAAGGTGTAACAGTACGGCTCAGTCAGATGCCGATCATGTCAATCATAATGTCAGGAATGGCTTTGACGCCATACAATGCACGGCACAAAGGATCATTGGAAAGCACGATTGGTGGGATAGCTTGTTGTGCGTGAAACCCCTTAGGACAACATTGAAACTTTGGTTAACTTTATGTACATGACCTTGTGTTCTATGGACAGTTAACATTCAGCGATGAGCACTGAAGACCTTTCCTAATGTTAAGGATCCAGCGGTACCGTTGTGAATGCACAGCAGCAGCAGTAGAGAGGTGGTTAAGTCAGTTATCTGTCGGGCCGTACCTGCTGTTGGGCTGACGGCTCCGGGGGTGAACCCGGGCGGAGCCTGGCCCGGAGGGTACCCCGTTCTCCAGTCCACGGTGACCCCCCCGAAGAGGCCTGTCCGGGTCACTCTGGCCTCGCACTGCCCCGTCTCCAGGCTAGACACCTGGAGGACCGCCGAGGCAAAGCCGACCTGGGGGGCCGCACACAGGGAGGGAGGAGATAATGGAAGTAATCAGGGGTTTATTTCGGATGAGTCTCACAAATCCAACTTAACATTATAATCTGACCTCAAATCACAAATCTCTTTCTTTTCATTTCCTCCATATTTGGATCGACTAATCGTGTTGCTGGAGGCAGGGAACCGTCGGCCAGCAGTGGTCGAGTCAACACTTTTTAGTCTTACCACTGTGGAAATACTCTTATTAAAATCCCCTTCTGAAGGATCATCCACTCGCGCAAATGAGTTTTCCTCAGTAAAACGCCTCCTTAACGAAAAAACAAGGTGTAATCGGCCCCTGGCTGTGTTTGGTTCTTGGCCCCCGGCTACAAGCCATCTCCCCAGATGGTCTGCTCTAACAGAGTTGGACTGCTGGAACCAAGATTCTTTTGGGATGGAGCCTCACAGGACAATGGCCCCGATTGCTTCTATGGACATTGACAGCGTTGGGCGGTTAGAAGACTGGGCCTAAAATAGATTTGAACACACAATCACTCTCCCTTTATTAGATTCTGACACTCGCTATAGCGCGATTTGTTTCAATTTACAAGTCCTGACAAAGCTAATTGTTGACAGCGGAGCCGGGGATGTGAATTAGGTTACCGACCGCAGAAATCAAGTTATGACCGGGGGTTGGCCATAATATTCAATGTAAATTCAAAGTGACATAAAAGTCGATAGGGCGAACACAATGAATCAGATCCAAGCACGCTCATTCCGAAATAACAGGCGGTTTATATCAGTTCAACAAACACCCATTCACAAAAAAAGATATAATCTGTAATGCAGCACTTAATCTGTAATTAAGTGCTGCATTAATCTGTATAATCTGTAATACTACAATTAATGAAATAAGCACTTTGCTTATTTCATTAATTGTTTTTACTTTTAGGGTTGCGTCTTCAGTGTCGAGAGCACTTACAGGTATGTCGCTTTGGACGAAAGCATCAGCTAAATACGTGTAAGGTAATGTAATCTGTTATTGTTGGTGATCACATTCCGTCAGTGAATTATTCAGAGTGAAGAAAGCTGCGTTGTGGACTCACTTCAGTGTTGGCAGCCTCTTCCCCGGCCGTCACCATGGCAACCGTGGAGTCCGAGGAGAGACGAGGTGGGGTGCTGAGGAGAGGGCTGACCAGTCTCACGTCCGTCAGTAGCACAGTGAAGTTCTCCCCGATGGCCAGGAACACCTGCGCTCACACATGGAGTTGAGACTATAAACGACAGGGTGTGTCGTAGGTATCTAATCTCAGCTGCTAGCACAGCATATCTATCAAACTAGATTGACATTAATACAAATAAAACACAGTTTCTATTTGATGCTCTGAGAGAATACTCCTGCCTCCGGTTCTTTATTCAATGCTGATGATTGTCTGGAGTTCTTTAAAAATACATTTGACTCAATTAGAGAGATGGTAATTGGACCAGGGTCTTCTCAGAATGGTGGCTGTTCCCCTCTGGGCTTGATTGGCTCCTAACTGCTCCCAAACATGCAACCTGTGTAATAGACCCTATACCATCTAATGCTTTTACGAAACTGTTTCATGATTTCAATTATCCTATTCTTGATATTATCAAAAGGTCACTTTCCTTGGGATCTGTGCCCTCCCCTGTTAAAAGTGCCATTATCAAACAGCTTGAAATACTTGAATATTGATTTGCAAATTACAAACCAATTACAAATCAACCATTTATGTCGAAATTACTTCGAAAGGGTATCGCTGACCAATTTACTACTTATCTAACAATCATCCTTTTGATCAAATTCAATCAGGCTTTCATTTCCTGTCATTCTTCTGAAACAGCGTGGAACACAGTAGTCAATGATCTGCTAATGACAGTTGATTCTGACTGAGCATCATGGTGGCTGCCTCATGACTCGAGGGCAGCTTCTGAAACCGTGGACCACAGCCACTATGAGAAGAATATTAGTATCCAGGGAACAGTGCTCTCATGGCTTCATTCATATTGATCAAATATAACTCACCATGTAAGTTACAATAATACAATTTCAGAATTTTTTTAAATAAGTTTGGTGTACCCCAGGGATCGTTTCTTGGTCCTATGCTCTTTTCTGTCTCTACACTTCCCCTTGATGACATCATTTACAAATACAGCATTGATTGTCAGTGCTAAGCTGATGATACAGAGTACAAACTTAGAGGCATGTCTAATATATAAACAATAATGGATAGGCATGAACCCTGCTGTTAAACTATGACAAAATGTTGATCTTGTCTGGGTGAATTTACAACTTTTTACATATACCATGACTCGATGTTCGTGTTTGTCGTGGAGGGGTTCACTTCAGAACGTGTTAAGGGCATTGCAGCTCACCTGGTTGCTAAGCAACAGTGTGATGGAGACGGAGGACTCCCCCTCCGGCAGCAGGACCCTGCCCGTGGCTCTGTCTCCTAGCAGAGCCTGGACCTCCGGCCCGCCGCTGACCTCATAGCCCACGCTGGCGTTGCCAAACAGCCCCCCCGACCGCGTGACGTTCAGGAGCAGGAACCGGGCCGGCTCGGCCCCGGGGCCCCCCACCCCCACGGCCCGCTGGCCGGGGTCCAGGGAGAACACGCCGTGAGGCTCATCGTTCGCCCGCACCCTGGGGACATGTGGGTGTTAGCACGTTGGTGTTAGCATGTTGACTGCCTGAAAGATGCTACGCCAAGTCTGTTTCCAGTTTAGATGTCTTAGAAGTCATGTTCGCTAAGAAAATGATCAGTGGTAAACCAAATATGTGTACTAAGCTATTTTATTTGACTGGCTCAATGTACTTATCGTAATTGTCTGCTCAACACCCTAAATGTTAATGTAAATGTAAATGGTCATTTGACTTTTTGCATACGGTTCTTATTAAATCTTATTAAATCTTGCCAAACCATGGCATGGCAAAAGGTACATTTATAAAAATGTCAGTTTTGGTCGGGCTGGTGTGTTTGACGAGATGAGGTGAACCCCCCACCTGATGCGTGTACTGGTGAGGTTGGGGTTGCCGTCCAGGGTGGCGCCCCCCTCCACGCCTGTGAGCCTGACCATGTACAGCTCCTCCACCTCGGGCACCGTGTCGGGCATCAGGCTGAGGAGCAACAGTGCCTCCCGCTGGCCAACCAGGATAACTACAGCCCCGGCCGCGCTCAGGAAGTCACCGACCAGGTCTGACTCACTTTGGATCTCCCAGTGGATCTGAGGAGGGGAGAAGGAGAACGGGTTGAAAGAAAATGAAGAGGGGACAAAGGAGTTCAATGCAGACCAATATGGAGGTGGAGAAGGAGGATGAATGGAAAGATAATAGGGAAATTAAGACCAGGATATAGTTTACTTTATACTTCTAAAGCACTACTTTTGTCTAGGTGCTGTTACCGTTATGTTTCCCATGACGCCCTCTCTCCGTCTGAGCAGCAGTGAGATGTTGAGCGGGCCCTGGACGTCAGCGGGCTCATCGTAGACCTGCTCGCTCAGCGCCGCCTCATCAAACTGGACGATGCCATTAGGGTCACCGAACTTCTCAATCTGGAGGACAACCACAGCATTCAATTCAACAGAAATGGCTAAGGAAAAAAATAAATAAATCAAACAGAGCGCATTCCTGCAGCTCCTGTCATGTTGTGTTCTCCTAGTGTCCTCCCACATCAAGCTATAAAGAGCCGCCACCGAGCAACACTTGAAGTGAACTCTTAAGGGCTGATTATGTGTCCAAATCGACGCAACGCAAGGACCTCTTACGTCATTGCAGACCCTCCTTGCATCCACCACAAGGGCCTGACGTGCGCCTCCCACAAATTGTAACCTTGCGTCGAGGCAACGCAGCAACAATGGCTGTGATTAGTCCGCTCACTAAAACCAGAAGCAAGACCAAAACAGGTTCACGACTATGTCAAAGCGTCTGCGTAGTCCTTGTGTCGCGTCGACGTGGAACCATAATCAGCCCTTAACTCTGTGCTCCTCAAGCGGTCAAGGCATTCAGCAGTGAACCACGACCGAGAGAGATCGTGAGAGACCTGGACCCACCTGAAGCTGGACTGCCCCGGCCCCGGGGTCCACGTCCACCTCCCCGGACAGGATGCTGAGCTGGACCGTGAACACCTCCTCCACCTCCACCTCCCCGTGGGGAAGCAGGGTCAGCCGGATGGCGTGGACCCCTTCCTCCCCGTCGCCCAGGTAGAAGGAGCCGTTGACGGGCTCCAGGAAGTCCTGGTTGAGCGGTGGGAGGGGCTCCCTGCTGTTGGGGCCCAGGATGTGCCACGCCACCTAGAAGGAGAACCGGTGTTTGGGTTGAGGATCGATTAGGGCGGGGGATTTATAGGCAGGATGGTCAAAGGTTTTGGATTCAGACCCCTATCTCCGTAGTCTGACCTGTAGGCATCCCTAGGGCGAGATGCAGAGACCCCTACATGCTCCTGAATTAATGAATGACAATTCACTCTATACCCCTTTACATCAAAGTGTAAAGGGGTATAGAGTCTTCTCAATCAATAAGAAGATATTATCCAGACAAAAGTCAGAGGGGTTTATGTTAAAAGAGCCATTAAACAACTGCTGTTGTCTGAATTGAGGTGGCAGGTCGTCTGGTAACCGGAAGGTCTGTTGTTAGATCCCCAGTTCATCATAGATAAGTGTTGAGGTGTCCCTGAGCAAGACATCTAACCCTAAACTGCTGCAGAAGAGCTTGGTGGTCCCTTGTATGGTGACACCGCCGTCGGTGTACAAATGTGTGCATGCACGGAGGAATGTGAGGCGCTTATTGTAAAGTTTTTTTAGTGGCCAAAGTTAGAAATGCTATCTGCTAGTTAAATGCTGTATGCAATATGGATGCCGTCCTTTAACCATGAGAGTTAACAGCATGTAAAAACGTTCAACGGTGTTCGTTCTTACCGTTGCATTTCCCACGAATCCTCCTGCTCTCTCCAGGACGAGGGTGAGCGAGAGCGTCTCGTTGGGGTTCACCAGAGTAATGCGGCTCTCGTTGAGGAAACGCACGAGCCCGCTCAGAGAGTCACTTTTGGCGATGGTTACCCGGGCAACCGAGTTGGCGCCCAGGACAGCTCCCCCGGTGGCTCGAGACAGCAGCACCTCGAAGATCTCAGCGGCTTCACTGCAGGAAAAACATATACAGAACACATGTAGGTACTGTAAAGTGTACAGACAGTTTTTATTCAAAAGATCTGCCCTAATAAAAAACCTTGACCTACAGATAAATAATTACTGTGACCAAAATCTGAAAAAACGTTAGCACTTGTTTTGAATGGGTTGTGGGTGGGAAGAGGAATCATATACATTGGGTTTTTGCATTCGTTGCTATGACTGTTTGTTGATGTATATGTATTTATGGAATGTTTGTTGATTGATAAGCATGTTGCTTTTTCTTTACTAAAAACATCAGCTCCTGTTCAGTCTGTTCGTCCAGGCCCGTCCATCTCTCCACTCACCTGTCCAGGTCGTCCATGATGGTGATGTTGATGAAGCTGGTGTCCTGCCCGTGGCTGAAGGTGACCGACCCGTTGGACAGGAAGTAGTCCAGGTCAGGGGTCGCGCTCAGACCCCTGGAGACGTACTGAGCCGATACCTGCCCCCACTGACCCCCCAACCTCAGCACAGGGATCACCAGATACCCCGCATCCTCCTCCACTACAGAGGAATATATGCAATGTAAAAGAAGAAGAAATGCATTGTAATACGATTAAACCTTATTGGAACAACAATCAATCACAAACTGATAATAATCAAAACATTGATAAAGACCACCCACCTATGATGTCGAGGTGGTCCGGGTGGAACTCCAGAATGCCCTCTGCGTTGTCGTTCTTCAGTATGACCACGATGACTGAGGAGATGTTCCCTACCGTCGGAGGCAGATCCAACTGGAGCCCCGACTCCCTCACTGTGTAGTCCACGCCACTGACCACCAGAGGGAGACAGAGTACACGTGATGTTAGTCCCCGACGGGACTTCCATTTCACATCCTCTACCATAGTCAACTGTTCTCCACAAGCCGCTACCTGACGTTGAGAAGCGCCACGCTCGTGATGTTGAGGTGAAACTCCTCGGGCCCTTCCGGCAGGACGTCGTCAGCGATGCGCAGCAGGACTTCCTTTGACGTCTGGCCCGGTGCGAACAGCAGCCGGCCGGCCTCGGGGCTGAAGTCCAGCCCGCTGGAGGCAGAGCCGCCTGACGTCTCGTAGCTGAGGGCCACCTCTCCCAGGCTGCCCCCGGAGCGGACCAACGTCACGTTCACCTGTGGGGAAACTCACATGAGCGTCGGGAATCACAGAGGAGGAACTGGACGCGACGACATGGAGATCGACTGGTGGATGATGGGTTGAAGACAGCACTCGAGTTGAGGGGGGATGAGGGGGGATGGCATCCCCCTTTGGAATTAAAATGATCAAAATCATCCCCCATCTGAAATAGCCATCCCCCCTTCCCATCCCCTGTTATTTTATCAATTAATGTGGAAATATAACTGCTATTTCATTATAGCGGTTTCCTTTTTCAATTCGGCGCAACGTTACTTTTCCCAGGGACAGATTTGACAGCGATACTGCATTCTCGGGCAGTATGCTATTGCGCAAGCACGCAGGCACGCAGGCACGCTCGCGGCGCGCCTGCGTGCTTGCCAGTAGTGCCTTAACGAGCTCTCATTCCACACCGTACGAGACAGACGCTGGTAGCGTGAAGCTGTATCTGCATCTCGGACATCGCTTCCGCAGGCAACTCTGTCCCCTTTTCTCCCTTTCATTCCAACCCGTGAGCAACGCTAGTCTCCCTCCTCTGCCGAATGCATTTAGGAAAAAAATAGAAAAATAATCACTTTTTAAAATCCTTAAATGTGATGCATGCCTCCGAATCGTGTGATGCGTCCGATCAGCTGCGTTTTTGGGGATAAAATATATAATATAATAATAATAATAATAATAATAATTATTATTATTATAATTATTATTATCATCACACGTTGGTCTCCCACCATATGCGCTGTCATCAGCACAAATGATCTGTCCCTAAAAGTTAAAATCCACCATCCCCCCTGGCTTTTTTTTACAACTCGACCACTGGTTGAAGAGGAAGAGTCGGACATGAGTAATCGAAGAAGACGAAGTCTGGTTGATTGATTGGATGAAGTAAAAATGAATGGACTGGACCCTCCTTATAGTTAACCGGCCAGCCCCCCATCACACATTTAAAATGTTTTGCCTGTATGAACGAATGTATGTCAACTATGGCCCCCAATGCACTCCTAACCATCCCTGGAATGAGAGATCCCCCACTCTGTGCTCATCCTCCAGATTTCTCTCTTCTAATTAAGGGAGTTTTTTCTCGCCCTTTGGGGGGCTAGGGTCGGGGGGGGGGGGGGGCGTCATACACACGCGGCCTGCTACGCCCTCTGAGACTGGACCTGTGATTCAGTGCTATAGAAATGACATTGAAGTGAACTGAATGACGAACCGGTAATGAAGAATTGAAGATTAACCATCAGAGATCAAAAACTTGAGAGACAACGCGGTCAACGACCAAAGCGTCTCACCGGCCCCTCGCCCTCGGTGACGGCGACTTCCCGCTGGGCGAAAGAGAAGCTGCCGTGCGGGTGGTCGCTGGCTGCCATGGTGACCGTGGCGCGGCTCGCCGAGGGGCTGACGTCCAGACCGGGCGTGCCGGCCGACAGGGTCAGCTGGTACACCCGCCGCTCCTCGGGAACCTCGTCGTCCAGCGCCTGGGGACACAGCGGGCGGGTTAACACCGTCAGGGTGGACCCCGGGGGGGCCGGACGGAGGGGTGACGGTGTCACATTGGAGGGTGGGGGTGGAGTACTTGAAGGGTGATGCTGGCGGCGGATTGGCCGTCTCGCATGGTCACGGCGCCGGAGATCTGCTCAAACTCGGTCGCGTCAGCGGGAGCGATGTTCCAGAAGAACTGGACCTCCCCGTAGACCCCTGGCCCCCGCACGAGGCTGGTGACACAAGCACCCACACACACACACACACACACAAGCGCACACATACCCACAAAAGCACACACACACACACACACATTTTTAATTGCATCCACAAATTTAAACAAACTTAAACAAACGTGAAAGAACTTACGTTTAACAAAACCTACAAATGGACGTCGTATTTATCTGGTTGAGCATTGCCTGTGTACCTGACCACCGTGCTCCCATTGTATCCCCTCTCAGGTTCACCAATGAAAACGTCCCTGGAGGACTCGGCCACGCCCACCATGCCCAAGGCCGCTCGGTCGGCCTGGATGGTGATGCTGGCCAGACCTACAGTGTGTATACACACATGCATCACAGTATAGGAGAGGGGAAAGGTCAACATGAATGTTAGGGTGTCTCTCTGGTCAGTCAGCAGCAGCAGTTGTTGTCAATAACTAATCACCGGTCTTCTCTGTAATCCAACTAGTGTCAACACATTCACTGAGTGATTCAACTTCAACTAGATGGACCGTGTCAAAGAGACCCTTTCACTGAGGCGTCCTCATAGGACCGACATTCGGAGCTCGGGGCTCCCCTGACCCACTGACCGGCTAAGGGGTCGATGACGGCCGCGCTGGTGCCTGGGGACAGCCGCACCGTGAAGCTCTCGACTCTCTCCAGCGCAGTGTCTTCCAGCGCCCTGATCACAAAGCTCTGAGTGAACTCCGTCTGAGAGGGAACAGTGTGGAAGACGTTGAGGTTCAAATCTGCATCCCAATGCGTCCAGCATGACTCGTTTAAATTTCCCCGGCAGAATTCCTTAATGACGACGAGGCCGGGTTATTATTCACTTTCCTCAATTGAAATAGAAACATTAAAACACATGCAAATCTAATATATACATTAATGGTCCTTACGTGGATCTCCCACACCTAGGTCAACACGTACTCTCCCAAATTACAACGATGTATTCACCGGATTAACCTCCAAAAACCATGTGCTAATGACATAAGGCTACGCTGCTTTGTGCCGTACCTCCGCAAAGACAAGGGTTCCACTGAGAGGCGAGAGGTCGTCCCTGGCCAGGTCTTCTAGTTGCCATGCCAACGTCACCGCACCGCGGCCTCCTGTACTCCGGAGCACCGTGAGCGTCGCCACGGCAGCGGGGTCGTCTGTGAACTCGGGCTCGCTGACTGTAACCTAAACAGGGTTGAAACGGATGGGATTGGCCGGTTGATGATGATGACGGGGTACAGTGATTGACACTGTTGCTATGGACATTAAGCACTCGCTTCTGCTCTCTTGATGCTAATGATATGCTAGTATTGGTAGGAGAATCCCAAAACTCCCATTGACCAGATTAGATGGCTAACTTCTTTATGTAGAAGGTACAATCCTGCTGAGTCCGTCTTTTTGGTGGTATACAGTAGTTTCATAGCTAAAGTACTCTTCCTGGATATTGACGGCTTATTTTGCACTTGAACCGACTAATATTCTAACACAAATAGTACCTGGAAGTTATCAGGGATTGATGTTCCCTAGAGGTTTAAGCTTTAAGAGGTATATAGCAATGTGGATGACATAAAGTCATAAAATGAGTTACATTGGGGAACTATTAAGAATGCTTTTGAGGGAGGAAAATGTAAGGGTTTTTATGTCTGAACTAACTTCCTGGTCCTGGAATCCAAATCTTCCCAGAGGAGAGTCATTGGCCGGAATGCTGGCCATCACGGACGTCACCGTCCCCAACCGGGCTCCACCATTCACACGCAGCAGAGACACCGTGAAAGTTTCCTCCACCTCCACCTCCTCGTCATCGATGATGGTGATGTCAATCGTGGCATCTCTCTTAAGACAAGGAAAAACAAATCCCGTTCTTTATCTTCATCTATCTTTTAAATCGTTGAGGGAATAACTATGAATGGGGTTATGTTTTAAGGACCCTAAAGGAACGGTGTTCATTTTGGAATAATCTTTACTTTTAACTGCAGAGACTTTCAGAGTCACTCACCTGTCCATCCTTTAAGTTGACATTCCCTGAGGAAGGACTGAAGTCCTCAAAGCTGGCCGTGATTGGCTGAGCCTCCCAGTAAACAACGATTTCCCCCGTTGTCCCGGCCAATCGTGCCACGCCAAGACGGAACACATTGTCCGGTGGTGCGATCTCATAGGCCAAAACCCTCCCTGGGGCCTCCTGAAGAGTAGAGGGCCTCAAATCAGCAACAAAGCCACCCAGCGTCAAGCAGCAAGCCAGAGGTTCACACTGTTCAATAACGACGGGTCTAGCGGCACCCGGTACTATCTCAAGTCTGTCCTGGTGCTGTCATGTGGCACCAACCTCAGACACGTTGAGCTGCACTATGCCCCTGGGGTCGTCGTTCTCCTGGATGGTGATCTCGGCGACCTCCATGCCAGGCCTCTTCAGGCTGGGCCGGCCCGGCCCGGTGGAATCCCCGTCCAGCGCCACGCTGGTGATGTTCACCAGGAAACTCTCCGCCAGTTCCGGGACATCATCCTGCAGCAAAGAAAACAACACGATGTCAAACCTATGCACGATGGGGGGGTAGGTAAACAACAACAGTGTAGTCGGTACATGTGTGTGGACGGCGACACCAAACTTATATCCCTTCAGAAAGGGACTTGGACCAACGTATCTGCCAGCAAACGTACTCAAACTCTCACATGTTTGGAGTCAGAGGTCTTAACCTTGGTTATACCTGCTTGGTCCTAACCTTGTTATTCAAACTATTTCTCCTGTTGTACCCCCTCCAAGATATTTTTTCACCAGAGTACCCCCTCACTGCAACAAACATTTTTTGGGCAAATTTTTTGAGTGAACATAAACAATGTATGTGCGTTCTATTTGGCAGTGTAAAAAATTAACATTAAAAGGGTGCAAAAACTCAAAATATAGTGAGAAACAGGGTTAGGGTTAGAGTTATTTTTATTTATTTTTTTGGAGTACACCTGCAGTACCCCAAAGTACCCATAGGGGTACGCGTACCCCCTTTTGAGAACCACTGGTCTAAACGACTGCTGGTCATGGACATAGCAGGGATCTTG
This sequence comes from Pollachius pollachius, assembly GCF_949987615.1. Lineage (NCBI taxonomy): Eukaryota > Metazoa > Chordata > Actinopteri > Gadiformes > Gadidae > Pollachius > Pollachius pollachius. Next base: position 5,461,348 of record NC_136934.1, on the reverse strand, counting down.
AATTGGGAGCAGCATGAGAATGGAATGTGCTACCGGTGTTTGGAACACAAGGGTTTCTAGAGTTCACTCCAGGCTGCTTGTTGAAGACAGCAACCATGCCCCCCCCATTACCTCACGCCCACCCCCATTTCTAGCCTAAACACAACATAATTACCAGTCCCATTAGTGGGAGGTTTAACATGGACCCCAATGGACCCTGAAATGTGGCTTGGAGGAAGGGCGGGAAAGAGAAATGGATATGAAGGGAAACAGAGCAAACAGGAACCACTATGTATTTATAAAATGAGTAATGTGAGCAGTGAACAAGAGAGAGATACATTTGAGTGTGGACAGAGATGTATGATGAAATGCCATTGAGCACAAAGTAAGCACGGCACTTGCTTTTTCTGTGGTAACAAATAAGTAAAAAAAGATTTTTAAAAAAAGCAATGAAAGGCATGGTACTGGCTTCTGTCACGGACTGACGTCCAACTGTAGTGCAAATGTTCTTGGCCCAGTGTCGGCATTTACAGTCGGCTCATAAACAAGAGTAGGGAAAGGAAAGGTGGAAGGCACTCCAACAATAGATAATTGTCAACATTCATTGCGGATTATTTTTCCTGAAGTATTCAACTAATAATAATTAATAATTCAATAATTAAACCTGCCCTTTGTACGTTTTCTGATAGCCCCCTCTAGTGGTTTGAGTTGGAGCTTCAGGTAGCGCTATATCATTTTCAGACAGATGATGGTCTGGGGGTCGGGGTGTGTGCGGTTGAACAAAGGAAAAACAATCCAGAGGACGATTTCCTGGATGCAACGGCGCGTGGAACTGCATAATCACGTATAGTGAACATCTGCAGTAGAGGTAGTAGGTAGTAGGTTTGACCTAGCTTCTTAGAACCGCGCTGAATTCTGTATTTACCGGCATGATGGTGAAGGTGACCAGGACCACGGTCGCCCCGTCCACCATGACCACCGTGTCGTCCCTGGCCAGATAGTCCAGTCCGGCAGAGGCCTGGTTGGCCGGGAGCTGTGATAGGGCGGGCCTGGTCTGGAGGTGGACCTCCACGTTCCCCGAGGAGCCTTGCTCCCTCACTATGGAGAGGCTCACGTTGATCGGAGAGCCTGGAGTCATTTTGGGGGGAAGGATTGGGGGAAAGGATTTTCCAATTAGTTTGCCATTTTCAATTTTCACAACAAGCTTGACTTCACTGACGCGGAGAAAGTGCGTTTTGGTTTAACAGCTCCGAAAACAACGCCAAAGCCAAGACGCTAAAAATAAACGTTGGTTTGCATAATTGCGCAGAGCGTGTGGGTCGCAGTCATGTTACAATGGACTTCTTTGACATTCTAGGCCCGCTACCAAGACACAGATTTAGATAAATCCTCTCTTACTTCAAATCCTGGAAGCCACGAGTAACACCCCCCCCCCCTGCCCATTTACAGTAAATCCAAGATTGTGGTTACCATGACATCCCACGAAAAAGAAACCCAATCTAGAAAAACACATCCCACTCCTACGTTGACAGGACACAAACAAAAACAAGAGCTCACCACGAATAAAAACACGACCTGATGTTAAAACAGTTCATTATTAGACACACTGCATAGCTTTTCATAACATATATATATTTAAAATGTTCCATTTGTATTTATAGCTGCCTTTGCAAATACATGTGCAGTTAGCACATTCTACTGCTCCACCGGTGCCGAATAGCGCGACACGCCACAAATCGCCCGATGTAGCGCCCGAGCGCCCTGATGACATCATGTCCTAGTTCCCGCCAGCCCAGCGGCCGACCGACGCATGAGCATACCAGCGGCGGCCGTGTCTCACCTGTGGGCTCCTGGACCCTGGCGAACAGCGAGTCCATGTGCCAGCCGATCACCCCGTAGGGCGAGCCGTTGGCCAGGATGGTGAGCAGGGCGTGGGCCCGCCGCGGGGCGATGGTGGCCGCCCGCGCCGGCTCCTCCAGACCCACGGTGGTGACGTCCATGAGCGCCACCGTCACGTGCTCCCTGCCCTCCGGTACGCCGTCTGCCACCACGGACAGCGTGATGGCGGCCTCTGATTGGCCCTCGGAGAATAACACCTGCAGGGAAAGAAAAGGTTGAACGGGTTGAGATTTGTTTGGGAACTGTGACTCTGAGCCTTCTTTTTGTTTCGCTTACAGCACCTGGTATTCCCAGATGGTCTTCCATCCAAGTACTAACAAGGACCGACCCTGCTTAGCTTCCGATATCAGATGAGATTGGCCGTGTTCCGGGTGGTATGGTGATTAAGTGGTAAGTCTTCTTTAATTAAAGCTGCACTATCTACGTTATCCCATTAAGCAGCCTTTAGTGGAAAGATGTGTAACTACAGTTAACAGTTACTGCCGTATGAGATTTTGCCGTGGTGGGGTGAGCGTCAAAAGTTGACCAGAATAAAACCCTTTATAGATAAAAAAATCCCTGGATGGATTGACGTGTTTTATCCTGGCGAACTTCTTAGGTCATGAATTTTTTTTTATCTAGTAAATGGCCGCACTGGAAAAGTTACATAGCGCAGCTTTAAATATGTTTGTGAATCCAGAAATAGGGAACTTCGGTTTGTAAAAGCGGTTCCCGGATGGGCTGGCTCACCACTCCCGAGGTGGGGAATATGTCCGGCAGACTGCCGTTGGCGACCCAGTGGACCGTCAGTCTGCCGAAGGTCCCCCTCAACCGTTCCACCTTCAGAGAGATCAGGTTGTTCTGCTCCAGCTCCTCCACCTCCATGTACAGAGACTCCTGCACAAAGACGGCAGAGAAGGACTTTCAACCATTTATCTTAAATACATTGGCAACAATCAAAAAGAAAACACACATCACCCATATTACATCTGTAGGTATCATTAAGATATGTTCCAAAACCAATTTGAAACCCGAACTATTTTTCCAGAACATGAATAAATAATCCCCCTCAAAAAAACAATAGATGACACAATACCAGGGCAAATCCGACGACTCCGTGGGCGTCGTCATTGGTCGGGATGATCACTGTCACCTGACCGCCGAACCCAATCTCCGCCCCGCCCTTGGGATTCTTCAGAGCGACCCGGAAGTTCTCCTCCCTCTCTGGGATGTCATCGTCTAGAACGTTGACCGCTATCTCCAGCTCACTGTCGCCGGGGGCAAAGCGCAGCTTGCCGTGGCTACACCAGGGGAATGAGAGAGGGAAGGATCACAGAAGGCACCATGGCTGTCTACTCAGAGCATTAAGTCCAGTTAGTTTCCATGAATATAAAAACACCCCTCTAACGCACTTATTTTATGTTCTAGCATCTTATCCTATTTATCTCTGTTGTATAAGGGGAATGGGTTAACCTAGCGATTGTTAGGGCTTGGCACTTGTTTTTATGACCATCCTTACTGTACCGACAGCGATATATTGTTGTAAGTCACTTTGGATAAAAGCGTCTGTTAAATACCCTAAACGTAAATTAAAAAGTAATATTTTCCGATAGTAATACACTACAACAACCTCAGAATCAGAAATCAGAAATCGCCATGTAAGGCGAAGAACAAACCAACCAAATAAAAACGGGCACCTGGGTATGAAGTCAGACTGGTTGGACACGGAGGTGAACAGGTAGAGCGTGGAGCCGGTGACCCGGCTGGAGGCCAGGAGGGTCCTGGAGGCGCCGAGCGACGTCACGGCCAGGGAGAGGAAGCTGAGGGCCGCAGGGGCCCCCAGCACCAGGGAGAACTGGCCCTCCTCAGCGCCCCAGGAGTAGAGGAGCGAGCTGTTGCTGCCGGCCAAGAGCACGTAGGCTAGAGGGCGGACACACACACACACACACACACACGCACGCACGTACGTAAATACAGACACACACACACACACACACACACACACAGTGTGAGTTAAAGTTTAATAAAAGCATTTATAGGAGAGGCTAGTTACCTACCTTTGCACATGATGCACCATGTATAAATGCTGCTGTATATACGTAATATGTAAGTGTATATACGTACTAGTTCCAGAGGGAGGGGTGAAGGGGTGGATGGAGGTGAGGTCAGGGTGAAGGAGAGACTGAACCAGCTCAGGCTGAGCCTTCCCTGAGGCCCACAGAAACACTTCACAGGATGGACTAGGACCTGGAGAGAGCAAACACACACAAATGGTTATGATGCATTCTTTGGCACTATTGCGACATAGTAATGTTGAGTTAGGAGGTCTGCTCTCTCTCTCTCCCTCTCTCACACACACACACCCAGCAGTGACAAATTATAGCGTCTAAACATCCATCTTTGGTTCTCCTCTCTTTAGAACCACAACCACTGAATCGGCCTCTTGCTGTAAACTACAAACAGCCAGAGGCCTCCACTTAGCCCTCCAGTCTTCAGACATGATCATCAGGCTGAAACTAACTTTAATTAAACAACCGCTGTGTCCATAATGGCCTTTGTCAGTGAGTTGGAATTACAGTGAGTGAGTTGTTGTTTTTCTGTCTCCAAGGAGATCCGTATGCTGGTTTTCTCTCTGCCTCTCTGAACGTTTGCCAGTCGATGTGAGTCGGCCCCACCGCCGCTGACCGCACAATCCCCTCAATGTAAACGGAGAATATGTACTTAAAAATTGCTCCAGCAAATTGCAAACATCCTTGGCTGTACATGGGCGGATCAGGTCCTCAGGAAGCATGGACATTTGTGAAGATGTCTCTAAATACTTAATACTCTAGTCTGTTTAAAATAATTCCATTCAAAAGTACAAGACAATATTATACTTTACATTTCGATACAGATATCTGCTTTAGTTATGGGAACACAGCTCAACATAACACAACTGATTTCTGGGTTTGATTTTCGATTTGTCTGTTTGAGCGTCAACGCGGTCGTCGTGTCTCATCACCGTGGGTGACGACGAAGAGGAGGGCGACCCCCCCGTCCGCCTGGATGACCTCCACCTGGTGGGCCCTGTCCTGGAGGGGGAGGGTCTGAGGGTCGTCCTGGAAGCTGCCGCCGGCCCAGCGGTGGATGGAGCAGCCGTCTGAGGGCGTGTCTACACAGGTGACCAGGTAGGAGGAGGAGGAGGAGGAGGATGAAGAGGAGTGGGAAAACAGCGGCGAAACGCTGACACTGCCCCGAGGAAGGGCAAGCGTCTGGAGGAGAGCGAAGAGCGTGCCGGTGCGGACGAAAACCTGGAGCGAGGAAAAACGAGTGCAGAACAAATAACATAAGTGAACAAAGGAAAACAGAGAAGCGAATGTTGAGGGATTTGCCGTGAAAGCGTCAAGCGGATTCAATGAAGTGGTCATTTGGGATCTTGAGACACAGTGGAGCTGTGGTTAACAAGGTGTTGTTTCCAGTCTTACTTGGCTTGATGCGATCAGATAATCCGTGCTTTCGACCGAGAAGTGTTTCACATCCAGCGCTTCAACACCGAGGGTTTGCACCTAGAGATGAGAGAGAATACGACGCAAGTATTTAACAGCATTATGTGTATTTCGAATATAATCAACATCTTATGCTTAACACTTGAAAAGACACCTAGGCCCTTAAGAACATTAACATTACAAACGTGTATCGTCTTGGATAACACGAGTGCAGTGCCGTATTTACCAGTGTGATGTTGAGGTCTGGTTCTAGCCTGAAGACGCTGAGGTTGGCAGCCGGGTTGGAGATGGGCCTGCCGTGGGTGATGGCTATGAAGGTGGTGCCGTTGACCACAAACCCCACGCAAGAGCTGGGTTCCCGGATCCTCACAGACTGTGGACACCACACAGCGGAGGAGGGAGTTTACAGTGTGGTGGAGAATTCATTGGATCGTTCAATAATAGCTCTTGTTGTTTTCGTCATTTATTCAATAGCATAGTATAGTGTAGTAGTTGAGTGTAGCATAGTGTAGCACATCATAGAATAGCATAGCATGGAAGTTTAGCCTAGCGTAGCCTAGCCTAGCATAGCATTAAATAGTAGAGTAACGAAGCATTGTATTGAACAGCTTAACATAGCACAGCATGATATAGTATACTGCATACAGAATGTCTTTAGAGCCAGGGTATGTTCTCTACCTCTACTGGAACAAACACCCCTTGCCAGCGGTAGAGAGTTGCAAGTGTGTGGGTGGACCCGACGGAGGGGGTCCTGTCCAGTCTCATGGCCAGAGACGAGGACCCTTCTGGGATGGAGCACCACGCTGAGGTGGGTTGGTCCTCAAAGTCCTGGTAAACACCCATCACTGGAAGAGCGCCCTCTACAAATGCAATGCAATGCAACAAAAACGTTAAAAAAAGCACAATTTTAAATGTCAATACGTAAATCCAAATGAGTGAAATACATCAGTAGTATGATAAATAGAAAATATATTGGAGATAAAAACAGCATACAGTATTGGAGCCAGCTCATTAGATACGTGAATTTACAGGGATGGATCAATGGGCATTGAAACAAAAGAAGAAAGCTATCTTACCAGAGCCGATAGCTGTGTCAGCCTGCGTCTCCCATTCCACACTGACAGCGGTCTCCAACCCGTTACTGCGAGACACGGTCAGGAAGACTGGCGTGCCGTCCTCACGGGCCACCACTTCTGAATTAGTTCTATGCAGCAAGAAAACAAAAAGATTATTCCTACAGATAACATACGTGTGGCCGCCTCACTTTAGACAGTCAACTGGAATTGAAACGTGGGCACAAATTACTAACACCAAGTTAGTTTTGTGACCTCAGAGGGATTCCATTCAGAAGTGACACGTATAGAAGGGTTTTATGTTGAACTAGGAACGCTACGGTCCGTTTTATTTGTTAACATATAAAACATGTAAACATATCTTGTGTGCTGCTGCATTAAATACCTATTTTCAGATTTTTTCGTCAATATCTAATATCTGAACATGCACTTGTTTATGCTCATGCCCAAATGAGATAGAACACACTCTCAAAGCAAGATTTTTTAATGGGGGCCCCAGATCCTTCCATGGTGACTGGGGGCCCACCTGTTGAGGGAGGGGCCGATGCGGAAGAGTCCGGAAGGGGCCAGGTTCTCCAGGATGGTGATGAACGTCTGGAGCTGCTCCCCCAGGCGAGCTCCTCCGGTGGGGCTGGACAGGCTCACTGTGAAGGTCTCGTTGGCTTCTGGCTCAGCGTCCAGGATCGCAAAGATCTCCAATGTCTGGAAATGAAAACAAAACAAAACAATCATCAAAACAGACAAACCCAATTATTTTGCCGCTTCAAACGGAACCAAAATGGAATCTCCGCTAATCCTAAACATCTTTGTGGCATTGATTTGATCATCCCTTGTTGCATGTCTCTCTCATGTCCGTCTAAAATACTGCAACAATCCATGACCCAAATGGGTTCTTTGATATCATTTTGTGCTTTTTGGAAAGTGAAGAGAAACAGCAACGTGGGTTGAAAGAGAGAACGACACACAGGACTGCAGCTCAGAAACACGCTGCCTCTCAAGACTTTTCTATTTGCACAGGCCTTTGGTTATGAGCCGGTGTGCTGTGTGCGCAGGTGTATTGTGTTTGTCTTGGTAGAGTTACAGAGTTCTGCAGTGTTCTGCTTCTACCATGTATATGAACTATGTGTGGGGGGGGGAGTGCTGTTGTATTCCACCTGCTGGTTTACTTTCCATCATATTTATTTCATTAGCATTTATTTTGCTACACATGTTAAGCACATTGCGGTTATTACGGGCAAATATTGTTATTCATGTTACCTGACAGAGTGCAATGCACAACCTCTACCGGACAAAAACGCAAAGAGGCGAGAAATACAAAAGACCGATTTGACAATGAGGGGGTAAAATTAGGGAGTACAATGGTTCTCAGACGCAATTTTTGTTCAATCTTTGCGCGGGTCTTACAATCGCGCCCTTACTTTGAAGCGGACCCCGTTCTCCAGAACCACCGAGCCCTGCGCTGGCCTCAGGTCGGCCACGGCCAGGCTCCCGTTGCCGTCCGTGACGGAGAAGGTCACGGTGACGGTGCCGAAGGTGCCCTCCTCGGGGCTGCGCACCACGGCCAGCGTGGCCACGCCCTCCCCGGGCCCCGACGCCGACGTGGGCTCCTTCAGCAGCGTGTGGCGGCTGCCGTTGAAGGAGAGGACGCCGTGGCCGTCGTCGCTCGCCATGATGTTCACCGTCGCTACGGAGACACGGGGTAACAGCGGTACGATGTCGTTACAGCGCTTTGGGGTTGGCCGCAGTTAAAAGTGCCATTTGTGGTGTTGGTCGGGGTTGGGGCGAGAGACTAAATAAATCAATAGGAGCGCTGGTTTGTATTGGGTTTTAAGTTGTGCTTCGTCATGGGAACCAAACGTCAGTTGGAGGTCTCCTACCGCTGGTGTTGGTTCCCAGCTCCAGGCCAGGAGAGGGCCTGGAGAGAATCAGCTGGAATCTCTCGGGTCCCTCTGGAATGTCGTCGTCAATGATCTGCACCTCCACAAACTTGTGCCTTTCGCCGTCCACGAAATGGAGCATCTGGACACACACAGGATGTTTATTCAGCGGTCCAATGTTGATCGTGGGCCCACGAGTTTGTGAGTTTGAGTGAGTGAGTGAGTGAGTGAGTGAGTGAGTGAGTGAGTGAGTGAGTGAGTGAGTGAGTGAGAGAGAGAGAGAGAGACAGAGTGAGTGTGTGTGTGTGTGTGTGAGTGCCCTTATACGTGCGGGGGTCTGACCGTTTGATTGATATCGTAGTCCAGTCCTTGCTGGGCCTCCAGGTCAGGAGCGTGTATGGACAGGGAGACGTTACCGTAGGAGCCTCTGTTCCTGTAGGCCACCAGAGACAGCACCCCCATCGACTCGTTCACCTCAAACCTGTCAACCATTCACACAGAGGATTTGGCCAAATTATTCCAGTAAGAAGGTCAAGGGTCTACTTGTTACGACTGACTGAGTTGTTGAGATACTGGTTGCCACAGCCTTGCTGATTCTATTTTGGTCATTATTGTCGTCTAGTGTTTCTACTAACACATGAAAGAGGGCAGAGGGTTCACTCACATGGTGTTTGTCCATTCGATCACTCCTCTGATTCCGTCGTTGGCGTCAATGCTAATTTCTGCCACTAAATCGTTTGTGTCTGGGACAAAGACAGAAAACACACGTACACAATTGTAAGGGTTGTTGTTATGTTTTCACTACTCTGTGTTCAAAGCACCTCGTTGCTTCCACCGGGAATGGAGCGGCCATGTGCTTGTGTCGCCTACAGGGCAAGCGTCTACACCACGGTAGGCTGCGATGGCGGGGGGGGGGGGGGGGGGGGGGGCAGCCGGGAGGTTTTACACTTCCGTCATGCTACATTTGAAGCCTGGGTTTATAACTGAGCAACATGTCGACCATAAGTGGCCCCGGAGCTTGAGAGATCACCTCTTTATGTGCGGACTGATTTATGACCTACTCCCCCCCCCCCCCCCCCCCCGAGTAGTACCCCCACTCCCCCCCATTCTCCCGGCCCTTGTAGGTCCGAGAGGGACCCACCGGGAGGCCAGCTCAGGGGCTTTGGCTTAGCCTACGCTCACCACACTGTGTGCTATTCAGCGCTACCACCGAATCCCCAGGCTTCCTCAATCACTGAAAGCATCAATCTTACCATTCCTGACCACATAATGAGCGCTTCCAAGAGAGAGAGAGAGGGGGGAGAGGGCGGGAGAGGGCGGGAGAGCGGTTGGGAGGCCTGTGTGTGTTTACTAAAAGATCTCTCAAGCCAGAGCCAGGACCTTGTAGCATGATGGGAGGCTCCCGGTGTAACAGGGCTCTCAGTACCTACTCTGCCTACACAATGCTTTCTAGAGTTAACCCCCCATTCATAAATCCGGCTGCGGTTTGGGATTATGCAAAAGCGGCGGTTGCTGGCTTCACGGTTTTTTTGCTCTCGTTTTGCTGTAACATTTGTGTTTGAGTTACGGTAAGGGAGTTCAAGCGTGGACTACGCAAGCGGTTCTTAAGGGGAAAGTTGATGTTCAGGTTACCTGACAGAGTGCAACGCACAACCTCTACTCGACAAACACGCAAAGAGGTGAGAAATGCAAAAGACAAATTAGACAGCGAGGGGGTAAAGATAAAGTCCATAAAAGCTGTACAGAAAAGCACAAAACCAGGTCAAACAACGCAACAGCGAATCGTTCAAAGCCATTTCCAATACGTTTTCACAAAACAAACAAAACATGTACCTAGCCTTGCGAGGGTTGTGATGAGGACAGCGGACGTGATATTGACCAGGAAGAACTCCTGCAACTCCGGAATATCGTCCTGGGAGGTGGGGAGAGGGAAAAGTGGACGGTGGTGAAGCCGGCGTTTTTCATGCGTCACCTTAAGGAACAGAAAGGGCGTCGCCTGCTTACGTCCAGGATGGAGACGGGGATGGCCACGGTGGTCTGTCCAGGCCCGAGCACCACGGAGCCCACGGCAGAGACGAAGTCCTGGCCGGGCTCAGCGAGGGCCCCCTCCACCTGGGACAGGTCGCTAAGGGCCCCTCCGATGACCTCGTAGGAGATGTTCACGGCCCCTGCACAGACAGCATGAAGAGGGTGCTATATAGAACAATGTACAACAACTTTCCTATTCCGCTTTTTTTAATCAGTCTGAACCTAGTACCTACACTAATGCAGACTGAATCTTCCAGTATTACAGACTGAACCTACAGTATAACAGACTGTACCTAGTACCTACAGTATTACAGACTGTACCTACAGTATTACAGACTGAACCTAGTACCTACAGTATTACAGACTGAACCTACAGTATTACAGACTGAACCTACAGTATAACAGACTGTACCTAGTACCTACAGTATTACAGACTGAACCTAGTACCTACAGTATTACAGGCTGAACCTACAGTATTACAGACTGAACCTAAAGTATTACAAACTGTAACTACAGTATTACAGGCTGAACCTACAGTATTACAGACTGAACCTAGTACCTACAGTATTACAGACTGTACCTAGTACCTACAGTATTACAGACTGAACCTACAGTATTACAGGCTGAACCTACAGTATTACAGACTGAACCTACAGTATTACAGACTGTACCTACAGTATTACAGACTGAACCTACAGTATTACAGACCGTACCTACAGTATTACAGACTGTACCTAGTACCTACAGTATTACAGACTGTACCTACAGTATTACAGACTGAACCTACAGTATTACAGACTGAACCTAGTACCTACAGTATTACAGGACAAACCTACAGTATTACAGACTGAACCTAGTACCTACAGTATTACAGACCAAACCTATAGTATTACAGACTGTACCTAGTACCTACAGTATTACAGACTGAACTTGTACCTGCAGTATTACAGACCGATCCTACAGTATTACAGAACGAACCTACAGTATTACAGACTGAACCTAGTGCCTACAGTATTACAGACTGAACCTACAGTATTACAGACTGTACCTACAGTATTACAGACTGAACCTACAGTATTACAGACTGTACCTAGTACCTACAATATTACAGACTGTACCTACAGTATTACAGACTGAACCTACAGTATTACAGACTGTACCTAGTACCTACAATATTACAGACTGTACCTACAGTATTACAGACTGTACCTACAGTATTAGACTGTACCTACAGTATTACAGACTAAACCTACAGTATTACAGACTGTACCTACAGTATTACAGACCGTACCTACAGTATTACAGACTGAACTTGTACCTACAGTATTACAGACTGTACCTACAGTATTACAGACTGAACCTAGTACCTTCAGTATTACAGACCGATCCTACAGTATTACAGACTGTACCTACAGTATTACAGACTGTACCTAGTACCTACAGTATTAGACTGTACCTACAGTATTACAGACTGAACCTACAGTATTACAGACTGAACCTAGTACCTACAGTATTACAGACTGTACCAACAGTATTACAGACTGTACCTACAGTATTACAGACCAAACCTATAGTATTACAGACTGTACCTAGTACCTACAGTATTACAGACCAAAACTATAGTATTACAGACTGTACCTAGTACCTACAGTATTACAGACCAAACCTATAGTATTACAGACTGTACCTACAGTATTACAGACTGTACCTAGTACCTACAGTATTACAGACTGTACCTACAGTATTACAGGCTGAACCTAAAGTATTACAGACTGTACCTAGTACCTACAGTATTACAGACCGATCCTACAGTATTACAGACCGATCCTACAGTATTACAGGCTGAACTTGTACCTGCAGTAGTCCACGCCTCCTCCACACCGAGCTCACCCACCTGAGGTCCCGAACTCCCGGTTGACGTAGACGTTCAACGTCTGGTCTCGCTCCTCCGCCCTCACGTGCAGGGAGGACGCCGCGATGGTCAGCATCCCAAAGGGCTCGTCGCTGGTTTCTATGGTAACCACCGCCAGCGCGCCCTGATCGTCCAGCGCGGCCTGGCCCGTCACTGGAACCCCTGGGTGGCGAGTGACAGATCATCAAAACCAAATCTTAAATCTGAATGATGTTGATTAATGAGGTTTATTCATGAGGAGATCGGTGAGCTAATCCAGGGGCGGTCATTGAGACAAAGACAACCGTTTATGTGTGTGTGTGTGTGTGTGTGTGTGTGTGTGTGTGTGTGTGTGTGTGTGTGTGTGTGTGTGTGTGTGTGTGTGTGTGTGTGTGTGTGTGTGTTCATGTGTATTTGTGTGTCTGAGATGATCGGTGAGCTAATCCCGGACCGGTCTCCAAGACAAAGACAACAGTCTGATTACCAAACGTGCGTATGTTGGACAACACCACTCTGTACTCGTCCTGGTCTTCTGGGGTGGCATCGTCGAGAAGCTGCAGCACAATGGTGCCATTCAGCTCTCCCTGTGAAGAACGCGGCTGTTATTAACATCCTGAGTGATTGCATGCACACAATATAGACAGGAGTATCAAAAGCCTGCTATGAACTGAAATCAATCATTAACGTCAGCCCGTCCATTGGACGCCTGCTCAGTATCAGTGACATGAATGCATGCTGGATGAAAAGCTGCCTTCGTGCAACAATGTGTGCCCCGCATTCAATGAATTTGATTCATTTAGTCAGCATCTAATTAGTGTCTCCTCATATATTTAGTTTAGGGAATTTGGGTCTTTTCAGTGGAGCCCTGGTTGAAGACGTTCCAGCCTGACGAACCCCTCAAATCAAGCCTTCCATTCCTCTGATCCAGTGTGCAGGACGGTGCTACCTGAGTGAAGAGGAGCGTCCCTGAGGTTTTGGGGAAGGTTCTCTCCGGCAGGGGACCCCGAATGGACCAGTCCACCGTGACGTTGCCCAGGCCAGGGGCTGTTCTCAACACCAATAAGGACAGCAGCTCTCCTGGAACACAGAGCAACACACACTCAGTGACAAAGATCCATCCAACAATCTGTTATGTGTGGAGACAAACGAATGCTTTCGGCTTATCAGGCAGCATTCACGCTTGAACGTGCATCCGAGCTGTATAGGGTACAAGCAGATGATCATTGTTTAAAGTTTTGTTTTTATACACATTGGAAGTACTATTAACTTATCATGAACAGGAGTTAGGCTACTGTCACTCTGCAAGTTAATGAAGCGGATATACATTTCATTTTATACATTTTCTTTACATTTACAGATGCATCGTCAAATCGTGACTTCTGATAAAACACTTAATGAAACTCGATCGCTACCGCTTTATCTTTGCAGTCTCCCTCTCGGCCCGTTGATGTAGGGTGTAAGGCTACACCTGAGGGGGTCTTTAGTGTTTCGCTGCTCTCTCATGCATACTCAACACCCGCCACGGTGACACACTGCCCCCGCTTCCCATCTGCTGCGGCGGCATTCCCTTACACCTACTCAGCGTCGCGAACGGGAGACCGGAGTCTCCTCTGTCGCTCACGAGGGGCAGGGGGGGGGGGGGGGGGCGTTCGAGGGGAGGAGAGAGAGTGAGACTAAGCGTGTTCATCCTAGTTTAGAACGGGCCTCAATGCCGAGTCACGTGAAAGCAGATGCATTGACTAATGATGATAATAATAATAATGCATTGGAGGGTTTGGATGGCACATGTCTCGAAGCACCTCACAGGTGAAAGACTTCGGTTAAAGAGAATATAGATGATAAAATAAAAAAACGTGAAGATAACGGCGGAATACAAGGTTGCACCACTATTGGAAAGTTAACATTGAAGGCTTGCCATTAAGGGTTTTTATATGAATAAAGAAAAAATAAAATAAAATAAAATAAAACTAAATAAAAAGATAAAAGGGGGAAATAAATCAAGGGTGAGCCGATGTATATGTCCTCAGACATGTCACTCATAACCCACACATCGTAAAGTAAAGATCAGCGCAGAGAGATAATCCCACCCCCCTTCCTTTTCCTTGGTGTTTCTAGGTGCTGAGGAACGCTCCACGTAAACCCAACGTATTATTATGAATATCGAGGACCCTCACCCTCTCTGGTGGTGACGACACGCGAGGCCGGGTGGAAGCCCACGATCCCGGCCACGTTGTCGTTGGCCAGGATCACTATGGTAACGGTGTCGGAGCTGGGCAGGATGCGGCTGCCCCCCTCGGTGCTGATCAGGCCAATCAGGAGGCTCTCGCTGTCCTCAGGCACGCTGTCGCTACGGATCAACACCTCCACGGTCTGCCTCACATCGCCTGGGGGGAGGAGGGGGAGGTGGGGGAGATGGGGGGGAGAGGGAGAGGGGGGAGGGGGAGAGGGGGGAGGGGGAGAGGAGGGGAGGGGGAGAGGGGGGAGGAGGGGGAGAGGGAGAGGTGGGAGGGGGGAGAGGGAGAGGGGGGAGGGGAGAGGGGGAGAGGGGGAGGAGGAGAGGGGGGAGGAGGGGGAGAGGGGGAGGAGGGGGAGAGGGTGATGGGGGGGAGAGGGGGGAGAGGGGGAGAGGGGGAGGAGGGGGAAAGGGAGAGGGGGGAGAGGGGGAGGAGGGAGGAGGGGGAGAGGGGGAGGAAGGGGAGAGGGGGAGAGGGGGGAGGAGGGGGAGAGGGAGAGGGGGAGGGGAGAGGGGGGAGGGGGGAGGAGGGGGAGAGGGAGGAGAGAGGGAGGAGGGGGAGAGGGGGAGGAAGGGGAGAGGGGGAGAGGGGGGAGGAGGGGTAGAGGGGGGAGAGGGGGGAGGGGGAGAGGGAGAGGGGGGAGAGAGGGAGGAGGGGGAGAGAGGGAGGAGGGGGAGAGGGGGAGAGGGGGGAGGAGGGGGAGAGGGAGGAGAGAGGGAGGAGGGGGAGAGGGGGAGGAAGGGGAGAGGGAGAGGGGGAGAGGGAGAGAGAGGGAGGGGGAGAGGGGGGAGAGGGGGAGAGGGAGGAGTGGGGGGTGACAGAGAGGGGGGAGGGGAGACAGAGAGGGAGATGGGGCAGCAACGTTAAAGTTATAAACAATCAATCAACCAATCAAAAGCGTGTGCATGCACACACACACACACACGCGCACACACGCACACACCGCAGCGTTTCCTTCACATCACTCCTCTCAAGCTAAAGCCCGACTCGGTTTGCATACCGTCATTGAAGACGAGCGTCCCCCCGCCGGCGGTGAAGTCCTCGTCTGGGGTGGCTCCTCCCCCGACGAACCCCCACTCCACGGTGACGCGCCCCAGGCTGCCCCCCCGCCGCTCTATGACCAGCGCCACGGCGCGGGCGTCCTCCCCCACCTCCAGGCGCAGGCCGTCCTCCGTGGCGTCGGGGCTCAGGCTGTACATCAGGAACACCCCGAAGGAGTCCCCGTTCATCGCTATGGTGACCAGCGCGCGGCGCGGCCGGCCCACGGAGGGCCGGTTCCTCTCGGCCACCGTCAGGTTCACCAGCTCTATCTACGCACCGGGGAACGCCACAGTCAGGTTCACCAGCTCTATCTACGCACCGGGAACGCCACAGTCAGGTTCACCAGCTCTATCTACGCACCGGGAACGCCACAGTCAGGTTCACCGGCTCTATCTACGCACCGGGAACGCCACAGTCAGGTTCACCAGCTCTATCTACGCACCGGGAACGCCACAGTCAGGTTCACCAGCTCTATCTACGCACCGGGAACGCCAAAGTCAGGTTCACCAGCTCTATCTACGCACCGGGAACGCCACAGTCAGGTTCACCAGCTCTATCTACGCACCGGGGAACGCCACAGTCAGGTTCACCTCTACCTTCACACGGGGAACGTTCCGGTGCGTCACGTAGGGTCGTGTTTTTAGAGGTTTGATGGGAGTCGATGGAACGTTGTTCGACGGTCAAGAAAGTAAAAGTCTTAAACCTCAACGTGTCTGTTAGTTTTGGTTTTGTTGCCTAACGTCCCTGAAACACAACTACAGAGTCGACTCAGCAGGCCAGATATCGGTGGGGTTGACAAAATGATAATAAATGATATACTATTATTATATAAAATATTTTGAGTAATATGGACATAATCCCCAAAATCAAGCACTCGTATTTTAGAGAGAACATGGAAGGCTCCTCTCCAGGTCTACAGCATCCCCCAACAGCCTTCAATCATTCAGAATCAGCACGCTAACCGATACAATATCTCAACGACACCTTCAAAATAAAAGCCCCTCCACCCGACTCAACACCGGCCTACCCTGAGGATCTCGATGGCGAAGCTCTCGTCCATCTCGGGCAGCTTGTCGGTGAGGACGGGCACGGTGAGGTGGGCGGTGGCCCGGCCGTCCTCCATGAACCCGCGGCGAGCATTCACCGCCGTGTAGTCGCTGCCCGGCCCCGCGCGCCCGCCCAGCAGCACCGCCGTCGCCGTGGCGTTCCTCCCGTACGTCACGGCCGGGCCGCCGGGCGCCATGACCTGTTCCGCCCCGGAGGTCGCCCAGGAGCACGCCCCCGGCGGCGGCCCCGTGGCGAGGGAGAAGGCCCCGCAGGCCGGCTCTCTGAGGCAAGCGGCGGCGCAGGCGGCCAGAGGCTCCGCGGCGCCGGTGATGTTGAACTCCCCTCCCCCAGACGGGAGGCCTCCGGCCTGGGGAGGGTCGTAATAGAGCAGCAGGTCCTGGCCCGCTGCCTGGGCCAGGCCCACTAGGTCCTCCAGGCTCACCTCCGAGGTGCTGTAGAGGATCTCCATGCGGCCGAAGCTCCCGCCGCTGGGGTGACGGACAGAGGAAGAAGAGGGAGCAGAAACATGATCAAGGGTTCCTGTCTCTCTAGGGTAAGGGGACAGGTGTTAAGGGGTAAGGTCTTAAGGGGTTAGGTGTTATGGGATAAGGTCTTAAGGGGTAAGGTGATAAGGGGTTAGGAGTTAAGGGGTTAGGTGTTAAGGGGTTAGGTGTTAAGGGGTAAGGTGGTAAGGAGTAAGGTGTTAAGGGGTAAGGTGGTAAGGGGTAAGGTGTTAAGGAGGTAGGTGTTAAGGGGTAAGGTGTTAAGGGGTTAGGTGGTAAGGGGTACGGTGTTAAGGGGTAAGGTGTTAAGGGGTTAGGTGTTAAGGGGCTAGGTGTTAAGGGGTTAGGTGTTAAGGGGCTAGGTGTTAAGGGGTAAGGTGTTAAAGGGTAAGGTGTTAAGGGGTAAGGTGTTAAGGGGCTAGGTGTTAAGGGGCTAGGTGTTAAGGGGTAAGGTGTTAAAGGGTAAGGTGTTAAGGGGTAAGGTGTTAAGGGGTTAGGTGTTAAGGGGCTAGGTGTTAAGGGGCTAGGTGTTAAGGGGTAAGGTGTTAAGGGGTAAGGTGTTAATGGGTAAGGTGGTAAGGGGTAAGGTGTTAAGGGGTAAGGTGTTAAGGGGTTAGGTGTTAAGGGGCTAGGTGTTAAGGGGCTAGGTGTTAAGGGGTTAGGTGTTAAGGGGCTAGGTGTTAAGGGGCTAGGTGTTAAGGGGTAAGGTGTTAAGGGGCTAGGGTTGGGCAATAGGGGCTGTGTTTTAGGAGTTGAAGGGATACGCCAAGACATCTGTTAATTTGATTTGCTCTTCTTCCCAGTGAGTGTTTTTTAATTCCAGCTGACTCTCTCTCCGTATCTCCAGGCCGACGGGGGGACTTACCTCCTGCGCACCGTGATGCTGGCCATATAGACGCCGTCGAGGGGCTCCTGAACGCGGTACACCGCCCGGTCGAAGAACACCGTCCCGTACGGGTTGTCGTTAGCGGGCACCGTGATGTTGACCGACGTGGCCCTGCCCAGACTCCCGCCGTTACTCGCGCCCGTCAGCTCCACCTTTATGATCTAGCAGGTATGGCGAAGAGGAAACGATCAGAGCAAAGCCGATTGTTGCCTTGTTACCGTGGTAACTTCATCATCATCCCCGTCATCGGTATAGCCGGTGTTCCGAATTAGCACGAGTCAATCACGCATCGTCAAATGTTACGTTTGGATTTAGAGTGTGTGTCACTTCTGCTGCTGACTGTAACTCGGTTACCTAAGTGGCCTTGTAAACACCATACTGACTATCTTAATCCCTCAACTGGATGGCTAATAAGGTCACTCTGCTAAAGTCCAGTAAACGTACTGTATGTGAGCAATCCAAATGACAACAATATACAGCGCAAAACACGCACACTTAATCCCGTTCCTCTATGTTAATTTCATCTTTGCTTAACACCAAACCAACTTGAACTCTTCAGGGTGATCTTCCCCTTACCTCAGTGATCTCAGGGACGTCATCCGCCAGGACCTCCACCCTGAGGGTCTTCCTGGTCTCTCCCGGGGCGAAGCTGACCTCCCCGGACGCGGGTCTGAGGTCCCCTGTGGCCGGCTGCCCGTCGACGGTGGCTCGCCAGCGGACCGCCACGGTCCCGATGGTCCCCGCGGTACGGACGATGGGCAGGGTCACCTCCACGGAGCCGGACCCCGGCTCCTCCAGGGTGACCGGGTCCGCCTGGAAGACTAGGGGAGGAGGAGGAGGAGGAGGACAGGGAGGAGGAGGAGGAGGACGAGGACGAGAAGGAGGACGGGGAGGAGGACGAGAAGGAGGACGAGGAGGAGGAGGACGACGACGACGGGGAGGACGGGGTGGAGAAGGAGGAGGAGGGGGAGGAGGACGAGAAGGAGGAGGAGGAGGAGGAGGTGGAGGACGAGGAAGAGGAGGAGGAGGACGGGGAGGAAGAGGGACGAGGGGGAGGAGGAAGAGGAGGACAAGGACAGGGAGGAGGAGGACGAGGAGGAGGACACAGTGAGCAGAAACATAATCAAAGTTCCCTGTGTCTCTAGGTTTAGGGTTTAGCAGTTAAATACACTGACAGACCAACGCAACATGTTCATAGGTGCGTCAATCTAAACCGCAACCCTTGTGTCCAGCCACTAACCAAAGGCCCCGAAGGGGTCGTCGGAGGGCAGGATGGTGATGATGGTGCGCGTGAGCTCGCCCAGCACGGCCCCCCCGGTGGTCTGGTTGATGAGCTCCAGGAGGAAGCTCTCCTCCAGCTCCGGGACCAGGTCGTTGATGATGTAGATGGGGACGGCCTTGCTGGACTCTCCCTCCAGGAGCACCACGTCCGTAGAGGCCACGCTGTAGTCCTCGCCTGCCAGGGAGGGAACCCCGCTGGGGTTAACGTTACCGTGACTCACCGGGCAGAAACACACGCGTGTACTGACCCATGCACATGGATCTGTTGCCTCTGACATATAACCATCTTGTCTTGTCTGTGAGTTGTTCGACGATAAAGAGAGAAGTGTTTAAAATGCATGGACTGGGTAAGCTGCAAATGAATTGCCCCCCTTTGGATGAATAAAGTTGTCTGAATCTGAATCTGAACACAGACCAAATGCTGGGAACAGTGAAACTTTACAAAGTCGACTAGGAGGGGCATTTAGGATGAACGCACAATCATGCAAAACGCACGCCCAACTCACACACAATGCATGGGCGATGGACCCACAAACACACGCAACGCACACATAAGCATGTGAAATGCAGGCACAAGCAGTGCCTCAGATAATCCGTGCCGCCGGCCACTCACTGACAGTGGCCGTGATGGGCACGGCTCGGAACTTGACGGAGACGTCGGCGAAGATGCCCCCGGTGCGTGTGACGTTGATGATGGGCCCCACGTAGTCCTCGGCCACGCGCACGGCGGCCGCCGACAGCTGGAGGGTCCCGAAGGCGTCGTCACTGGCCTCCACGGTGACCTGGGCCACAGCCTCCGTTCGAGGGCCCAGCCGGGGGGAGTCGACGACTGGTGGAAGGGAGACGAGACAATGGTTGGATTGAAAAGATTGATGTGTTATTATTGTCTTTTTTATTTAAGAGCGGGTTAGGCAGGAAGGTATGGAGGAGAGAGAGACAACAGGATGCTAAAACCTAAAACATCACAGCAGGATGTGTACACTACACATCGACCACGTATCTTGACAGAAAAATGTCAGAAAGTGTATGAATATACATCTCATTGTTAGCTAATAAACTCTGACTGTAGGGGTGTGGTCTGAAGCCCCCTCGGTGTTTTGTGTAGTTTGTGCTTCCTCCTCCAAATCCAAAACTTAGTCAATAGACACTGTCGCTGTAATGCCAGTTACAAGTCAAGTATGCGTAATAGGAAATCCAATTCTGTTATTATTATATGCTAAATAATATAGGATATCTGTGGTCTGACTCATTTCTATTTTGACCCTTGGTTAAACACATGCTTACTAATTTGAATAGTCTGGAACACACCTACAGAGAGAGTTCAAAGTAAAGCAGATTGTTTTTTAGCAAATTCAAAACACCCACTTTTCACCACCTTTGAGCTATTACCCTCAGGTAGCAGGTTTCGATACCCAGCCTTCTCCAAAAATATGACAAAACAGTCATTCATTCCACAATCCATCAGCTTTTTATACAAACATCTAAAAAGAAGGTTTTAATTGTTGGTTCAAAAAGCCAACAACCTTAGATGTGTGCTTGTACTACATGGTAAATATGATTTTGGGGTCTTGTCTTGTCAGCGGTTGTTTTTTGTTTTTATGTTGTTGTTGTTGTGGTTAATGTTCATGTATATCTGTCTATTCACTGAGAAATATGTCCCCAAGGGGACAATTAATGATCTATCTATCTATCTAAACATGTTGAACGTCTTACTAATCCTCTCTTGAGCCGCCTCAATGACTTCAACGCCGGTCAGCTCCACGAACACAGACTCGTCCCTCTCTGGGTCCTCATCGTCCAGGATCTGGAGGGTGATGTTGGCCTCGCTCTGATTGGCCAGGAACACCACCGAGTCGAAGAGGGGTACAAAGTCCCGCCCCTCGCTGGCCCTGCCCACCCCGGGGGTCCTATAGGGCGCTGGGTCCGCCTCGCGCAGTGTCTCATAGGTCACGCGCACCTGTCAACGTGACGTAAACGTGACATCACTGGATTCAGTTCAAATAGGACAAATAAATAACCTTACAGGTAGGGAACAACTCTCGAATAACACATGTTATTTTCCTATGAAGTGGCGATATCTATCTATAATCATGTCCATCACTCTGCACCATAATTTTACATCTCAATCCGTGCCTGTGTCTAATATCTAATGTACAGGGTATTTATAATAGTATAATGTTTTATGCTGTTTTTTAGTGTTCACAGCATCACAACCAAACACCAAAACGTGCAACAACCCAGCCTTGTCAAGAAAAAGCATGTGGATTCCTCACCTGCTTACTTATTTGGCAAATCCATTTACATGAACACTTACATTAAGATTAAGGGCATTTACCAAACGCTTTTATCCAGAGCGACTTACAATAAGTACATTAGTCAGAAGAAGGAGTAACAACCATATATCTCTGTCGGTGCAGTTAAACCGAATCCGATCCTGATCCACATTCCCTCCTCTGTTCTCTCTCCAGTCTCCCCCTCGACGCACCTTCCCCATCAGGCCTCCCCGCCGCCGCACGGTGAGGAAGACCACGGCGTCCGCCTCGGGCAGCCGGAGCGACCGGCTGGCGTTGGCGAAGACGAACACGCCGTAGGGGTCGTCGCTGGCCAGCAGGGTCAGCGCGGCGTCGGTGCGCTCGCCCAGCCGCCCGTCGGACACGTTGACCAGGCGGACGCTGAAGCTCCGGTCCAGCTCGGGCCGCCCGTCCTCGGCCACCCTGATGAAGAAGCCCTCCCTGCTCTGGCCCACGCCGAAGGT
Source organism: Pollachius pollachius (assembly GCF_949987615.1). NCBI lineage: Eukaryota > Metazoa > Chordata > Actinopteri > Gadiformes > Gadidae > Pollachius > Pollachius pollachius. Next base: position 5,439,390 of record NC_136934.1, on the reverse strand, counting down.
CACGCTGCCGGAGCTGCCGACCAGCTCCCCCGCGGCGGCGGGGTCCGCCTCCCAGTACACCGTCACGTTGGAGAGGTCCCCGAAGGAGCGCTCCACCTGGAAGGATGACAAGGAGAGAGCGACACTGTTAAGGTAAACCTTTCCAAAGCGTTTTCAGTATTTGCGTAGACAGGAACTCACTTAATACGATAATCTAAGATACAAAAATACGGCTAAATGTCACATCCTGCCCTCTTCATCGATTACTACACTCCCTGTCGTTTTGTTTCTCGCATCTCTGACTATCCTCTATCACCCACTAACACTCACCTTCGTTGTTGTCACCTGTCCCCTCTATAACATTCCCCTCCTGGTGTATTTCGTCAGCGTGTTTCCTTTCCACTGTGACAGTTCGTCTTCATTCGTTGTTTCAAGTGTCCCAGCATTTCCTCAGTGATTATTACGGTTCCCAGATTTCTTTACTCCCAACTGCGCCTTTGTCTTCTCCCTGAAGGATTGTTTGCCTGATCTCCAACTACTGACCCTGGTAAAAACCATTCTCTCTACCCAGACTTCTGCCTCCGAGTTGTGCTATCGAGTACTATTTTCCCTTTGCTCACTCAGCCCTTACACAAAATATATTAACGTTTTATCCAAAGTAACATTTGCCACTGTAAACGCAGACTGGACTGGAGGTCTGTCCTGCACTGGAGGTCTGTCGCCCAGTGAGGCTGGACTGGAGGTCTCTCCCCCAGTGGAGGTCTCTCCCTCTGTGGAGGTCTCTCCCCCTGTGGAGGTCTCTCCCTAAGTGGAGTTGGATTGGAGGTCTCTCCCCCAGTGGAGGTCTCTCCCTGAGTGGGGTTAGACTGGATGTCTCTCCCCCATTGGGGTTAGACTGGAGGTCTCTCCCCCAGTGGAGCTGGACAGTCTCTCTCTCCTCGTCAGCCTGTCTCACCTGCAGGAGCACGGCGCTGCGCCCGTCCTCGGGCTCCGTGCCGTTGACGGCCAGCGAATCAGGGCTGAGCTGGAAGACTCCGTGGGCGTCGTCAGAGGCGAGGATGGTCACCGTGATGCGGGCGGCGACCCCCAGGTTGGCTGTCGATCAGTCAACCAGACACGGTGGGTTATTAGTTAGATATTAGTTAGTCAGTGGTCTGTTTTGATTGAAGTGTTTCACAGTACTCATTGTGAGGAGGAAATGTTAACACAAAAATGTACAATAACCAAATCACATATTATATATATATGTTTCTATAATGGCATTATAATTGTTATTCATTAGATCGTATGGATCTTGATGCTAACTACGTAGAATGACCAAAGAGTGAGGAGTGGGGACGACTTGGTCATTTCACGTATCAATGTCCCCAACTAGGACGCCATGCGTGTGATCCTGTTGAGACCGGGTCAGGGAAGCAATGGGAGGAGACCAGGGGACAGCAGCTGGGGTGAGGGTAGGGGGAGGGGGGAGGGGGGTGGGGGGGGGGGACTCACCTCGGTGGAAGGCTGGAAGCAGGAGGTCATATTCACTCTCCCCACTACCACTTCCTTCCCCACGCAGGAACAGATCCACTGACGGATCACACACCAGGGGTCACACAGGGGTCACAGCAGGTCAGAGGTCAGAGGTCAAACCAAAGGAGGAGGAGGAGGAGGAGGGGCGTGGTATCGGGGTGGGTGAAGAGGTAGAGGTAGAGGGAAAGTGAAGTGCACGTCACACACAATCACACAGGAACACAGCAAGTCGACCAAAGCAGAAACTAACTTCACAGCGCTACATGCTAAAGGATAGTCACCCAATCAATAGACCTAACAGGAAGTGAGAGTGAAGGATTTATCCAATCAGCGGTACGGTTCAGACTCATAACACAACACTCAGGCCAGTGGTTCTGTTAAGCTCGTACCTCCTCCCTCCACGTTGAAGAGCTCCACTCGGAAACTCTTGTCCAGTTCGGGAACCGGGTTGTCCACAATGGTCACGGTGATGAACTTTAACCTCTCCCCTGGCAGGAAGTCCAGCATCCCCTCTGTTTCCTGGCAGAGGTAAACACAAATATCCATCAGCTCACTGAATACCCAGAATGCAACAGGAGAGTGAAGGGGTCCCGCTAGGGTTGTAAATGCTATAATCACCCTCTTTAAATATTTCCCACAATGCACCACAGGGAATGGCTACAGCAATAATTACGACAAAACACAACAAGAAAAAGGGGGAAAATCATGTCGAAAAAAAGAGCGGGTGAAAACCCATCGAGCGCGAGCGGTAAAACAAATGACCTCGTAGTCCTCGGGGCTGGCCGCCGTGAAGGGGGTGGTGCGGTACCCGACCGTGAGCCTTCCCAGAAGGCCTTGGGCCCGGCCCACCAGCAGACGCACCTCCCCGGCCTCCTCGCTGACCGAGACGCGGGCCGGCTCGACGGCCGGGCTGATCAGGCCGTCACCGGGAGGACCGGTCTGGAACTGGAGCAGACCTGGAACCAGCAGGGAGAGTGGGTGAGTGTGTGGGGGTGTGCGTGCGTGTGTGTGTGTGTGCGTGCGTGTGTGTGTGTGTGTGTGTGTGTGTGTGTGTGTGTGTGTGTGTGTGTGTGTGTGTGTGTGTGTGTGTGTGTGTGTGTGTGTGTGTGTGTGTGTGCGTGTGCGTGTGTGTGTGTGCGTGCGTGCGAGTGCCTGCCTGCCTGCCTACCTGTGTGCGTGCGTGCCGCCTGCCTGCGTGCGTGCGAGTGTGTGTGTGTGTTTTGTGAGTGTGATGATACACACTCTTATTATTATATTGAAGTGGAGTGAACGTTAATAACAGAAGAGACGGGGGGGCGGTGGTGGGGGGGGGGTTATTGTTTGTAGTGCTGTGCTGATATCGGATTACAACAATAAGCCTCTTATAAGGTACAATGTGACAAAGACCCAGATAAGCCATCACTATAAATAGAACAAGTATAAAAGATACGCTAAGTCATTGTTTCGCCAGTAAAGTTAGCTGATTAAATGGCAAAAAACAGTCTATAAACGACATGTTTACAAGCGGAAAATACTGTGTGCACAGTGTGCGTGTGTGTGTGTGTGTGTGTGTGTGTGTGTGTGTGTGTGTGTGTGCGCTTTTGTGTTTGTGTGTGTGCAGGCGTGCGTGTGCATCTGCACCATAAGGATGGTCGCTGGCGGTGACGGTGATGGTGTTGGTGGAGCTGTTGTGGTCGATGCTGGCCCCGCTGGTGGGGGTGGAGCCTGGCTTCCCGTCGGCTGACTCCGCTGACACCAGCGTGACCTGGAAGGACTCGGCCAGCTCTGGCAGGTCGTCGTCCAACACCACCAGGTTCAGCACCTGGGAACCGGCAGCACAGAGAACTGTTTGTACTTCTCACATTCTGGGATGCATTTGTGGGCGGTAGTTTGCGAAAAAGGTTGCTATCTTCGTATTATGATCGTTTTCTTCAAGTCATTGTATTTCTAGGTTGTATTTTGTTTTGAGGCAAAGCTTTGCTAACTGAAACCCAACCAACCACTAGATGGCGATAGACGTAAAGAAACATTGACAGGCCGCACAAGTCGATAACAGTATCTTGAATCAACAGCATTCAAACAATCGGTGTAATTTATCAGCTGTTAGACCATAATGTTGAATGGATCTATGAATGGATATTTGTGTACTTAACCCTAGTATATTAAACACTAACTTTACATAACTGAACATAGATTCACCAACTCTGATACACCTTTAAATCAAGATTGGTATAAGAGAATAATCTAACCATGAATGTATTATTCTGTGTGTTTCTTATATTCTTGCATTCCCTTCTCACACGTAGCAATCAGTACACACACACACACACACACACACACACACACACACACACCTCGGAGCGCTGTCCGGGCATGAAGAGCACCGCCCCGGTGGCGTTGGCGAAGTCTTGCTCCGCCGGCCCCCCAGGGCTAGAGGGTCCGGCCTCGGTGACGGAGTAGTTGACGTAGACGTGATCCAGAGCCCCCCTGGTGCGCTCGATCACACACGAGACGGTGGAGCCCTCGTCAGTGGTCTGGGAGGAGGAGGAGGAGGAGGAGGAGGAGGAGGAGGAGGAGTTGAAGAAGGAGGAGGAGGAGGAGAAGGAGGAGGAGGAGGAGGAGGAGGAGGAGGAGGAGGAGTTGAAGAAGGAGGAGGAGGAGGAGGAGGAGGAGGAGGAGGAGGAGGAGGAGGAGGAGGAGGAGGAGGAGACGAGGGGTATTATAGGGAGTTTAAGTTTGCTTTGAAAACATCAGCCAAAATTGTAATAACAGTTCGGATTTTTCTTTTTACAATGGAACTACTGAAAAGTTCCACACGCTGAAGCCCAGCTTTGTCATTATCGCAGTCACTTATCTGATATGGTATTTTTTTTTATTTATCTCTTGTAAAGTGCCTATGGATCTTTGAACGGTGCTGTATAAATCAAATGATTCCCCATCATCATCACCGGTCATCAACACACGCTGCTGGGATCTCATCCCCACTTTGCGCTGCCATCCATGTGCATGGACTGCTGCCTCCGACCCTAAAGGTCTGCTCTCATTCCTGCACAGTCCAAAAAGTCTGATTTACACATCAAGGACAACCCGATAGCGAGCATACCTCCGCCTCTCCCCGTCTCCTTGGGAGAAACGGATGAGGACGGGGTGGGGGGGGGGGAGATAGGATACAGCACCCATCTCCTGACGGAATGCCATCCCGGGGCCCCTGCACCAGCTGCCGAGCTGACGGGAGCGTGGAACTCTAGAGCCTCGCCGGGAGCCGGAGTCGGGGCTTCTGCAGGAATGTCCGCCTATCGGAGATCTGAGCCAGCGAGGTCCGGGGCTTGGCCAGCTGTCGCCGCACCTGAGACGCCCCACGCGCGTCCAATCTAACTAACACACTGAAGGGCCAAGCGTGCTCCGGCCCCTCAGCCAGGCGTGAAGACCATGAAATATGCAGGAGGACACGCGGGCGGCTCCGCGCTACACTGTCTTTCTAGGCAACGGGCGGAGATGTGTGCATACATGCATGGAGGCTAGAACCATTTAATAAGACGCGTTATTATTGTTTGTAGACTGCAGATGGCAAAATGTGTTGAGTTTTTGTGTGTGTGTTAGTGCGTCTGTGTGTGTGTGTGTGTGTGTGTGAACGTGAGTTCTTGTATGTGTTAGCGCGTGTGCGTGTGCATCTGTGTGTGTGTGTGTCTCCACGTGCACCGTTACACACAAAATATGAAATACTTTTAACTCTTGAGTATAAGTTTAAGTTATGCAGTGAAAAGTACGATAAATACGACTATTAATATCTATCTATTATTTTTAAAGCTTTGCGACCAAAATTCACTAATTGAAGGACTAAAACTAATTCTAAATCCTAAACTATTCTGCAGCTATGGGTGCTGCCCTGCGTTCTGCCCCCACGGGTAACCCTAACCCCCCTCCCCAATTGGCTGCCTGCCGTCGCTTCCCTGTCGTCATTGTGTTAAACCAGCCAATAGCGCGCCAGGGGGGAAAGCCAGCTTGGTGATTGGCTCCCGCAAAAGCGTATCGGAAGCAGAAAGAAATGTATTGCTCCTCTCCAGACCCTCCTGCAGGGCGAATTCAAATCGCCGACAGAACGGGCGGGGCTACCCAGCTACCCCCCCCCCCCCCCCCCCCCCCTACCTCGGGGATGCAGGCGCCGGTGAACCCGAAGAGCCCGTTGGCGCCGTCGCTCTTCATGACGCGCAGCGTCGCGGTGGGGCGGGGCCAGGGCAGGCGGGCGCCGCCCTGCGCCGCCACCAGCTGCAGGTAGAAGAGCTCCTCCCCTTCCTCCTCGCCGTCGTCCCGCACCTCCACCACGAAGGACTTGTTCCTCTCGTCCTGCCGGTAGCGCAGGTAGCCCGAGACCCCCCGCAGGTCAGCGCGGGCGGGCTGCGCGTGGAGCTCGTGCAGCTGGCTGCGGTTCAGCGGGGCGCCGTACAGACGCACGTCCTGGAGGAGACCCGTGAACCGCTGGCCGCCGTCGGGGTCCGAGCCCACCAGCACGGGGGCGGGGCCTGGGTGAGGAGGCGTGGTTATGTTTAGTTTAGTTAGTTTATTTGTTTCAGGGACCTTGTACAAGATACATAGTACCATAGTTCAAAAATATGTTCTGTACCAGATGTGTGTGTCTCTGTGTGTGTGTGTGGGTGTGTGTGTGTGTGTGTGTGTGTGTGTGTGTGTGTGTGTGTGTGTGTTAGAGAGTTTTGGTGCACTTCATGGAGGCGGACATGAACTGAGTAAATTAATGAGTGGAAATGATTTAGACTAAATTGAAGTTGTGAAATGTGTGTCACGGTGCACGTGCAGATACACACACACACACACACACATATATTCAGTTACACACTCACACACACATACAGACAGACACAAACACAAACAATCTTAATTAGAAAGAACATGCTGGCACGATTCTCTCATATCATGTGGATCAACATCGTTACAGTCATCTCTTTAAGACTACTGGTCGTTAACGATTATCACTGACCAGTATTCACCATCCCAGTGTAATCCTGGTAGTCCGGTCTCAACACAACAGAGCTTTGTGTTCACCAGGCCAAATTCCCCTGATTACAGGGAAGGCTTATGAATGAGAGCAGCTTTTCCAGTAACATTGGAGAAACCCAGGCGATCTACCCATACCAGTCCGGTCGAAACCAGACGACACACGTCAACAAGTCATCTCATAAAACAAAATACTCTGCAGCCCGAAACCGAACCGTTTCCCGCTTCCCCGGGCAAACCGAACATGCCGCGGTGTGCCATGGTGAACACAGACAAAGCCATCCGTCTGTGTGTTAACCTACCAGTAGTGGACAATAGCCCCCCTGACATGATAGATGGCTATCTGTACACGGGATGTGACTGAAGTTAGCCAGAGGGCCATCAGGGCCTTCGGCTCCGGCCCCAGGGGAGGTGTCTGCTTGTTTCAAACCCAGTCTGCAGCCATTGTCTTTTCACTTATTAGACAGAATGGAGCGGCGAAGAAGGAGAGCACTGGCAGCTGATTCCTTCCAGCAGTAACGACGTCCAGCAGTGACTCACTCAACCATCCCAGAGCCCTGCAGGACGGGACAATAGGCATGCCACTGGGAAGGGGGTGTGTGTGTGTGTGGGTGTGTGTCTGTCCGTGTGTGTGTGTGTGTGTGTGTGTGTGTGTGTGTGTGTGTCCGTCTGTGTATGTGTGTCTGTGAGAGTCTGTTTGAGGACAGAGTGTATTCATACAGTATGTCGCTGAGGTATCGTTTTTTTTTTGTACCCTCCAAATGTGTTAACCCATTTCACCCACTGACCACACACACACACACACACACACACACACACAAAATACACAAAGCTTATATCCCATTCGCCTTACCCTGTAAAAGCATGCCTTCATCATTCAAAACACACAAGTCAAGACCTTTAACACGCCAAAACGCTCGGCCAACGATCTTCAGCTTGCATCGCCGTGCAACGACACGTAACCCCCAGCACAGCCTCCAGTACCCCCACTACGGTGTGTCTTCACATCACAACACGTGCATCAACCCAACTCACCGTCCGCGATGCCCTCCCCCTTGATGCTCCGCAGCCCCCCATGGACGGGGCTCCCGTCCAGGAAGAACCCCACCACGCCGTCGTCCACCGTGACCAGCGCGTGGATCCAGGCGCCGTCCTCCCTCTGTCTCTCGGCCGTGGCGCGGGCCACCTGCGTGCGGTTGGCGCCCCGGGCGGTGTAGTAGAGCATCAGGCTGACGTGGCTCTGGTTGGTCTGCACCTTCACCCCGTAGTACAGCGGCCCGTCCGGCGCGCCCTTGGACGCCACGAAGCCGTCCGTGTCCGGCGCCGGCGCCATCCAGGCGGAGAAGGTGAAGTTGCCGAGGGGCCCCGGCGCGTCGGCGGGGGCCACCGTCCCGTAGGCGCCGGGCGCGCCGGAGAAGGAGCGGGCGTCCGTGCCGGAGTGGTGCCGCCGGTCGGCGGGGCGGAGCTCCACGGCGTCGGGGAAGGAGGCGGCGAGCAGGAGGTCGTCCATGGGGGGGAGGCCGCGGGGGAAGCGGGCGGAGAGGATATCCCAGGCGACCCGCACCTCGCCGAAGGCGCCCTGCTCCCGGAGCACGCTGAAGGACGCCACGTCCGACACGTCCTCGTCCGACAGCACGTCCTCCGCCACCGCCTGGTCCAGGTCGGCGTCGGCGATGGCGAAGACGCCGAAGGGGTCGTCGTTGAAGGGGACGAGCACCGAGGCGTTCAGGGGCGCGTCGGCCAGCCGGCCGCCCCCCCCTGGGTGCCCCCCTGTGTGATGGAGTGAGGAACCCAGGGTTACGGTATGTTGGGGATGCCGAAAGTAAAACTGCTCTGTGAATCATATCCTGTGAACACAGTGATTTTAATCAAATGTACAGCTCTTCAATGTGTAGCTCTACGTGGGCATGATAGTCAAGTCACTAGCTACTCTGTTTGACTCCCACCTGAAAGGTTCTTGGTTCAAACCCCAACATCAACAGTCTACCTGTAACCCCCCCTATGAGCAAGACGCCCAACCTCTACTGTCTATGCTCATTAATGACATCTAGAACGTCTTATTTTCTCTAAATGGAATAAAAGCAGACCATAGCGTCTGTGAGGACACAAACGTTATCCAATCATAAGCAGGAGTACCTGAGATGTTGACCAGTCGGAGGACGTAGTATTCGTTGAACTCGGGCAGCCCGTCGGAGATCGCCCCCAGGACGACGGGCCGGCTCCGCTCCCCGGTGCTGAAGGCCACGGAGCCCGAGGTGTTGGCGAACTCCTGGCCCTCCTCCAGCGCGGTCAGGGAGTCGTTGGCGTACAGCCGCCAGAAGATGCTCACCTCTCCAAAATGGCCCCTGGCCCGCCTCACGCTGGCACCGGGACAGAGGGGGAGATGGTTAATTCATGAAGGCGGCTGGTAGTTACCTCCAGACGGATCCAGAAGGTCGACCATGCTGCGGCCGGAGATGTTAAGGTGTTAAGGTGTTGGATGTTAAGGTGTTATGGTGTTGGATGTTAAGGTGTTGGATGTTAAGGTGTTATGGTGTTGGATGTTAAGGTGTTGGATGTTAAGGTGTTATGGTGTTGGATGTTAAGGTGTTGGATGTTAAGGTGTTATGGTGTTGGATGTTAAGGTGTTGGATGTTAAGGTGTTATGGTGTTGGATGTTAAGGAGTTGGATGTTAAGGTTTTATGGTGTTGGATGTTAAGGTGTTGGATGTTAAGGTGTTATGGTGTTGGATGTTAAGGTGTTATGGTGTTGGATGTTAAGGTGTTATGGTGTTGGATGTTAAGGAGTTGGATGTTAAGGGGTTATGGTGATGGATGTTAAGGTGTTGGATGTTAAGGTGTTATGGTGTTGGATGTTAAGGTGTTATGGTGTTGGATGTTAAGGTGTTGGATGTTAAGGTGTTATGGTGTTGGATGTTAAGGTGTTATGGTGTTGGATGTTAAGGTGTTGGATGTTAAGGTGTTGGATTTTAAGTTGTTCGGATGTTAATCCAGGGTCTGTTTTCATGGGGCAACCTAGAGACTAACATGACATTGTATTGCGATGTTGATATACATCCTTGTTATTGACAGCTTTGAAGTTGACTGAAATAAAGAAATGAAGTCACTTTACGGTTAACTAAATCACTGATGTATGGCATATGTTTTAGTCCAGTTGAGTCAAACTAGACTTTGCTATAAAACATTGAAACAATGACACAAATACAGAGACGTTCTCCGTACTAGAAGTCGTTGGTCCCGCCCTCCGCCACGGCCTTCTCCGTGGGGTCCAGGGAGAAGATCCCGTTGGCGTCGTCGTTTGCCTCGATCACCACCGTGGCCGTGTCCGCGCCGTACACAACAGCATCCCCTGGGAGACACACACACACACACACGTAAGTACACACACAAACACAGACAAACAAAAAAACAGACACGTGTGTAAGCACACACACAAGCAAACAATTCCATTATAAATGCTTTTCGTGGCCTCATTTACTTATTTACAATAACAGACAAATGTGCAAACCCTATTGAATGAGCCATGCCCAACTATTGCATGCGCTCTGCTTGAACAGAGTCAGATGTTACAAGAAGAAAACATCTGACCTTGGCAATGTGCACACAAGAGAACAGAGAGAGAGAGAGAGAGAGAGAGAGAGAGAGAGAGAGAGAGAGAGAGAGAGAGAGAGAGAGAGAGAGAGAGAGAGAGAGAGAGAGAGAGAGAGAGAGAGAGAGAGAGAGAGAGAGACACTCGTGCTGGACACATAGTTGCTGTTATTAACTCTGATGCAATAGATGGGATCCGTGTGTTGTTAAAATACAAAATAAATCTTGAAATTAGATGAAAAAGGCAAGGGCCTCATATTCCCACACTGATTTCCTCATACACAACATTCATATTCCAACCAACAACTCACGTAAAGATATCCTACATCACTACAATATAACTTCAACTATATCACTCGGGAGGGTGATATAGTTGAAGTTATATTGTAGTGGTGTAGGATATCTACACAGCGATTTAGAATGGATTTAGACATTTAGAAATCCAACCCTCAGCAGATTCTCCAGGCTCCGCTCAGAGGGCCCTGAGCAGAGGAGACGCTGGACTGACTCCTGATACGAGGGTTCATTAACTCCTAACACAAGCCCTCCACCCCTAGGGTTTCCCCCCTCCAGGTCCCTCAGAGAACACAGAGGGGCCCCTGGAGTGACCGGGCCCCTCTGTGTCTCAGAGCCTCAAGAATCTGGTAATTAAGGTCCTGTTGAGGCCCCGGCACCAGGCTTTAGTCCCTGACACACAATGCTCAGATTAGCACCGCCGCCGCCGCCGTCGCTGCAGTCAATGGGAGATAACCGCTCGACCGATGGGGAGACAAGAGAGGGCAGAGCGCAGCGAACGGGGAGACAAGACGGACGGGAAGTGGGCTCTTTGTGGTCATTAGGGACTGTTTTTGTCAATGCAGATTCATCTATGTGGAGAGTCAATGTGACGGTGTTTGTCCGTGTGTTGACGTCTCCATTTCGTTGTCAGTGGCTACCTTGTGTTTTCCTGTGGTATTCGAAGGCGTACTGTTTGTAAGGAGAGGATTTATTAACAACGCCAATCAACTTTCCTTTAAGCCATCGCTGACACACTCGGCAGGAGTGTAAGAACGTGTGTAACGTGTCGTACACACACACATGCGTGCATTAACACACATACGAGTACTCACAGTCCAACACACACACAGACAAACACAAACAAAAACACACAGATGCAGACACACACACAAACACACACACACACACACATGAACACACGCACACAAACATGCACAAACATACACACACAATAACTCAACACCCCAACACACGCACACAAGCACTCACACTCTCACACACACATACACACTCACACACACAAACACACAGGCACATACACGCACACACACACACACTCAAAGGCACACAGCGAGCACCGTCATCGGGGAGCCCTACCGGTGGCGTTGAACAGCAGGATGTGAAAGGGTTCGTCCGTCTCGGGCAGGTCGTCGTCCTCCGTCACCACGGAGACGTTCTTGGCCCACTCGCCCACCTGGTACACCAGCGTGGTGTCGTTGCCCAGCGGGGCGAGGTCCGTCGGCGAGGCGTCCCCGCTGTACTCCACGCGGTACATCACCGTGGCGACAAAGTCCGCCCGCCCGCCCCTGACCACCGTGAAGTTGGCCACGCCTCCCTCCTCGACCCGCACGACGACGGGGTCTGCCGAGAGGTCAAGGGTCGGGTCGAAGAGGGAGACCGATTTGTACCCACTTCAAGGAATCACTGCAGCGGCGTTTATCATTTACTTATGATAATATAATATAGCATTTGATAATATAATTTTAATGCACAGCTTCGTTGAATACTCAATTCCGATTGGTCAATTACAGCATTCTACATCAAGGTAAAAGATGACGATGTTTTTGTTTCAAATTATTGATTTCTTTAGTAAATACCTGCGTGATCAGCAGGATAATGTACATCAAACCAGTGTTTATTGGCAAAAGAACCCCCTACAGGGTGATGCAGGACTCCGAAGCAAACCTTAGGTCAATCATCTTTGGAATTCTTAATATTGCATAAAAAAAGTGTGTAAAATGTTTACCGGCAAAATAAATGGGATCATCATTCTTGTTGACTTGTAGACTGGCATTGAGCGCGCTCCCTAGCCTCGCTCCCCCCGTCACGTTGGTCAGGGTGAGGGTGAAGTGTTCCACCTCTTCAGGGATCTAGGCAGCACGCAGAAACAAGTCAACATACGATCATCTCATTAGAAGCCCCTGGCGGCCATTGTTGGGGTCTGATGGTTGAGGCTCCTCTACCTCGTCTGGTACAGAGCTGACGGTCAGGTTCTGGAGGAACTCTCCTTCACGGAAGACGAGGACTCCCTGGGTGGGGCTGACGTCTCCGTGGTGACCGGGATCCAGAACCCAAGACACGGACACCTCCCCGAAGCGACCCCTGTTCCTGGTGACGGTGTACGAAGCTGTACGAAGAGTACCACACACACGACGTCATGTAACGACGATAATCCCATCATCCCATGTGAGGTCATTACAGAGTATATTCAATCATACATCTCGGACCGCAGGGACGTGTGTTCATCGTCTGTCTTGAAATGCGTTCTGCCGCGAATAATCTCAAAATCTGAGGTAACGTAAAAAATTCGGAATGTATGTCTAAAATCGGACGAAGCATCAACTCGATTTGCGCAGTGGCTTTCTGTCATTCTTCCCCAATTAGTTACTAGATGTCCCTCCCCTTAAAACACACTGCAGAATTATACATTTTAGACCGCACGGATGTGTGTTAATCGTCAGTCTTGAAATGCGTTCTGCCGCAAATATTCTCAAAATCACTGAACGTCAAGCCGATTTGCGCGGTATCATTCTGTCATCCGTCTCCAATTTGTTTCTAGACGTCTGCCCCTTAAAACACACCGAACAATTTTACATTTTAGACCGCGCAAGGACGTGTGTTCATCGTCTGAAATGCGCTCTGCCACGAATAATATCAAAATAGTGGGTAATGTAAGAAATAAGAAAGTCAAGGCGAAAATCCTCCAAAGAATCAACTCTAATTATTTTGAGTGGTAGTATTCTGTGGTTCGTTCCCAGTTTGTTTCTCGACGTCTCCCCCTTAAAACGCCGCTGAGAGCAACATGTTTCTCCTGTCCCTCACGTTCTCCAATAATGTATCATTGACATGTCTCTTAGTAGGATCTGAAGGACCTCAGTACCATGGTGTGTCTCGCTCCCCTTGCTCTCGTTGATGGCCTCCGCCAGCCCTGATTGGCTGAACTCGATGACCCCATAGGGGTCGTCGCTGCTCCGCACCGTGATGTTGACCTCCCTGCGGTGGCCGATGCGACTCGGTGGAGTGCTGTGGCTGCTGAGCCCCACGGAGAAGGTCTCGTCCAGCTGGGGGAACGCACACACACGCACACACACATGCACACACACACCCACACGCATACACACACACGCGCACACACTCACAGTCACGCACACACGCATACCCATATACGCATACACACACACACAAGCAGGCACACACACACAGACACGCATACCCATACATCCACACACACACCCACAGAAACATAAACACACACACACACGTAAACAGGAATTCAAAAATGTAGACACATACAGGAACCAAAAAATGCAGACACATACACACACACACACACACACACACACACACACGTAAACATGCACAGATCAGGACCAAATGTCAAATGACAGGGCCCATTTGGTGGACCAAAAGAAGCTGAAACTATATCCTACACAATATCCTTTCAACAGCAGGCTCGTTTAGAAGGCAGTAGTTAATTACATCCCGACAGCAAACAAAAGTAAATGAAACAAAAACATTGGAAACCCTTTAAATGTACATAGTGAGGGCCGTTGTGGGTAAAAGAGACAAACTACTTCTTAAAAAAAAGGGACAACCATTTATTTGAAAGAGCAGTATTTTTTCTCCATTTGATCAAATGATCAAATGTGTTAAATGCTACACCTCAGTCAGTCAGTCAGTCAGTCAGTCAGTCAGTCAGTCAGTCAGTCAGTCAGTCAGTCAGTCAGTCAGTCAGTCAGTCAGTCAGTCAGTCAGTCAGTCTGTCTGTCTGTCTGTCTGTCTGTCTGTCTGTCTGTCTGTCTGTCTGTCTGTCTGTCTGTCTGTCTGTCTGTCTGTCTGTCTGTCTGTCTGTCTGTCTGTCTGTCTGTCTGTCTGTCTGTCTGTCTGTCTGTCTGTCTGTCTGTCTGTCTGTCTGTCTGTCTGTCTGTCTGTCTGTCTGTCTGTCTGTCTGTCTGTCTGTCTGTCTGTCTGTCTGTCTGTCTGTCTGTCTGTCTGTCTGTCTGTCTGTCTGTCTGTCTGTCTGTCTGTCTGTCTGTCTGTCTGTCTGTCTGTCTGTCTGTCTGTCTGTCTGTCTGTCTGTCTGTCTGTCTGTCTGTCTGTCTGTCTGTCTGTCTGTCTGTCTGTCTGTCTGTCTGTCTGTCTGTCTGTCTGTCTGTCTGTCTGTCTGTCTGTCTGTCTGTCTGTCTGTCTGTCTGTCTGTCTGTCTGTCTGTCTGTCTGTCTGTCTGTCTGTCTGTCTGTCTGTCTGTCTGTCTGTCTGTCTGTCTGTCTGTCTGTCTGTCTGTCTGTCTGTCTGTCTGTCTGTCTGTCTGTCTGTCTGTCTGTCTGTCTGTCTGTCTGTCTGTCTGTCTGTCTGTCTGTCTGTCTGTCTGTCTGTCTGTCTGTCTGTCTGTCTGTCTGTCTGTCTGTCTGTCTGTCTGTCTGTCTGTCTGTCTGTCTGTCTGTCTGTCTGTCTGTCTGTCTGTCTGTCTGTCTGTCTGTCTGTCTGTCTGTCTGTCTGTCTGTCTGTCTGTCTGTCTGTCTGTCTGTCTGTCTGTCTGTCTGTCTGTCTGTCTGTCTGTCTGTCTGTCTGTCTGTCTGTCTGTCTGTCTGTCTGTCTGTCTGTCTGTCTGTCTGTCTGTCTGTCTGTCTGTCTGTCTGTCTGTCTGTCTGTCTGTCTGTCTGTCTGTCTGTCTGTCTGTCTGTCTGTCTGTCTGTCTGTCTGTCTGTCTGTCTGTCTGTCTGTCTGTCTGTCTG
The DNA here is from genome assembly GCF_949987615.1 of Pollachius pollachius. NCBI lineage: Eukaryota > Metazoa > Chordata > Actinopteri > Gadiformes > Gadidae > Pollachius > Pollachius pollachius. The sequence goes on along the minus strand of NC_136934.1, from coordinate 5,424,307 downwards.
TCTGTCTGTCTGTCTGTCTGTCTGTCTGTCTGTCTGTCTGTCTGTCTGTCTGTCTGTCTGTCTGTCTGTCTGTCTGTCTGTCTGTCTGTCTGTCTGTCTGTCTGTCTGTCTGTCTGTCTGTCTGTCTGTCTGTCTGTCTGTCTGTCTGTCTGTCTGTCTGTCTGTCTGTCTGTCTGTCTGTCTGTCTGTCTGTCTGTCTGTCTGTCTGTCTGTCTGTCTGTCTGTCTGTCTGTCTGTCTGTCTGTCTGTCTGTCTGTCTGTCTGTCTGTCTGTCTGTCTGTCTGTCTGTCTGTCTGTCTGTCTGTCTGTCTGTCTGTCTGTCTGTCTGTCTGTCTGTCTGTCTGTCTGTCTGTCTGTCTGTCTGTCTGTCTGTCTGTCTGTCTGTCTGTCTGTCTGTCTGTCTGTCTGTCTGTCTGTCTGTCTGTCTGTCTGTCTGTCTGTCTGTCTGTCTGTCTGTCTGTCTGTCTGTCTGTCTGTCTGTCTGTCTGTCTGTCTGTCTGTCTGTCTGTCTGTCTGTCTGTCTGTCTGTCTGTCTGTCTGTCTGTCTGTCTGTCTGTCTGTCTGTCTGTCTGTCTGTCTGTCTGTCTGTCTGTCTGTCTGTCTGTCTGTCTGTCTGTCTGTCTGTCTGTCTGTCTGTCTGTCTGTCTGTCTGTCTGTCTGTCTGTCTGTCTGTCTGTCTGTCTGTCTGTCTGTCTGTCTGTCTGTCTGTCTGTCTGTCTGTCTGTCTGTCTGTCTGTCTGTCTGTCTGTCTGTCTGTCTGTCTGTCTGTCTGTCTGTCTGTCTGTCTGTCTGTCTGTCTGTCTGTCTGTCTGTCTGTCTGTCTGTCTGTCTGTCTGTCTGTCTGTCTGTCTGTCTGTCTGTCTGTCTGTCTGTCTGTCTGTCTGTCTGTCTGTCTGTCTGTCTGTCTGTCTGTCTGTCTGTCTGTCTGTCTGTCTGTCTGTCTGTCTGTCTGTCTGTCTGTCTGTCTGTCTGTCTGTCTGTCTGTCTGTCTGTCTGTCTGTCTGTCTGTCTGTCTGTCTGTCTGTCTGTCTGTCTGTCTGTCTGTCTGTCTGTCTGTCTGTCTGTCTGTCTGTCTGTCTGTCTGTCTGTCTGTCTGTCTGTCTGTCTGTCTGTCTGTCTGTCTGTCTGTCTGTCTGTCTGTCTGTCTGTCTGTCTGTCTGTCTGTCTGTCTGTCTGTCTGTCTGTCTGTCTGTCTGTCTGTCTGTCTGTCTGTCTGTCTGTCTGTCTGTCTGTCTGTCTGTCTGTCTGTCTGTCTGTCTGTCTGTCTGTCTGTCTGTCTGTCTGTCTGTCTGTCTGTCTGTCTGCCCGCCCGCCCCCGAGCGGGCCCCCACCTCGGGCACGCCGTCCTGCAGGGCCACCAGGGCCACCACCACCTCCCGCTCCCCGGGGTTGAACTCCAGGATGCCGGGAGCCCCGTAGAACTCCTCGCTGCCCTGGGGGGCCACGGTGTAGCGCACCAGCTGCCTCAGCAGCTGTCCCGCCGCCCGCAGCACGCGCAGCTCCACCGCCTCCCCTTCCTGCGCCGGTCAGGTGCATCGTGGGTAATGGAGGGAGGAGGAGTTCATCAATAAGGGGGTTGACGTGGTTTTTTTTGTGATCAATTTTTTTTTTTTTTTTTTTTGAGGATTCACAAAAGTACAATTATAGTGGTCAGAGACACATGAAACATGGTTGACATGTATTAGATGGGGGTCGCTGATAAATAAATGCACCTGGAATATGTTGTGTGCCGAGTTATGGGGGAAAGCAGGAACGAGGTTGTTTGGGTGCTTTTGGGCAACAAAGGACAGCTTTGATGGGAGTGGTGGTATGTACATTTACATTCAGGGCATTTAACTGTTGCTTTTATCCAAAGCCACTTACAATAAGAACATTTGTAAGAAGAAAGAGAAACAGCAATAAATCGCTGTCGGTACAGCAAGGATGTTTATATAACCAAGGGCCAAGCACTAACAATCGCCAGGTTAACCCATTCCCCGTATACAACAGAGATAGCTAGGACAAGATGCTAAGTGCTATTTTTTTAAGTGAAGGGACGTACAACCCACAATAAGGGCGTAAGAGGGGTGTTTTTAGGAGAGTCCAGGTGAACTCTGAACAAGTGAGTCTAAGTCTCTTGCGCTATGTGATGCCTGGAGTTTATCTTTTTATAGTGAAAGAAGACTGTTCCCTTAGTGTCGTTCTGACAGTGTTTTAAGGCTTACGTTGATGACCCAGGGCCCTTGGTCTGAGAACTGGAAGACGCCCCCCGGGTCGTCATTCTCCAGGATGACGATCTCTCTGCTGGTGAAGCCGGCCTTCAAGATCTGGTTCTCCACGTTACTCCTGATACACACACACGCACGCACGCACGCACACGGGCACACACATGCACACACACACAAACACACGGGCACACGCACGCACACACACACACACGGGCATACGCACACACAGGCACACACACACACACATGGGCATACGCACACGCACACACACACACACACACGGGCATATGCGCACGCGCACGCACACACACACACAAGCATACGCACGCACGCACGCACACACACACACACGAGCACACGCACGCAGGCACATACACACACACACACACACACACACACTCATGCACACACACACACACACACACACACACACGCACACACACACACACACACACAGATACAGGCGCACACAAGAAGGTGGACGCGCACGCACGCACAAAAACACACACACACACATAAACAATTACATGGTTGATAATGGATGTTGACGAGGACAAAATGAAGAGCAGATACGGTACAGTGGAAAGAAATATGAAGCGTGAAGGGAGCGATGAAGAGGGATATTATTGGCCATCGCCGTCGGCAACCGGGGACAACAATATTCCTTTTCACACTCATCACTCGTGGAACAATAATGTGGGGAGAAAACCTCTGAGTTGGTCAGCTCAAGACAAAGTATGTCTGACTCATCCAGTGGCAGGCAGAAGAATGAAACGCCTAAACTTCTTAACCTTGAATCCTTAAACATTTCTAACTAGTGGAGTCCTCGCATTCTTCCTCGTTTGTTCGTCACCGACCCCGAGTGCCAAAGGCCTCCGGTTTGGAGTAGACTTATTAACACTGCCAATCAACTGCCCTTCCCCTTCCTGCCGTCCCCCTGCAGGAGTGTGTGAATGTGTGTGTATATCGGTGTGTGTGTGTGTGTGTGTGTGTGACTGCGTGCCTGTGTGCGCCTGTGAGTGTGTGGGTTTTTGTGTCTTTTAGTGTGTGCGTGTGCGTGTGTGTATGTGTGTGTGTGTGTGAGTGTGTGTGTGTGCGTGTCCACCGGGAGCCCAGCACGCACCACGTAGCGGTGGTAAATTAGAGACAGAGAGCGGGACAGAGCGAGGCACAGCAAACAAACAGCCGCAGCCGAGCCACTGCCCGCATACAAACACGGACGCCTTCACAGCGGCGCACAATCGCCGCTCGTTAAACCAGAGAGGGAAAAGGTTCTTCATTTACTCCACAACAACCCACTGCTTCCTTTAGCCTCCCCCCGTTTTACACCTCGACAAAGTCCCCGCACCCCCCACAATCACCACCACCACCACCACCACCATTCCCGCCCCCACCACCACCCCATTCACCACAAGCACCACCCCCACCACCGCCACCACCACCGGCACCAGCACCAGCACCACTCCACTCTTCCCCATCCCCACAGCAAGCAAAGGTCCCCAGAAAGTCCTGAAGTGGACCCTTCTCCCATAAAACAGAGTCTTGATTCACGCCACACACACACACACACACACACACACACACACACAATGGCGGCCGGCTCCGTGCGCCGCACTTACCCAAAGAACACCACAAAGCGCGCCGTCTCCACCCTGCCGGAGAGCGATGGGAGGGAGAGAGACACACCGTTCTCATCAGAGCTCCTCAGAGCCCCCCCCCCCCCCCCCCCCGACACAGCACACCCCCTCCCCAAACACGGACACACACACCGCCCCCCCTCCCCTGATGCACACGCTGACGGACTCTCGCGTCTCCAAACGTTGGGCAGAGGGGGAAGCACGCGAGCATTGAGGCAGCGCTCACTGCTCCACCGGGCTCTGATACGTGAGGACGACCGCATGCAGCACTGGGACAACAGCCTTTAGCACTGGGACAGCAGCATGCAGCACTGGGATACAGCATGCAGCACTGGGACACCAGCATGCAGCACTGGGACACCAACATGCAGCACTGGGACAAAGCATGTAGCACTGGGACAACAGTATGCAGCACTGGGACAGCAGCATGCAGCACTGCGATACAGCATGCAGCACTGGGATACAGCATGCAGCACTGGGACACCAGCATGCAGCACTGGGACACCAACATGCAGCACTGGGACAAAGCATGTAGCACTGGGACAACAGTATGCAGCACTGGGACAAAGCATGCAGCACTGGGACAACCGCATGCAGCACTGGGACAACAATATGCAGCACTGGGACAGCAGCATGCAGCACTGCGATACAGCATGCAGCACTGGGATACAGCATGCAGCACTGGGACACCAGCATGCAGCACTGGGACACCAACATGCAGCACTGGGACAAAGCATGTAGCACTGGGACAACAGTATGCAGCACTGGGACAAAGCATGTAGCACTGGGACAACCGCATGCAGCACTGGGACAACCGCATGCAGCACTGGGACAACAATATGCAGCACTGGGACAGCAGCATGCAGCACTGGGATACAGCATGCAGCACTGGGACACCAGCATGCAGCACTGGGACACCAGCATGCAGCACTGGGACACCAGCATGCAGCACTGGGACAAAGCATGTAGCACTGGGACAACAGTATGCAGCACTGGGACAAAGCATGTAGCACTGGGACAACCGCATGCAGCGCTGGGACAACCGCATGCAGCGCTGGGACAACCGCATGCAGCACTGGGACAACCGCATGCAGCACTGGGACAACAATATGCAGCACTGGGACAGCAGCATGCAGCACTGCGATACAGCATGCAGCACTGGGATACAGCATGCAGCACTGGGACAAAGCATGTAGCACTGGGACACCAGCATGCAGAACTGGGACACCAGCATGCAGCACTGGGACAACCGCATGCAGCACTGGGACAACAGTATGCAGCACTGGGACAACCGCATGCAGCACTGGGACAACAGTATGCAGCACTGGGACAACCGCATGCAGCACTGGGACAACCGCATGCAGCACTGGGACAACCGCATGCATCACTGGGACAACCGCATGCATCACTGGGACAGCAGCATGCAGCACTGGGATAAAGCATGCAGCACTGGGACAACCGCATGCAGCACTGGGAAAAAAACATGCAGCACTGGGAGTGGGCGTTCATGATTCTTGAGATCTCAAGAACCGAAACCCCAAGTTTCCCATGTTTGGGGTCAGAGAGGTGAGCAGCATGGAACCCTGCTGGGTTGAATGTTGTTAAATGAGTAACACCCCCCCCCCCCCCCTTACCTATCCAGCGAGAGCAGCAGCGTCTCGTTGACCTCTGGGACATCGTCGGCCATGACGGTGAAGTTGATGAAGGCGTCGCTCTGGCCCGACAGGAAGACCACCGAACCCCGGAAGGGTCGGAGGTCGTCGGCGGTGACGTCCCCCCGGCCGGCGCCCACCGCCCGCAGGCTCCAGAACACCTCGGCGCGTCCGTCCGTCCCGTCTCGCCGCAGCGCCAGGGACACCTTGTGGAGTTAGACGTTACCATGGTTACCGGTGACAGCACGGCTGCTGGTCACTGCTGATACACTAGTGTACTGTACGGGTCATTCTTGTGATTACTGGTACTGGCAAAATAGAACAAAACACACCACAGACGTCCGTCTGATACAAAACACGTGTTTCTTTTGTATTTAGAATTAATATTATAGATTTTTGATGTAATTCACTGTGCATTTTGTGTGTTCCATAAACCCCATTTAAAAAAATCCTTCAGACATTCAAACCATTCAAAACGATCGGCAAATCCCCTCATTAACAAAAAGTTTTTAGAGAATGATCCTGAGTCTGGACCAGGGGCATAACCACATTGCCCCCCCCCCCCCACGAGTATGGAAAAAATAAATAATAACAATCCTAAAATCAAGCCGACAAAGGGGGCTGGCTCTCCCTTTGTCTACGCTGATTGATCCACAGTTTGAGATCTAAATGTCGACAATCAAGCCCCCCCCCCCCCGACAATAAAGTGCCACTCCAAATATAAGACTGGCCCGAGCTGGCCACCACAGTAATAAAGTCCTGGCATCGCCCCTGGTCTGGACACATTGCAAAGCCAATCAGGACTGGACGTGAGCGAACGTCCCGCCCTCAAACTGAACCTCGCTATAAAAGCAGCCGGGCTTCGGGGGCCCTACCGTGGTGGCGTTGGCGTCCTCCGGCTCGACGACCGCCAGGGTGGCGTTGCTGGTGAATCCGATCTCCCCGTTGGCGATGTCCGGGGTCACGGTCAGGGTCAGGTTGAGAGCCCCCCCGAACCGCGGGCTGATGGAAGGGATGGGGGTCCGGATGTCCACCAGCTCCACACTGTCCAGCTGGAGGAGCGGGGGGGGGGTATAAGAGGGTCTCTGAAGCCACAGGAGGAGGACTGAGGGAGCCACGGGCCTGATGTCTGCATTCACATATATCTTCATGTCATCACAGCCTATCACTGGCTGGCTGTGCTCCCCTTTCAAGTGGGAGTTGTAAGGGTGTGTATCGTTGAAGAGGATGACCATGTTTCATGAGGATGGAGATACACGATACTACAATGGAAGTCGGCCTGCTCCATGAGCTAATTCTAGTTGATTGCATATTTAGGGGGTTTAAGCAGACGATAGTTTGTTCGGGACAATTCGTTTGACCAAACCAAGCTCTTTTCTCGAATTTTCCGTTGTTATTACACTTATAATTATTATAAATACCGTTTTTTATACAGCATCATCTGTACACATATATATATATAAACACCTACCTTGATTTAATTAAATTGTGATTACAATTTTACTTTGCTCTATCTGATTTTATAAATACTAGTAATTTTACTAGTAAAAAAATACTTACTAATAAAAAATAATAATAATATATTATCTAAGCACTGCCGAAGGGGGCTGGCTTGTTACGCATTTCCCTGCCGGTCAAACATGGAAATGACTTTGCATGAGACAAACAAAAAAAACAACCTCAACTTCAGCCAATTATCATCATCATCCTCCTCATCATCATCATCCTCCTCCTCCTCCTCATCATCATCCTCCTCCTCATCATTATCCTCATCATCCTCCTCCTCATCATCATCATCCTCATCATCATCACCATCATCCTCCTCCTCCTCATCCTCCTCTTCATCACCCTCCTCCTCCTCATCATCACCATCATCCTCCTCCTCCTCCTCATCACCCTCCTCCTCCTCATCGTCACCATTATCCTCCTCCCCCTCATCCCAGGGATGCAAACACATGTATGACAAAAAAAGAGAGCGCTACCCAAAGTCGGAAAAAATATGACGGCGTAATATCCTATTAACATGAGAAGGCCTACGCTATATGCTTTAATAAATAGGAAATTCAATTTAGCATACACTGCTTCATAAGAGACAGACGGACAGACAGCACCAGCTAATCTTAAGCAAAATGATTGTGTCTTACCTTTATTTATGTGGCAGTGATCTCATCCCGTGGTGTAGCCTACCACGTCCACTTAGTTAAACAAGTTATCAAAGTTATCTGAAAACTAGTAGGTACTGGTCCACAGCGTCCCCATTGAATCCTACGGGAGACCCTGTCGGAGACCCTCTCCGTAGCTCTACGTGCGCATGCGCATCCAATATTTAACTATCAGGCAAGGGCTGTGATTGGTCCCCTAACAAAATAATTTCCGGAATCACTTTTCTTTACTTCGAAGGCTCGAGGGGTCTCAGTCAGATTACGGATTATTGACACCTGCACGCGCGCACCGATCGACACGCACACGCCCCCCCGCCCAAAAAAAAAAAAACTCTTCGGATCTGCACGAACCAATCTATGATAAAAAAGCGACTCGCGCCAAAAAGTGCGCCGTTTGCATGTCTGTCATCCTCATCATCACCATCATCCTCATCATCACCATCATCCTCATCATCATCCTCATCACCCTCCTCCTCCTCCCCACTCACCAGTATGAGGAAGTGCGCTCCGTTCTGCAGGAAGGCGTCGTTCCTGATGGGAAGCTCTAGCCCCGCCCGCTGCTGGCCGTCCGAGAAGCGCAGGCTGAGGGAGCGGCTGACGTTGAGGACGTGGTCCCGGGCCAGGCCGGGGTCCAGGGGCCCCGCGGGGAGGTAGAGGGCCGTCAGCCGCAGGGCCACGGCCCCCAGGGCCCCGCCCTGCCGCAGGAAGCCGAGGGACAGGAAGCGGCGGTCCAGGTGGCTCTGGATGCTCTGCTCCTCCCGGGGGTCGAAGCCGAAGGAGCCGTACACGTCGTCGCTGTCCTGGAGGTAGAACACCATCTGGGTGGAGGAGGGGGCATGGAGGTTAGAAGTCGTCAGCCTCAGACCCTGTGGTGGGTGGGGGGGCGGGGCTTAGCGTCGGCGGCAGGCAGGGGGGGGGGCAGCGAGAACCGGCGAATCGGACGCAGCAGTGGGAGACGAGCACGATGAGGGAACAAGACCTGAGCACTGGCGTGACGTCTCTTTCTCTTAGAGTGAGGCCGGGTCAAACCCATGCTGGTTTGCACGAATGATTGTATTTTTATTGGTTTTATGGAGTCTATTGGCATCATGTTATACTGTTGTGATCTGTTGCTGTGCGTATTCTTTAATATGTTGTACTTTTCAGCCATCCTGTGCCTAGCTTAATATCTTGCCAAAGGATTACAGTTGAAAATGAGCCTGCTGGCTAACACTGGCACATTTACAGACATGTAGATTAATGTGCACTGTCTTTTAAATAAATGAAAAAAACATGGCTATCGGAGTGACATGAACTCAGAGGCATTCAGAGTACATGATGTATATAGTATTTATAGTGCAGATAGTATATGTACTGTATATGAAAGGTGATGTTGAACAAGCCTAGCCCGAGCCGTGGAGGTTGGGCACTCAAGTTTTCCCTCCTCCGCTCAATAAAAGGCTTTACCTTGAGCTCTGTGTCCTTCCTTCCTTCCCCTGAGTATTGAGAAAGCTCTGCTACAGACCCGTATCAATCGTTGATGCATTAAGCCTTATTGAGTTGTGTAACAGACGGTTGTATCCTGAGTGTATCACAGTGAATTTAATTCAGGTCATTGTCATTCAGGAGCTGGTTTCGAGGATCAGGACGTCTTGCTCAAGGATGCCTACAGGTCGGTAGTCTTCAGAGGCTGGGGAAGCGAACCTGGGACCCTTTTGGGCGGGAGAAATACAGCCTTTGTTCACTGTGCTATCTTGCACCCTTTATGAGACGGATTCACTGGGCCTTGTCTGAGGGGAAGTTTAGATTGGAGCTTTAGTGGGAGGGTCTCATGAACAAACCCCCTGGAAGGGAGAGAAACCAAAGCGAAAAAAGTGAATCATCTGGTGGTAAAGTGATAAAAAATTAAATAAAAGAAAATAAATTAAATAGATATATATTTGACAGAATTATTCCTCTCTTTTGATTGAATGTGTTGAAAGGAAGCAGAGATTTCGGAACTATGATTCAAAGGTGCGTCAAGAGGGAGGGAGGGAGAGAGAGCGAGAGCGAAAGAGAGAGAGAGAGAGAGAGAGAGACCACAACTGTGAGCACTAGAACAGAGCGGCGAGCTAAATCCAGCTCAGCCTCCTCCTCTTTAATTAACTCACTGGAGCCGGCTACCTCTGGTGACCTGGGTCCCTCCGGTGACCCCTACAGCACCGCTCCGACCCAGAGGCCGGTCAGCCCTGACCCGGCAGCCGCTCAGCTCCGACCTATCCCCAGGGGGCTGGCTCTCCCTTTGTCTACGCTGATTGATCCACAGTTTGAGATCTAAATGAGGCGTAGCGTCCGTTTACCGAACGCTTTACCGCAAACGAGGAGCGTTCTGTTCCGGTTAATCCTTACGGGAATTTTGTGCGGAACTGTCAACAGACACATGGCCGACAGACTCTCCGCCGTCAACCCCCCAACCCTGGGGAGGCTGTAGCTGTGTGTGTGTGTGTGTGTGTTCACTGTGGGTGGGGGGTAATATGTGTCAAATCCAATGAGCTGAACACAAAGTGAGCCTGATCTGCCCACTGCTTTCACACATCGCCGCAGGACAGAGCTGGGTTAAAGATGGAAGCTATAAAAATGCCTGTCTCACCCAACCACCCACATATTTAGAATGCACACACACACACAAACACACAAATGCTCACATGCACGGACAAACGCACACAGGGACACACATGCAAATACATACGCATTGATGGATATACACAAATGGGCGAGCAATACAGACATATGCATACAATAGTGTGTGATTTAGCCACATTAAGAGAATAGTGGTAAGTCATTGATACTCCCACACACACACACACACAGTTACATATAACAGGTCCAACCATATCCTCTTGCAAATTGAAAGCCTCACTATTCTGATCAAAGTTGGAGAAAACTGGTTCTCTCTCTCTCTCTCTCTCTCTCTCTCTCTCTCTCTCTCTCTCTCTCTCTCTCTCTCTCTCTCTCTCTCTCTCTCTCTCTCTCTCTCTCTCTCTCTCTCTCTCTCTCTCTCTCTCTCTCTCTCTCTCTCTCTCTCTCTCTCTCTCTCTCTCTCTCTCTCTCTCCTGACCTCCATGGGCTCGTCCACCTCCGCTCCCCCGGTCACGGTGTCGGACAGCAGCCGGAGGAGGAAGGCCTCAGCCTCTTCGGGGAGGTTGTCGGGGACCACGTCCAGGACCAGCACGGCGCTGGTCTGGCCGGCGGCGAACAGCAGTGTGCCCGCCGCGGGCGTCAGGTCGTCGGACACGGGCGCGCCGGGGGTTGAGTTACGGCTCACGGTCCAGTTGACGGACACCTCACCATGGTTACCCCCGTTCCTCACCACGGAGATCCCCTCGAATCTAACGGTCGAACCCCGGGGGACGGTAGGGGGGAGGGGAGGGGAGAGGAGAGGAGGAGAGGAGAGGAGAAGAGAAGAGGGGAGAGTAGGAGAGAGGAGGGGAGATTAGGAGAGAGGAGGGGAGAAGAGGGGAGAGGGGGGGGGGGGAGATCGAATGGATTATTGTTTGCATCCTTACAGAAAGTTATATAGATGTATAATAAAACCAGCTTAATGAAGATGCAAGATGTAGCTGGGCAATCTGATTTGTGGACTGGATTATATGCTTTGGTTAAACGCACAGAGTGCATTCTAGACTATTAATGCCATATCATTACAAATCAAAGTGCTGAACTTTAGAAAAGTAGAAGATAGATAGTTGTGGATATCTCAACCTAATTACAAACCTTCTGTTCTGGTCTCAGAGACTCTGCACTTTATTTGGAACTAGTTGTTTTTTAATCTACGCTTCACAGATTGTAAATCGTTGTTAAGGCGTCTGCTATATAAATGTAAATGTAAAAGTATTTTAAACTTGTGTACACAATTAATGTCATTTCCTTTGATCATTTTATCATTATGTTTGTATGAACAGTAATTTATGCGCCCTTGGCCGGGTCTCTCTTGGAAGGGAGATTTAAAACCTCAATGAGACTTTCATCTGGTTAAATAAAGGTTGAATCAAAAATCCAAAAGAAAACATTTGAGGGCTTCTTCTTCTTCTTCGCCCACCTTTGCGTGACGTCCTCGTTGATGCTGACCGGCCGGCCCGGAGCGGCGGCGGCGCCGACCAGGGACAGCACGCCGTGAGGCTTGTCGTTGGGCTCGATGGTGACCAGCACGGCGGCGGGCGCCACCAGCACGGCGTCGCCGCGCACACTGTCCTCCCGCAGCACCACGCTGAACGACTCGGCGATCTCCGGCACCGCGTCGTCGCTCACGTTGAACAGCAGCCGCGCCTCGTACACGAAGGGCGGGAAGGTGAGCGTGCGGACCGCCTGGAGGTCCGTGAAGTCCACGGCGGGCGTGGCGCCGGCGGCCCCGTTGCTGCTGACTACCACGTAGTCCACGGACACCTGGGGGGGGGGGAGAGAGGCGTGAGGACGGGGATACATGGGGGAACTGGACAATGGGTCGCCAAAGCTCTGCCCCGCGACCGAACATATGGAGGACGACTGGAGAGCGGGAAACACCTAGCCTGGCTATTGCCAGACCAAGCTCAATGGTAGATTGCACGTTGGTCTGGGGATGCGGCTGTCATTTTCTTCAGCACAAGAGGCTCGAACAACTGGCCTAGTTCAAATGACTGTACGAAATTCGGGACTTGCCGCCGCTTCCCTGTCGTCATTGTGTTAAACCAGCCAATAGCACGCCAGAGGGAAAAGCCAGCTTGGTGATTGGCTCCCGAAACAGCGTATCGGAAGCAGAAAGAAATGCATTGCTCCTCTCCAGACCATGGACATATTATAGAATGGACACCGGATTCCAAAATGGCGCCCATTCATACCTATGTAAACTCCTCAATGGCGCAGGGCAACATCAAGGAGAGATATGCTTCCGCATCACGGGAGCCTAGCCACGCCCTAGTTCATGATGTACCGGATGCAGAAATATTCTTGTTTTTTAGTATTGTTAGCATTGTAGCATCATAAGCGAGAGGACTGAGCGATCGCAGTCGCATTGTTTACCGACCATGGAAGTATAGGTTAACTTCATAAATATGAAAGATTGCTCCATATAACATATAATACCAACAACATAGTAAATGTATGTTGGCCTAGAAAAAAATACAGTTCAATGTTATTGCTTAAGAAACATATTCCATCCAACTATTTACGAAAAATGCTATCAATAATTTATATACAAATAAATGGTTACATATCGATCAGCAACGAGGTTGGAGTAGCCTACCCTCATAAATATTTGTAATAGGCCTACACCATCATTGTTACCTGTCATACATAGCTAAACAAGCAAATGAAAATTAAATACTAACACAACTGAAATGTTTATTAGGCTATTTACAATATTATAAAAATGATACCGTAATGCACCCGTTCTTTGTCTTTGGATCTTTTGAATGAATGGATCAATAAATGGTGAATCGCAATGATCGCAAGCAGAGGAACGTGAGAGTCATTGAGAAGCAGCTGAACCAGCCTAAAAATCCCTTTATCACTAAATCACTTTTAGTGATAAAAAGTCACCACAGTGCCTAAAAACCATCAACGTCATTCATGTTAAGTAAAAGGAAAAACCTCGGACACGAGAAGTTAACGGAGCCGTGCACTAGGCCCTCTCGAATGCCGGGCCGAAACAGCATTTGTTTCACTACGACTCCTTTCAGCTGCCCACCCCTCGTTCTCCAGCAAAAAATAATAACATAAAACGGCTAATAAAACGCTTGAGGTGCATTTTGAAAAGAGAAAACGTACATGTTTTTAGGTCATGGCATAAAGATAATTATGAGCCTTTGATTGATTGATATCCAGTCATTTTTTGCAGAGACGCATTCCTGTTCCCCACTTGTGTTGGAGTGAACGGAGATATCTACTTCTGGGCCCCTTGAATCGAGGGACCCGTCAAAAGCCCGCTTAAACAGCTGCAATACCAGACTTGGCCACTGAGCACTGGGGGCTTGCTCCAGACCCTTCTGTAGGGCGATTTGAAATCGCCGGCAGAATGGGCTGGGGGTAGCCAGTCAAGGAAACACCCTAACAGCTGCTGTTTGTGTTTCTCTGGTGTTTCGTAGTTAAAAGGGTCTCCGTCAAGGAGGGAGCTTGAGTGTAACTTTATTGGGGGGGACTAGCGGGTAAGTGGTGGTGCATCCAGACCCTGTCAGTGGTCAAGACGTGAGGGGCTTCCAGCGGTGTGGTGAGCGGTCGGAATCTAGCTAGCCAACGTACGGGCGTTTGGTGCTTTGGACTCATTAAACATGAGAGGAAACATTTAGGTTTAGAAGTGAAATAGCTGTTTGTTTTAAGAGTCCGCCGGCTTTAGAACGCCAAACGAAGCTGTAATCTGATTGGATGCGCTTCTTGAGGTCAGCGTTGAGGTGGAAAATACGAGCGGTCCGCTATGCCGAGGGAATCACGAGCTCTCGGTTTGGCTTCAACGTCTGACTCCGTAGGAACACGGTGGCAACGCTGGCACTGAACGAGTCCACTGCTTTCTGCTTTACATTGAGGGCATTTAGCAGACGCTTTAATCCAAAGCAACTCACAACGGTCCATACACACATTCACACACAGACGGCAGTGTCAACCACGCAGGGCGACAGCCAGCTTGTTGGGAGCAGTCAGGGGGAGGCGTCTTGCTCAGGGACACCTCGACACTCAGCAAGGTGGAGCCTGGGATTGAACCAGCAACCCTCCGGTTAACAGTCAACCTTCCCTTCCTCCTGAGCGAGTTCAACCCCAGCACTTTACCACCCTATGACCAATGACCCCCTGTAACAGCACACACACACGCACGTACGCAAGCACGCACACACACACACACACACACACACACACACACACAACCACACACACACACACACGCATACACACACACACGCACACACAAACACACAACAACACACACACACCAGCATATCGTGACCACCCACCTCGGTGTCGTCTGAGCCGATGAGCGGGCCCCCCTCAGTGAGACGGCCCCGGGTGACGGTGAGGGCGATGACCCCGGCCGTCTCGGGGACCCCCAGCGAGGCCTGGGAGAAGCGCAGTGGGCTGTCGTTGCGCCGGACCCTCAGGGCCACCATGCTGCCGTTGGGCCTCAGGAGGGCCCCGCCCGCCACGCCCGTCAGACGCACCCAGAACACCTCGTCGTCCTCGGGGGTCTGGAGGAGGGAGAGGACACATACACACACACACACACACACACACACACAAGTAGACACACACACACACAAGTAGACCCACGCACACACAAGTAGACACATACACACACACGCACACACAAGTAGACACACACACACGTAGACACATACACACGCACACACACACACACAAGTAGACACACACACACAAGTAGACACACACAAGTACACATGTACGTACGCACACGCACACACACACATAAACACACGTACACACACACACACAGACATACACGCGCACACACACACACAAAACATGAGAAGGATAATTCAAGCTGCAATCTGGAACAGCCACTTCACTTGACTACCATTAATAAAAAAAGATATGTATAATATCTGTCCACTAGCCTTGTGGTCTTACTAATGCAGTTACTCTTTTCCTCCTTAGGAACCATCTTGTGCAGCACAGTGCAGAGGCACTCCTATCGGGTGTCTGTTCTGATTGAGACTGAACTGAGGCAGCAGCCACTGGATCAACGACTTCAGGACATAAGGACTGGGTTCAGGGCTCCTGCTTACCTGGTCGTTCTGGATGGAGATGTTGAAGACCACCACAGCCATGCCGGGGGGGATGGTGATGTTCCCTCTGTCTGGGCTGAGGTCCTCGATGGCCGGGTTCGGACCCCCGGACACCTGGCAGGTAGGAGGGGCAAACTGATGAGGGGACACTCATATGGACCGTGGCTCAGACTTAGATCAAATGTGTGTTAGA
The DNA here is from genome assembly GCF_949987615.1 of Pollachius pollachius. Classification (NCBI taxonomy): domain Eukaryota; kingdom Metazoa; phylum Chordata; class Actinopteri; order Gadiformes; family Gadidae; genus Pollachius; species Pollachius pollachius. The sequence goes on along the minus strand of NC_136934.1, from coordinate 5,408,732 downwards.
CATGTTTGGATCTTCCTGTGAGTTTGGGTCCTTCTGGCTGTAGAGCTCTTACCTCATAGTGGACGGTCACCGTTCCATACGTGCCCTTCTCTCTGACCAAGGTCAACGGCACAAGATGGCTGCCGTTCTTTGGTTCATCCACGGTGATCTCTTCGGTCTGAGGGGAGTGTGCATCCGGTGGGAAGTTTGTTTTTTTAATAATGAGAAAACAAGCGATAAAGATAGAGTGTGGTTTGATAAAAACAACATACTGTAAGTATCAAGTACAATTCACTCGCACATTGCTTGAAAATTGCAAGTGTCAAAAATAAGCATTTCAGCAAATTTGTAAAAATAGTCTGGCCATCCCAGAGAAAACAAACAATGAAACAAGCTTAAGAAAAAGCAAAGGGCAGGAAAGGCCGTCTGGAGAACAGAACCAGCAGTCTAGCACACACACTGAGACTGGAGGGGCTGTATCGACCCTCAGTAAGTCAAATCGTTTGTCGGTAAGAACCCCTCTGGCAGTAGGGTGGTCGACTGATCTCCGATAAGTAGACGTTGCCATAGTTACCCCTGAAAATACCAACACATTGTTTTCCCCGGCGAAAATGTACAAAACTAATATATATATTCATATTTAGTTTATTTGTTTTTTATAATTTAAAAAGTTGGGAAGAATCGCAAACAAAACCCATCTTTGTACACAGGTGCAGAGAAGCGTGTCAGGAACACATGGGGTTCTTACAGAGTTGAAGGCAATGATTCCAAAGGCGTTGTCATTGGACAGGATGGTGACGGTGGCTTTGTTCGGCGTTCCCAGTCTCACGCCATTGGACGAGCTCTGGGAAGGTAAGAAGGAGTGTTGAGGTAAAGGTTAGCTTTCCATAGATCCCATGTACCCCTTTAACGCAAAGAAGGATTCCCAACAAGAAAAAGCGGTTAATTGGTTTGTGAATTCACACGCATAAAGAAAAAGCCCAAATCAAACGAAGACCCTGCCCTGTCCACTGAGTTCCCTTGAGCGCTCCTCTCTACGAACGAGAGGTCCCTGCCAGAGCGACGGCACAAACGCAGGAGGCGCTGGACCTGGCCCCAGCCCCTGGCCCGGCTGCTGTGCCAGGCTGGCTCCAAGGGTCAGTGTTAGGGTTAGGGTTAGGGTTAGGGTTAGGCGGGTTCTACTCAGCGGGCTTCAGGACCGCGCTGCCAGGCTGGCTCCCAGCAGGGGCGTTAAGGGCCGCTGGGCTCTTTCAATCAGGACTCAAGACCTGAGACACCAACCGTCACCACTCACAACCGTCACCACTCACAACAATCACCACAAAGCGGCTCTACCAAGCGCACACACCGAGTTGTGTTTTTCTGCCTAAAAAAAACACACAATATAGCCAACGGAACCGCTTCGTTCTCCTCCCCAGAAGAGTCGTCTGTTCCTCAGAGGAGAGCCAGCCAAGCCTGCTCCTAGTTTTTCTCCGGTGCCCGTGTTGTTTTGGTTTTGGCGACCACCCTGCGACGTGTTTGGAGCGCGCTCGCACATTGGAAATCATTGTCGGGGCATTGTCAAACATCTGGTCAGGCTTCAGATGAGTGTGTAGCGTGTGTGTGTGCAGTGGCATGGTGAGGAGACAGAGCGATGAGCTCTGGCACTGCTGCCTCTGGTCAAAAGCCAATTACAGAGCCCTACACAGAATTGATTTGGTTTTGTTTTCTTGTCGTTTTCATACGCTGCCAAAGACACAGCAGGGGGAGGCCCAGGGCGAGAAACAGCTACACTGATGGGTCTATCTGTGTTCAGTTGTTGGGAACATAAAAAAATAATAATAGCACAACAAAAAGAGAGACTGAGAGACAGGGAGAGCGAGAGCGAGAGCGAGAGAGAGAGAGGGCGAGAGAGAGAGGGCAAGAGTGAGGGAGAGAGAGAGAGAGAGAGAGAGAGAGTGAGAGCAAGAGAGAGTGAGAACAAGAGAGACATGGAGAGAGAAAAGAAGAGCGAAAAAGACAAAGAGAAAGGGAGTGGGAGAGAGGGATAGGGAGAGAGAGGGAGCGATAGAAATATAGAGAGAGGAAGCGAGAGAGAGAATGAGAAAGTGCAAGAGAGAGAGAAAGAGGAAGAGAAGGCGAGAGAGAGAGAGAGAGAGAAAAGGTGAGAGAAAGAGAAAAGGAGAAAGGCGTAGAGAAAGGGATAGGGAGAGCGAAAAGGAAAGAGAAAAACAGAAAGGGAGAGAGAGAAAGAGAGAGAAAGATGGAGAAAGAAAGAGAAAGGGAGTGAGACAGAGAGAAAGAGAAAGGGCAAGAGAAAGAGAGAGAGAGAGAAAGAAGGAGCAAGAGGGTGAGAAAGAGAGCGGTCGAGAGAGAGAGAGAGCACAAGAAAGAGAGAAAGAGAAAGCCCTCTCCCCTCTCCCCCTACACCCCTCTATTCACAGGGCTTTCCCAGCTGTAACAGAGCTTTCTTTGAGTCGCTGAGCTCTTGTAGCGGCCGACACGCAGACACACAATCGACACGCTCTCACAGGCCAGGCCCTACCCGGGTCCAGGAGGCTGCTCCCTGTGGCACAGATGGACACACACACACACACACACACACACACACACACACACACACACACACACACACACACACACACACACACACAGGCACACACACACACGCACACACAGGCACACACACACACACACGCACACACACACACACACACACACACACACACACACACACACACACACAGGCACACACACACACATTCACACAGGCACATAGACACAGCACAGGCAGACATGCACCCGCGCATGCACACACACACACACACACACATACACACAGGCACACAGGCACACAAGCACATATGTGCACACAAAGACACACACACACACACACACACACGTTCAAGGATAAATGCAGACAGTCAAATGTACACACACACATATCCTCACGCTCACACGTACACACCCATGGGTGCACAGAAACACACACACAGGATTTAGCGTTTTTCCCTATCCCCATTAGTCTTCCAGTCTGGCCCTGACCCTTATTCCTTTTCCGATTCTTCCTCATCTGCCGGCACAATGCCCGGAGCAGCGTCAGCGTCAGTGAGGGCTGCACCCATCCAGCACCACCCCACCACCTGCTCCCATCCCCGGAGAGTCCACAGGGAATACCGCCCGGGTTTCCCGAAACCAGCGCCTCGCACCACATCTGCCCGGCCAGCCGCTGTGAACCATAACACGAGCGGACACGGTCGTTCATCAAGCTGTCCACAAACGACGGGTTTGGCCCCCTGACACCCCGCTTCCTCTCACTTTCCGTTTGATCGGGCGGCGCTCTCGGTCGCTTCCCCCGGGCGGTGTCCCGGTAAGCCGATAGCGTAGCATTTGGCAGGAGCTTTGTCCCCTCTGTGGTGTAAACACATGGTCGGCTGAACGGCCCCCGGCCCTTCTGCTAATGCTTGTCCAATGTATGGGGATCCACCGCATGGGGCAAATCAAATCTCTTCCAAAGTGGGTTAGATCAAAATGTCCTCCGAGACCGCCTGGCAGAGGGAAGAGGTTTGGCTGGTGGTGACTGATGTTGTCATGAGGCGAGCGGACCTCGCTGAGACTAACCGGTGTTTTGTGGCACAGTCTTTTTGACCTGTCTGGAGACATCGGGCACTCAGACAGTGTGTGTATGGGCATGCCTCCCCATGCACTCACACACACACACGCACACACATACACGCACGCACGCACGCACGCACGCACGCACGCACGCACGCACGCACGCACGCACGCACGCACGCACGCACGCACGCACGCACGCACGCACGCACACACACACACACACACACACACACACCGTCCTTATCCATCAGATACTACCATGGAGAACGCTGCTAGGGACAGACATCCCTGCTCTTCATGCTACATGAGGCATTCGTTCGACAGGGTAAGCGTTTACAATGCAAACGCAACAAAATTAAGAGTGAGAAACAAGTACATAGTGACTGAAGCCACTGCATAGAAACTCCACAAAGAAGACCGGGTACAATGGCAGGAGGCAAATACGAAAAAACGCCTCGGTTTCCTTTGCCCCCGCTGCCCTGTGATGTGTCACGGAGCACAGAGAGGTATTCACGCTCCCTCCCACCAGGGCTCGGCTATTCCTTTTATATTCTCTTTACAGCCGACGAACAAAGTCTCACACACTGCTTCACAATGTGTTTCTTTTTTGGAGAAATACATTTGTGGGCTCAATCCGCTGCAGTGGCGACGACATCTGCAAAACAACCAAACGGCGGGAGGAATGGGAACCATGTGAGGGGTTTCTGGGTGTTTGTCTGACGTGAGGTGAGCCTGTGGAGGCCGTCCACCGCTGGAATCCTGCTCTCAGAGGGGTCTTTAGCAAGGGGAGCCCCTTTTGTCAGACCTCCACTTCTTCGCTGCACCCCGGGCCAGCCAGGCAGGAGGCCCATAGAGCAGAGACATCAAAGCCCTTCCAGCTGCAGGGGTTGAAAGGCAAGGGATGCCCCCCCCCCCCCCCCAACCTCGCCCACAGACACACGCACGTACGCACACACACACACAGAAACTCTCCATTGGTTAGACTTGGGGTGAGGTTATAAGATGCTTTGGGGTTGGAATAAAAACAGAACAGTAAAACTTTGTGGAGTCGCTCCAGAGAGGAAAATGTCACACAGGACGAAATGAAAGTTTACCGCACACAAACACACACATGCATATGCACACACACACACACACACACACACACACACACACACACACACACACACAAACACACAAGCACACAAACACACACACCCACACACACACAAAAGCCAGACTGCACACATACCTGTAGTCTGAGGTTGAAGGTGAAGGTCTCGTCGGCCTCGGGCAGGTTGTCGTCCTCCACGCCGATGAAGATGGTCTTGATGGACTCTGAGGTCAGCAGGAAGGCTGCAGCCGTGCTGGAAACAAAGTCTCCCGTGTCCTCTCCCTCCAGCTGGGGGGGGGGGGGGGATAAACACAATGTTTACATCACTTCCTAGCCACAAGCAGCCCACTAGCTCCCCTCAATGTACCAGTCTGTCTTCATTTAGTTCTACACGACAGCGAGCCAGTACGGATCTACGCCTGCCCCAGCGCAGGGAGTGCAAGCGTCCATTTTCCGCCAACATTTCGTTTTCCAACTTCTCATCCACACTTTTCATGTGTCATCGGGGCCGTGATCCTGTCAGTCTGGCTGGGCCTGCTCGGCTCCTGTCGCTCTCTCTCTCCCTGTGCCACCGCTGCCCTTGGTATCCTTGGCATCCTGGCTCCCGTGACGGCGATCCTGTAAAGCCATCAAGAGGCAGAGGAAATCCCCTGGACCGCAGGGAGCTCCTCAGCCAGCGCTGCCCGTACCAGACAACCGCTGGCAGCAGCTGGTCGGGGCTCCCACGTGGAGGAAACCAGCCTCCACAACCCCGTGTTGTGACAGCGGGAGAGAGCCTGGGGAGCTGCTCGTACCTTGGGCACCGGCGCATGGAGGCCCCACTGCAGGACCACTGAGAACGAGGGGAGTAGTAGCAGAGGCGGGGAGTAGTCCCCCAAAGGAGTCTGATGACTGAAACCCATCGGTTTGTTTCTGCGTCGCAGTTGTGGGTCTGAGTTAACATGTTGTGTTGGTTTGATGGTGGCGTCAACAACAGCATGGGAGGTAGTAATACAAGCTTCATACTGAGCCTTTTATGAGAGCTAAGCATTTTGTGTAAGTGACTTAATTTTATATGTGAGTAACAGCCTTCGATCAGAGACCATCGCAGCGGCCAGAATGCATTACCAAAGAATAACGGCACATGATGCTGTTGCTGTTTTTTTTTGCCATTTATGATCAGCAGCACATTTCGGAAGAATCTTACCAAGACCAGCACTGTGACATTGACGGGGTCGCCCACTCTCTCCACCGCCAGGCGGACCACCGCATCGCTGCTCTCGTTGAACACAAACTGGGTCTGCCCCAAGAACCTCAGCTCGGCCTGCTCAGACGCGGAGCCGGGCTCCGACCAGAGCAGGATCACCCCGGCTAGCAGCAGCAACAGGGGCATTCCTGAGGGGGAGAGGGGGCAGGGAGATCAGACGTGGTAATTACCCCCGCGGGTGGAGGAAGATAGTCATGTGTTTTTTTTAAGGAAACGTCAAATACCATTATAACTGAATGATAGGCCGGGATAAAAAATAGGACTGTTGCACCCTCATGACATGCGGAAGTGATCTCCTTCTTCTGTAATGGATCATTGCTCAATGCGTGCTCAGTTCAGCCCCACTGTCCTAGGGTTCTGCGGACTCTGACGAACCGTCACTCCTACACTCCGCGTTTACTTTCTGTTTGATTGTTAGATGAAAGACCTTGTTCACTCATCCTGCAGAAGACACATTTCTATACTTGCGATTAAAGTGTGTCAAATTTCTCTCACTAATTAGCGCGCAAAAGACACTTAAATTGCCTTCCACTCCAATTCCAACTTTGGCAGTGTGTCCCAGTAACACAAATGCATTAGTCACAGCTTTTAAACTTGTTTTTAGAGCACATGATGCCGGACAGAAGTCAACGGTCTGGAGGGGAAACATGTTATTAAAGCACATCTTGTAAGACCTCTGCAGTGTGTTGGCCTTGCTGGTCATTGTGATACACATTTTACACGTGGCAAATAATTCCTTTTGTTTACTTCTGTTGCCCTCCTCCTGTTGTCATAAGTGTGACAGTGGAGAAGTTCATGATTCGTTCCTGAAAACATGCATGACCTTGGGACTAACAATAAATATAGAAATAAACACAAATCAACCCTTGCTTTGCATTCCTATGGCTTTACCACCGTCTTATCTAACCTGGTCGTGTTTGAAGACGTGTGTCGATATTAACTTCAAGCTGATGATTGTCCTTCACCTGATCTGTAAGTACCGTTGGCTAAAAGCGTCGGCTAAACAGATACACCTACATGCAACTCAATATGCCGAGGCTGTCAGGTAACTGACCGGGGTAATGTAAACGGAACGTCTGTACTGACTCATAGCACTGTGCCTCCTCTCACTATGGCCTCGTCTACCCGGCTCTCGCGTTTCCCCCGCACCGCCTCTCTTCTATCACCTAATCAGCTCCCGTCTCAACTCTCTAACCCAGAATGCTCCTTGCGTGGTGAGGAGCCTCCGAGACAGTTGTCAGGGACAACACAACTAAATAAACACCCCAGTAGGAAAAGTTGGGGTGGGGCTTTCTACTTAATGCTAAGCTGTCGCCACTAAGACCACCACCCTCCTCCATCACCGATTCCACTGGTGCAGTCAGCAGCTCTTATCAGGCTCAACTCATTTATTTCCTAATTTGCCCCTAAATTGCAAGGCAGGAAAGAGACAGCCTTAGCAGCGAAGTCATGCCATTTTCTTCGATTTCATTCACAGGAGAGAACGCCGAAGGGAAAGTTGGACAATTTCACGACATGTTCCACTGCTGCTGAAGCGATCTGGGTTACTCCGGGGATCGCCGGAGCGCTCGGCCATCCATCAGCCTGGACGGCCAAGCGGTGCGGGAGAAAACAAACTGTGGCAGGGCTACGGGCCGTCGGGTGTCACCTCAACAAAACGAGCAGGAGGGAAGAAGAAGAGCCCGTGTGTAGAAGTGGGTCGGAGTGTGTTTTTGTGTGTGTGTGCTTTGTGTGTGCATGTGTGCATACATGCCTGTGGTGGAGGGTGTGCTGTGAAACCCATCAAAATTGGATTAGGCACTGGTGGGGTGGGGTGATGGTGTCCCAGGACAAAGGCAGCCATGGAGGGGGGTAAAGCTGGTTGCTCTCCCCTGGGGTTGGGAACTTCCTGAACCTCAGGCTAAGGGGTCTTTGAGAGGGAAAAAAGACTTTCTAATGCCCGCCTCACTGGAACCGCCTCTAATGACTGTGCTACTGTGCTTTCCAACCCCAAGGATGTGCACAGGTTCAACGTTATCCCAATGAGGCTTAAAAACGACAGAGCTCACATTGTGCACTAGGTCAATTTCTTACACACTTTTTTGTAATGTTAACACACACCAATTAACACGCGCGCCCCTGAAGACGCTCACAGAAAAATCGACAACCGCAAACATGCCTCAATGTTCTACACCAAGTTTACGTGGCTCCTTCCACTTAAACAAGTCTCTTAAACGGCATCTGCTCTACTGAAAGATCTGAAGCCAATTCATGCACGCCTAAATAGCTCCGTGGCAGATGCCCCAAACGGTGCCAAAGAACATCCCTCAGCCGGCCTATTCTTTGATTGGGACTGTCGCAATTGCCCAACTCACCATCCCCCACCGCCCCCCGTCCCCCACCCCACCACCCAGACACCGCTATTGATGCCAGCCGCACACAGAAGCGTGGGGCTATAGAGGCTCAGTGACCCAGACGACGTGGTTCTGCTGTGGGGGCTCCCAAGGCGAGGCAGCTGCTGTGCGGATGGCACAGGTCTGATGATACACAGGGAGGGGGGGGGGGTCTTTGTACTGGGCACAGAGTGCCGGTGCCAACACTGACCCCCGTGCCGTGGTGCTCTAGACGGACCACGGATGTGTCTGTCACTGCTCGAGCCAGCGTTGAGAGCCTGTCGCACACCGCTGGCATTGATAAGGACGCCTCGGGGAGATGGGAGGGTCAGAGAATAGAGGCCACTTGTGAAATAAGGTTTTTTTTTGTGCGTCTGCATTTACAATCTGCTATTTTGTTATATATCATGCTTTTATCTACGCTTTTATCCCATGTGACTCGTGAATACAGACACATTGAATTAATGGGCAGGTGGATGTTAGGCACCTTGCTCCAGGAGAGCTACAAGACACCAGGACACCATAGTCACTACAAAATATCTCCACCCTGTGCCTGTTTCATGCTTACAAATATCAACACCCACCGATATCAACGCATGACGCAAGTGTCGACATTCACTCTTCATGCAGAGTGGAAAAGAACATAAATCGACCAATATGGTGGCCTGATCTGATGTGGCCCTCCTGGGTTACATCTGGGGGGGGGGGGAAAGCACAGCCTACAAGGCTCTCATAGACAGGTGGGAACACTGGGTGCTCAGAGATGTGAGAGCACACACTGCCCATCACAAACTGCCAAAGAAACCAAGAGTGGGCGCTGGGACACGGTCCTCTTCGCGGGCCAAAGACAACTCAGTCCACACTGAAAATATGCAGAATGCAGAAACGGCTCTGGCTCGGTCAAACTGTACACAATCCCTCGGTATGGATATTGATGTTACACTGGCCAAATATTTCAACTTTGGTGCACATTTGAACGTGTTGGCACAAAAACAGACACACACACACGCACACGCACCCGCACACACAGACACATACACACACACACACACACACACACACACACAAACACGACCCTAACCGCCCCAGAATCCAGATCCTATGTCAGTCAGTCGCCGCCTCCACCCTCTCTCTTTGGTTCCCCTCCGTCAGACCCTCCTCTCTCACTTTCTCGCCCTCCTCTCTGTCAAGGGTGATGGATGTGACCATGACGGATGGCCTGTCGTCAGGACAGCTGTATCGGCCGCATCGTGTGAACTGCGACCGGCGGGCGGCCAACAACAAAGCTGGGGAGATTCCTGGGAGATAACAACCGCAGGAGGTGGTGGTTCAACCCCCCCTGCCCCACCTCCACGCCCGTCACCTCTCAGCACCTATGACCGATCTTCAGGGGGTTGCTGATACACTTGGAATTCCTGCAGATGTAACATCCAACAGACACACACACACACACACACGGACACACACACACACACACACACGTGGTAGTCTATCAGATGTCCCTGTCAGAGGCACGGTGTCTTGTTGCAGGGCTGCTTGCGGGGGTCAGAGTTCTGACCGCCCTCTAGGGTTTCCCTTGACGGGTGGCGGCGCACCGTAATCTGCATCCATTATTCACCGCCGCCACTCCAAGGCCGCCCTCGCCCGGCAGCGTGTTTCGCCGCCGGTAGGAACCAGAGGGAGGTGTGTGTGTGTGTGTGTACGTCTGCGTATTGAGCCGGCCCTCCGCTGGTGATTCACTCTATGGAGCAGCCCGGCAGGTGGAGGGTTAGTTTGAGGTCAGCCGGGCGGTCAGGGGGTCGAGTGAGGCACGCGTCAGCGGTCAGGCGCTCATGCGTTGCATCGCAAACTCTTTTTAATGGAACAGCATTCTGGAGACGACGCCTGAATCTGTGTCTGCGCTTCTTGAAGATAGAATCACTGTATCATCATATTAATACCTTGTAGTATGTGCAACACCCTTTAAATGTTCACAATTTCACAATTCACAATTTCACAATGCGCCATGAACTGCAACCAATACGGTGAGGGATAAGTTCTCCCCCTGTGAGTTACGAGCTCCCTAGTTCACTTTCAGGAGCAGCGCAGTGGCGGTTGTCAGAAAATCAAAGGGCTTTCCTGGAATTCCTAGCCCTGCAACTCCACTATAAATACGACTTAAACACAGCGCTTGTTTTCACAGAGCCGAGGAGGCTAAGGAGGAGGGCGATCGCCGCACATCCTGTGTGTGGGCTGGCGCACCTCTGAGCTCTAATCAAGGGCTTTCCCACGCCCACATCCCCGCCACGAGGCCCCCCCTGCCTCCTGCACGGCGTCGCTGATGTTCCGCCTGCGGTGGTGTATGCAGTCATTAGCCCGACGCCCACACGCCCCCCCCCCCCTGCTGTACGCGTCCCCCAGGCGGTCGAACCCTGGCCAGTACCGCTGTCCGACCCGCCCGTCACCCTGCGGCGGACGGGGAACGGGCCGGGGCCAGGGAGAGTTAGTCGTGTCGCTAACCTCGGCCGTGCTTGAGGTCTGTGTGGGCTGGAATGCGTCGGCGAGTTCTACGTTTGCGTTGGACGCCGAGAGGAGGCCAGGTGCACGCGCCAACTGACACGGACACAGAGGGCGGGGCGGGCTGCCGCGGGCAGATGGTCGACTGTCTGACAGACGGGAGGACACTAGGACGCTGTACAAGGACTCAATTGTGCGGAAGAAAATATGTAATAATAAGTTGAGTGAGGCACTGGGTCAGTCCAAGGGGTAATGGGAATTAGTTTGTAATTGCGGTTGTCTGTTGTGCCACGGCTGTAGGGTAGTAAACAGGGTGTGTGTTGTTGATTGACGGATTGAGAAATGATACAAAATGAGCCTAGAGTGGGCCTGAAAATAGATATTTTTTACAGGCCTTCAGAAAGATATAGTTGCAATACGAATTCCTGAAAACCTCAAAACCACAAATACAGAGAATCAACTCACTGTCCAAAAAATGGTTTCCAATATTCTGGTTCACTTGCATTCACAACATTTAACTGGTCGGCCTGGGTAAATATTGCCCCTCCAAAATAAAAAGCACAATTTTTTTTTCGCAATGTTTGTTGATTTGTTGCTATTTTGCAGTCAGGCCGCCAGCCCCATGCCCCGATGTGTGTCGGGCCGTACCTCAGAAACCACCCCGCGTCCCATCTCAGTAAGGGCTGCCAGGCCTAGTCAGCTCACAACCCCATAATTGCGATTCACATGTTCATCTCTGCCCGCTGTATTTTTAAACCAGTGGACGTTCTCGCCCTGTGCACAGTTGCGGAAAAGAAATTAAGAGACTTAATAAGTGAGTGCAGCTACAGAATACGTCATTAAATCGGCTGCTGTGTTCCCCGCTGTCTGCTTTCGCCATGAAATTCCCCCAAAACATTTCCCTTTTTTTCCCCCTCTGTCTTTTTTTAAGAGGAAGGAAAAACAGAGAACCTAGCATTAGTCTTACGAGGCGAGAGAGAAAGCGGGAGAAGGAGAAAGTGTTTTTGAGGGGGGAGAGGAGGGAGGGCGGGGTGCAGAACGGCAGTCGCGATGCCCTTCCCCTATGAGGGGAGACCGAGTGTGCATGAATGAAAACATCTTTTAAAGGAACAAAAAGCATGAGGTCAGCCTGCCACCCATTGTCAAACGATACTTTTCAAACCCGGAATTTGTCCTTGAGGGGCAAGGGACTGCCAATCAAATGTGCATTTTACTGTGAAAACGAAACCCAGCGCAGGGGAGAGCCTTTAAGGAGGCGTTGGGTCTGCTCTCGGTTCTGGTTCTGCTCGCCTAATCTTAAACCATCTCATAATCGCTCGAACCCAAAACACAAAGATGTTGGTTTTTTCTCCTACTTTCTGGAAGCGAATGTCTGGAGGGGAGTACAATATCAAACACAAAGGAGGAGAAGGGGTTTGGGTTGTGTTGTCAGTGTCGGCGCAGACCGCTGACTGATTAGCCTCCTGTGACACACACCGACTGCGGCGGACAGAAAAGCACTTTCAGAGGATTAAACGAGGATGTCCTCGCCGCTCGCCCAGACCAGCGGGGCCAAATTGGAAAAGGGAATTACTTCATTGCAATGTAACCAGTCGGGCTTAGATGAAATGCTAATTGCGTTTCAAAAGAGTCCCCAAAACAGAGCGGCAACTCGGATTGGGTTAGGGATGGGGGGGGGGAGAGAAGAAGAGGCACTTTACGATTCACTGACCAACCCGGAATTTTAAGGGAATGCTTTTGTTCTCGTATGCGCCTTCTCTTTTTTTTCTGTTATTGTTTCTTTTCCCTTTTCTTGGCGACTTCCTCCCACCTTTCCTACGAACTCCTGGTCATACTTTCCCGCCTTTCTCCGGGTTTATTTTGTCTCTATACCTCCTATCCCCCCCCAAAACAACAACAACAACAACAACAACAACAACAACAACAGCTGAGATACGTCCTAAACAGCCATGTTTAGAAGGTGTGAGTGGCCTCTGTCCAGTGTAACTAGTTATATCCAGTAGGGGAGTAATGGCCACCTCAGGGCCAGATGGCTTGAGGCTGAGGACACTAAATCCCAGATCAAGCGACATGTTTGCGAATTAGCGTCCAGAGAAGCCTCTCCTTGTAGCCGCGACTGTTAAATCTGGCTGTGATTTGACACGTCTTAGCACACAATGTTTACATTCATGAAGGGTTTAAATAAAAACGAATGAATTTAAATTAAATTATTATATATTAATTTCAAATGTTACTTTATGTTACATGTTTATTATTGAATTGGCCCTTTGGACATGATAGGCATGAAAGTAATGTGATTTATTTTCAATTAGAGAACCAAGAAGGAAATGGACACGCGTCTTAGGCAACAATGACCAAACCACACCAGCTGTAAGCCCTAACGCCGCACCACACACACACACACACACACACACACACACACACACACACACACACACACACACACACACACACACACACACACCACCCTGAATTGAGGAATTCCTCCTCCTGTGACGAAATACAGTACAATAGGTGGAGTGAGAGATAAACATGGAAAGAAAAGACAAGAGTGTGTGTGTGGAGACGGGGGGCTGTGTGTCTGTTTGTGTGTGCGGTGTGTCTGTGTATGTGGGTGCGAACAAAAATGTGTGTACAAAAGAGGGCTATCAAGCAAAAGAGAAATCAGACTGTGACAAACTAAACTACCCCCATCTCTCTATCGCTCCCTCTTTCACACACACACACACACACACACACACACACATACACACACGCACGCACGCACACACGCACACACACACACACATACACCCCTCCCCCCCCCCCCCCCTACACACACACACACCATATGGAATAACTGATTGGGATCAAGTGAGGTTGAGACCAGCCCTCACTGACGTCTCCACGCTGCACTCAGCGGGTGACCCTGGTCCTGACCCATGGAGGGGAGGAGAGCCGCCCTGGGTCGCCTGGAGGAGCAAAACGCCGGGGCCACAGCTGACGTCCAGCCCACAAGGGCAGGGGAACAGTGGGGCCCTTGTGGACCAACAGAGGGCCAAAGTGCTGGAGCAAACACGGAACCCTTTTTTGTTTTTTTTCATCAAGCGAATGCCTCCCTTAAGCAGGAGGAATTCGACCTGCAACCAAATCATGATGCTTTTCATCCAACTTCACTGAATGATATCAAAGAAAGAAACATCTTCCAATTGTTTTGTACCCATCCTAACGTTTCGACCTCGTCATACAAACGCAACAATCGTCTGTATGTTGACTAGGCAATAGTATCGTGTTATGTGCTGCTACCCCCCAGCAGTCTCTGTTCACTCCGGTCTGTAAGGGACCGAGTGCGTAATTAACTACAGATCAGCGGGGAAGCCATCAGCTGTTCAGCTCGCTATCGATCCACGCTGCTCTCAAAAGACTCTTATCGACAGCACTCCAGCGGAGGGATGAGTGGCAGCTGTGTCTGGAGAGAGAGACACTGGCCGAGAGGGGTGGGGGGTGGGGGAGTTCAGGGGGGGCTTCGCCGTTGCTCCTTCAGCTC
>NC_136934.1:5321923-5389423 GCF_949987615.1 Pollachius pollachius | reverse complement strand
CGTGTGGAAGTAGGGCTGTCGTGTTGTGTGTATCGAGCCAATGAAATCGTCTGCCATCACTGTTTTTTTTTTCTGCTTCCGTGCAGCTGATATAAGAAAACATCAGACCCCCTGTACCCCCTCCCTATCTGACCCCCTACTGCGAGCATCAGAGTAACGTGGGCTGACATCTGATGGCCAGGGTCAGGGTTAGTTTGTATAGTTGTGGTCTGGGTCATCTTCGTATTCAACGTGGCTGTTGATGTAAATGATGTGTGGAAACCCGCCGCTAGGTAGGATCGGGATTATTTGATAATTCACCATATTAATAGTCTCTGTTGGTATAGTGTTGTGGTAGAGTTGCAGCAGTCATTGTGGTCTTTTCATGCATATCTGACCAGAAGATGTTCTATAAAGGCTCTAGAGTAGTTTTACAACAGTTACACAACCTAAACTTATCAGGATGTTCTGTACCAAAGGACACTGCCCCCTGGCTTATCGATGTTCAAGATATTAGCAAAGAGGCAGCCTGCAGATAGGCACACAAGAATCTAAGGTATGATTAGGCCTTAAAAAAGGAATCAAACTTTCCGAGGGTCTTGACATAGGATATGAAGTCAGCCCACAACAGGTTTGAGATGAGTGCTCTATTTCGAGCAGAACCCGGGGGTAAACCTCAACTTTAATTGTTCTCCATGTCGTCTCCCGAGGCGGTTTGCTAAGTGTCATTAAATAAGGAGACAAGCTCATGGCTCCCATGTCTTATGTTAACCTCAGACCCTAACTTCAAACCATGTAACTCGTGCACCTCCCCAGGTAGAGTGAGGACACCATGGCCAGCCGGGGCCAGCACTATGGCTTCCAGGCCGCCACAACGTCGCAGCCTGCCAACGGAGGCCACGCCTATCTGTTTGGGAACAACGGCTCAGAGAATGACCTGTCGGAGGACGACGGCGAGATCTTCGAGCTGCGGTCACGAGGCCGGGATCGCCTGCGGAGGAGTGCGTCCCGGGAGAGGATGGACGACATCATCTACCTGGCCCGGGACGTCCAGGAAGGGGACACTTTGAACAGCATCGCCCTGCAATACCACTGCTCGGTACGTCTATCCTCCCTCCAGGAACAATGGTTTGCTTTACATCTTAACTTAATTCCAGCACACGGACTGAACCTATTCCATCTAACGTCTAACTGTTAACCCCTAACCGTTCACACCAGATGCGAATTGCGCTGCAAAGACGCTTTGGTCGCTCATAAAGTATCGCTGCGAATATTTCTGTTGGCTTTTGTTGCTCAAGTCGCTCATGACGTACAATTCAATTTTACAGACGCATTTAAAGGAGCCGTATGCTTTTAGTACAGACAGCCATATCAAAGAGTGAACTCCCATACACTTTGGCCATATTGCAGAGACGGTTTTGCTTGTTGGATAAAGTGCTTCGACAGCAAGTAGGACAGTGATTCCCCTCCTATATATATATATAAAAACCTCCTAAAATGTAATTACAACAGAGAACAAAAAAACGCTGCGCGCTGTAGTAGGCTGGTTAAAATGTTTTGCTGGTCTGCAAATCATGATCTGCACTCATTCGTCGCTCACTCTAACAAATTGACATTGGCGCACATGGCTAATTTGCATACGCGCAGGACTGGCTGGCTCCGCAAGGCAAATAATGGAACTAACTGTCTATCAACGGGTGTCTAGTTTTAATGTGATGTATTTTTTGTATGTCCAGTCAGACTTGTCTCCCTTGTTCTGTGTGGTCTTGTAGGCTACTGTCCTGTGTGAGCCTAATCACCTAAATGAATTCCCGACGAGTTGTGTCGTTTGGTATTAATTAAGACTTGACTAGGCTATCTATCTAGACTATTTAATTAAAAATGATTCACCATGTATCGCGCCTATTTTACAATAATCTCAAACGTTTCATTAACTCACACACCAGACCAACCAACCACGCGTGACACCTCCGCCCAGGCCAGAGCCTTTTTGTTGCGATCTCTGAAAAGAAAAAGGCTCGGATCGTACAACACAGGGTGCCCAGTTACAGCCGCGATTAATTTTTCAGTCGACATTTTGTACAGTCAGTAGGAACCAAAGGGCCGGTGTTCCCTGGGATCCACGCAAGCGAAGAGCGTCTACATTCCGATTGGCTGTCAGTGTTTTGCCGCTGAAACGCGTCATAGTAATTTGCATAAAGTTCAGCCGTCTTCAACTTATTTTGGTCGCTCTGGTCGCTCACCTTTTGCCGCTGGTAGCGTTTGACGCTTGTGTCGCTTTGGTTGCTCTTGCCCATAGAAAGTGAACGACTTCTGGTGATTTGGCAGCTCAATTCGCTTTTGGTGTGAACGCACAGTGACATGGCTATCAACCAGGAACACATTAAAACCTATAATGTTTACCGCAACCGATCAGGATTCATTCATTCCAGAGGTTGGTTGGGCGGCATGTGACTTAGGTAGAGCGGGTTGGCTTGTAACCACCGACAAGCTGGCTGTCGCCTTGCGGGGCTGACACCGCCGTCGGTGTGCGAATGAATGGCTGAATGTGAGGCAATACTGTCAAGCGCTTTGAGGGGCCTCTGGTTAGAAAAGCGCTGTATAAATGCAGTCCATTTTGTTGACAGACATCCCCTCTGTGTGTGCGTGCGATTCCCAGGTGGCGGACCTCAAGCGGGCCAACAACCTCCTAACGGAGCAGGACTTCTTCGCCCTGCGTTCGGTGAAGATCCCCGTGCGGCGCTTCAGCGTGCTCACCGAGAACCACAACGGGGGCGCCGCCGCCGCCCTCAAACCCTCGTCCTCGCCGTCGACCACCTGGAGCCTGTCCCAGATCTCCCCGGGTACGTCCTCGGTGCCCACCGAGTGCTCGACGGACTCGTCGTCGTCGACCGACAGCGTGGAGGGCTTCCTCCTGGAGAAGGACAAGGACATCGAGCGGCTGGTGAAGTCGACGGGGCCGTCGTCGCGCAGCGGCCTTAACGAGGTGGTGTCCTCGCTCACGCAGCTGGAGGAGCCGCTGCTTGGGGGGACGGAGTACAAGCCGGCCCTGAGGAAGGACCCGTACTATGGGGCCGATTGGGGCATGCGCTGGTGGACGGCGGTGGCCATCATGCTGGTGGTGGGCATCGTGACGCCCGTCTTTTACCTGCTGTACTACGAGGTGTTGGTGAAGGCCGACGTCAGCCATCACGGCGCCGCCGCCAACGCCGCCGCTCCTCAGGGGAACGAGGTGGCACTCTCCCCGTCCGAGGACAGACACGCAGGGGCCGCACCGGGAGACGGTGCGGGGAACGGCGCCATGGGAGACCCCAAAAGGCCCGGGGAAGGGGACATGAACCATCGCAGCGATGGAAGGCAAGCGAAGACATGATGTAGAGAATATAATGGAGGACTGCAGAATGCAGGACGGAACTCGGCTGCTTTTAAGACAAACGCAGGGCCGGTACGGTCACATTAGGGAACAGAATCTTTTTGATTCATTGACTTAGTCTTTTTTTTTTTTTAATGACCCAGATGGACCCAATGGGTTTCTCTAATTGCCATTAAAACATCAAGATTATTTAACACTATTTTGTCGGGTGGGTGGGACCAGGGGGTTTCCATTGTGTTCTAACATATCCAGACTAATTTATTTGGAAGATGGAGAAAAAGCTGTCTTACAGTGTCAGTATTGAAAATATCAATTTAATTATTTCATCGCTGGAATACTTGTTTATAGATCTTCAAAAGAGACGAGGAAAATGCACAGTATTCCTGCAATCACTTCAAGTAATACCGTTTGGCAAGAAACTTTATCATATAGAAGCCTTTATTCCTCAATCGTGTAAATATTTTGGGTGAAATAGACTATGTGCCTTTTTAACCAGTGGCTCTGTAAACAGGCTGGAAAATAAATACATCTATTTTGAATAAATTAATGAGCAGGCTTTAGTAGATTCCTATTTTTTTTTCACAACTGCAGTTTCACAGCAACGTTCCAAGGAATAATATGGACTGATTTGGTATCAGCCATGGAAAGTAATATGTAAACAATATGTGAGGTAAGAAAACACAGTTTGAACACAACACTGACTAATTTTTCTTCTGGTCACTGAGGAATCGTCTCAGTAGGTGGCCTCTCCATCATCGCCGTCATCATTGTCCTCCTCCCCGTTGTCAAAGTAGCTATCAATGTAATCGTTCTCCTGTAGAGTGAAACACAAGGTCAGGGACCACTTCATACCATTCTGATTGCGGCAAGAAGAACTCAAAGGACCAACTGCTAATTCTCACCTCCTCCACTTCCTCCTCTTCCAATTCCTCCTCCAAATCCTCCTCCTCTTCACCCTCCGCTCTTTTCTTTGTCTTGGGCTTCTCGTCGTCCGATTTCTCTTCCTCTGCGCCGTCTTTCTTTTCCAGTTCCTGAAGAAAATCACGAACATGAGCACTGTACATGTTTGCTATTCACAATCAGACAAGCATGATTGCTTGGAGGATGTACCGTGTAAACGTAAGACATTTTAGCGTTCCTTTCCACAACCGTAATGTTATTTGTGAGGTTAAAATAGATACTTGCTTCTAATTTATTCAGCACATCCTTTGTGTCTTTGGCTGAAGGCTTCTTTATGCCTGTTGGAGAGAATACACAACGTCAAGTCTTAATTCCAGCAAAAAACGAAATCCACCTCAGATTGACGTAACAAATAACAAACAAGGGAAATACCTGCTGGTTTGGTTGTGCGAGTCTGTTTAACTTTGGGCCTCAGTTCTTTCGGGTAGAGGTTCCAGTCTGGAACATCCCACAACATTCATTATAAAACAAAGTATTTCTCATGTCATTTTTAACTATGCGAGAGTACGCAAGTAAAACGTACCTGGCGTCCACTCTTCATCGTTAAACTGTTTCTGCTTGTTGTATCTCTCCTTGTATCGCTCTACATCTAGTGGATAGATAAAAGCAGAATTGTGCTCAGTTGCATCTTCACAAAGTACACATCAAACCTCAAAGTTCATTATCAAAAGCACCAAACAGGCTGAGATTTCCCAGTTTTCAATTAACTCAATTAACTTCCTTGATGCATTAATTGAATCCTTGTTCAGTGGTAAAACAATGCATTTGTGGTACTCTTTAATTGCAATTTTTAATGCATGAAAAGCCCAAATTGTGTATGAACATAAAACCAACGCATGTCACCAAATAAATTGGCCACCACAAAAGGGAATCTATTCAGACTGTCCCAGTCCGAGCGAGCAGAAGCACTGATTCAATAGTCCTCTATAAACCCGTGACTCTCTCTCAGTCGATAGATATGGCACTAATTAAATGCTTCAGTTCCGAGTGCTGCATTACCTCACCGCCTGGCAGAAACCTCAGTCTTTTCTTGCCACATCACTTCCCAAAAGGATCTGAGACTTCTAATGCACTGCCCCCTCCCTCCCTCCCTCTGTTTCTGACACTCCTTACCTGCTTTAGCAGCTAGTGGTTTGATGTTGTGCGGTAGTCTCTGCATTGTGCATCTCATCTCCTGCTTGAGGGCCAGCATGTACGCTTCTCCCTCATCATCCCTCAGTGGGACCGGTTTAGACTCGGTGTTCTGACGGAAGGGGAGCGTGTAAACAATGAGGCCAAAGCTATCAAAAACATGATCGTTTTATTTGCTGAGATTATGCAATGCATTCGTGAGTCATTAATTTCATTAACATGTTTTCAGAAAGCTGTAGAATGATAAGGCTAGTGTAAATCCAGTTAATCATTGTTTACGGGCGGGTCATAATCGGGCCCCTAGGAGGCTTATCTCTCTGAGGGGAGGTTTGGTTTGTTTTGCACATTCACGATTCCTGCTAAGGCCTCAGCTGACACGTTACACTAAACTGTTCAACATATCGGATTACTGAAGTGGGGAATGGTGAAATTAATATTTGTTCTGTATAAAAACACAATAGCCCATACTTTATTGTCATTTGCAAGTAGCCTACATACGTGCAGCCGGTCTAGTTCGTAGTGTCAGTAGTTAGTACTTACTGGAAACAATGGTCTTGGCCCCACCATAGCCTCGGGCATGCTGCCTCGTGTGACGCCCAACGCCTCAACGTTAAACGAGAAGGCAGCCACACCGCGACCTCTCCCTCCCATGATGGCTCCGACAGTCTGTCCACGAGTACACCCAGCGTGTTGTACTTCTAACACTAAACACACACGGAACACACACACACACACACACTACGACACTGTTTACATTCAGAGTCGGCGAACTGTTCAACCAGACCTTCCTATTTAAGATGTAAAAACAGTTGAAAAGAATATCAAGGAACTGTGAGACAGGGAGGACACTGATGCTGCCTAGCTCGATGGACGAAGTTGAGAATGCCCTAGGTCAGCAGTTTGACACGTCCCCATGTGCTCCGTGACTGCATGCTCTTTACACCCGCACATCAACCCGCCTGCTCGCTAAGGCACGCTCTGCATTTCTAAAGATAAGAAGATCTGGTCTTGCTTTATTCTATAGACCATACAATTACCAACTGGAGCAGTTCGACTTCAGACTATTTGATCGAGATTACCGTCCGCACAAACCGCAATCTGCTCTCAGGTGTGGCTTTAAACGCAAACGCCTCCAATGTGGTTGGCAGACCGCCCATGCGTTGCCAGCCAATCGCCGTAGGGTTTATGCTTACGTCAGACGCGTGACCGTCCAATGACATATGCGCTTATTTCCCCCGGGGTGTGTCCTCCTCGGCCCCGCCTTCCTGCCAAGATATCGAGATGTAGGTGTGTGGTACGCGAACCAAGCAGCGGTGTGAATATTTTGCGACTAAATCGCCTCCAAAAGGCAACAGTTTCCATGCCCCTTGACGAGTGCATGAGTCAGGATGTCTGCCAACGATTGGTATGCTCACAAATCGCTCGGAGATGGCATGTACTGGATCCAGGAGAGGTTCTACGAGTCTGAAAACCGTGCAAATATCTGGCTGCTGCGCGGCTCGCACCAGGACGTGGTGATAGACACGGGGCTGGGCTTGAAGAGCTTACCTGACTACATAACCTCCAAGGGGCTCCTAGGCGCCGACCCGCAGAGGAAGAACCCGCTGCTAGCCATCGCCACCCACGCCCACTTCGACCATTCCGGGGGCCTACATCAGTTCCAACAAGTGGGCGTCCACAGTGCCGAGGTCGAAGCCTTGGTCAACGGAGACAACTTCGAGACGGCCACCTGGCTCAGTGACAGGGAGATAGTCCAGGCGCCTTTTCCGGGATGGAGGGCAAGGCACTACAAGGTGCATGCGGTGCAGCCTACACACATCCTGCAGGAGGGTAGGTGTCGTCCAGCGTTGGGCCTGTCAGTAGGCTGAGAATTGTCTATCCGTTTATGTACTAACGCAACGAGAGAACGTCCGATACGGTGCGCCCCCTGCATAGACTGCGTCCACACTGCAAACCCCATCCAATGCATGCTGCTCCCCCAAGCCTCGGGATATCGACAGACTAGATGAGCTGACATTGTGCAGAATAGCGCTACGCAAACATTTGCGGATGTACTGCTAACTGCTGCGATCACAATCAGTCACACATGCGCCGCCTCTGCATATATTAACCTCCGGTGTTCACTATTTATAGAGGAATCTGTGTGATCAGTGTGTCTCTGTGTACATGTGTGTGCGCAGATTGGGCAACAGCCTGTACACAGGCTGTGTACCGGCTGCCAAGCCCATAGTTGTGGCTATGGGATTGGCAAAGTTACTGAAATGTTACTTTTTGTAACCAGTGTATTTTTCAATGCATTTCTTTTTCATTGGGTTGCATGAAATTCTTTATTTTTTTTCAGTTTTTGGAAGACTGACTTTGACTTTTGACTTTCAAGATCCGGTCATCAAATGGTCTTGGCCCAACAGTGGAGATAATTCACCCACTCAATTTCAAACTAGGATTTTTATTTTCTTTTATCTACACAGAACGCATCTCAGCTAAGTCACGTCCTAAGGCTGAGCCTTTGCCATCTCCATCATTAGATGAAGCACTTTGCTGCTTGGGCCAAACCATCCCCTTCCTGACTCCTTTTGCCATTCTTACCGGCAGTCATTTCTGCAGTGGGTCAATATCCATCTCTCTGTTGTGCTGTGTCAGAGTTGCTGCTGCAGTGCAGCTGGAATATCTTATTGCCCGGTGTGTTCATTTCAACCAAATACTCCCGTACCGTATGAGTCATCTCTGTCCCGTGCCGTTCGATCCTGTCCCGATCGCTTCCGGAGGGGAGATGCGTTTTGTCCAAGCTTGAAAGTGATAGGTTAACATGTAGACTGAAGAGATGATGTCATTCTGGTGTAGTTATGTTATATGTGGTATTCACACTACAGCACGGCAAGGTTGGCTGGTTTCTCGAGGATTTTGTGTGTAAAAAGTATGTAATATGACATCAGGCGTTATTCATTATACACACACACACACACACACACACACACACACACACACACACACACACACACACACACACACACACACACACACACACACACACACACAAACACACACAAAGAGCCAACCGGGGCTTCTGCAGGACTTCTGAAATGCATACCTCTCCTCCCCATCCTTCTCGTGTGTCCCCCCTTCCCCCTCCCCTCCCAGGTGACGTCATCAACCTGGGCGACCGGCAGTTGACGGTGCTGCACATGCCGGGCCACTCGCGGGGCAGCATCTGCCTGCACGACGGCGACCACAAGCTGCTGTTCAGCGGGGACGTGGTCTACGACGGCGCCATGATCGACTGGCTGCCCTACAGCCGCGTCAGCGACTACATCAGCAGCTGCGAGCGCATCGTGGGCCTGGTGGACAGCGAGCAGGTGAGCACAGCCTCCCCGTGGCCGCGTCACCGTTCTCCTTAGTTTGCCTGGTTCGAGTAGCACACGCTCGGTCGCGGTCCACCGAGTTGTGTGAGTGTGGAAGCTGAGAGAACCCGGCGGGAGCTCCAAGGGCAGTGTGGGGTGGTATAATTTGACGTGCACAATACGGCATGTTTTTGAATGAAACCATGAGTCTAGTTCCATCCCAACTCTCGCTAGGGATACTGACAACGTCCACGTCTCCTCTCCGCAACCCTAACCCTAACCCTATACTGACAACGTCCTCATCTCCTCTCCCCAACCCTAACACTATATTGAAAACACTCACCTCTCCTCTCCCCAAACTTAACCCTAACCCTAAACTGATGTCGCCCTCTCCTTTACCTTCTCCTTTCATTTGCACCTTTACCTGTTTTCCCCTCTCTACTGCGCTCTTTCTGTATAGGAAATGAAGTGCTGGAAACTACAGTAACAATAGGTCCAAATAATACAACCAGAAAAAAAAACATCACACTGCTAATAAAGTTGATCAGGATCAACCTTAGATTAACATTTAGAATATTGTCATTACCTCATTGTGCCATAAGAATAGATAGAGGTAAAAGTGGTGGGTTGTGAGTGTAATAACTGCAGTATTAGGTGCAGAACGGTGTACGTCGGACATACGTACGCACTTATTGTTTGTTCTATGTCACTTAATGTACTCACTTATTGTGTTGCACGTCGTTTCACTAAATAGTACTTAGCCTGGTGTAGCCTCTTATCCTAGCTATCTTTGTTGTATACGGGGAACGGGTTAACCTAGCGATGGTTAGTGCTTGGCACTTGGTTCTATGAAGATCCTTACTGTACCTACAGCGATATATTGTTGTTTCTCTTTCTTTCCCCCCTCTGCCCAGGTGGACCAGGTCCTCCCGGGTCACTACAACACCTTCGGCGCCAAGCGGCTCCACCGCATCGCCACCTCCTACATCAGCCGGGCCGGGACCTGCCCCGCCAAGTTCTCCACCTTCGCCTGGAGGACCCTGGCCGGGGTGGTGCTGCGGGCCTCCAACCCTCGCAGCGCCTGCTAGCCGGCACCCAGGGACGGATCACCCCCCCGACGCGGAGCACAAGAACGCACAGAACACGAGATGTTTTATAGTCTCGTCCATGAAGACGCACGGGCCGGGGCGGTGGAAGCCCTCCCGGTCATTATATCTAGACCTCGGTGTATCGTTATGTTTACCTGTATAATCTGAAATAGTTACGATAGTTGCCAAAAACCTTGATACGGTTAAGCCCTGATCGGTTACATGGATCGTTTGATTAGCACTATATGGAAAATATACAATATTTATAGTGAGTGTAATTTATTGGTTGAATGTGGTAAGATGTATGCTTGTTTTTTTTTTAATATATACTTTTAGGTGTTGAATGACATTGCACATTTATGGTACAACTCGGCATTACACACACAGGGAACTCCGGGCAGTGCTCTGAGGCTTATCTTCCAGGAGACCATATGGCCGTAGTATTCCTCTATGCATATTCCACTGCTCAGTGAAGACTAGGTGACAACTACCTCCTATGTTTGTACTAGTGCTTTGTACTGTTAGCTTGGAAGCAGGAACTAAACTTAAAGCCTCTATTGTGTGCGTCTACACACACAACACAGGGTGTCTGATGAACAGTCAGGATTCATTTAGCCTTTTCTATTTGACCCTAGCATGCATCTCTAACTGAATCTCATACCGAGTGTCTCACCCAATCAGGAAGGTGAGAGTAACACAATCACAGAGAACATGATCGTTTTCTAAAGTCTGCTGAAGCCAGAAGGGGGGCACCTAGAAGCAGACTTGCACAGACAGTGACTTGCTCCTTCTTCCCCCCCCCCCCGCCACTCCCTGCAGAAAAAATTCCTCTGTTGCAATACTGAATGGCTCATATTTTCATGTTTGCCCTGTATCTAGTGAGTGGAATATTACCGTGAACGATAGTAACAGTAGAAAGCAGCAGTAGTAGACGTGATGTAAAAACAGAAAAAGGCAAGACGTAAACGGATAAAGTATTTATTCTTATTAATATTATTAACATGTCACGTTATTAACGTGTTTGCTCTCTGGGAATGCGTGCCAGCAGAGCACACGGAAACACGAACACTGTAGCCAGATGACATTCAATGTCATACTGAAACAAGAAATCTGTTATAATACAAATGATAAGTCATAGGATGTTAGAGCTCCATTGTTGACCGAACCAACACCTGAGGTTGATTTCTAACAGTCGAGGGTTTGAGATAACTTAAGGGTTTAAGGTACAGTAATACAAATGCTATTGAGGCATTCGAGAGGTTGAACAGGCTCATTTAAGATAGTCTCCTGGGTAGGTTAATGTAGATAAATTCAGAACTAATAAAAAAAAAGAGGAAGATTTGTAGATTTTGACATTGATTTCCACAGACATTGAATCGTAACGAAATTGTGTAACTAACAGTTACACAATCCCGTCCCCACCATTACAAAGATAACCTAGACAAGAGTTTTAAATGTAGTAAATAGTGACCATAATATCTTCATGTTTTACAATGGATCAAATGCAAGGGTTCTTCCAATTAAATACTGCAGGGACTGCTTTATTACGGCTTTTACTGCTTAATAAAATAACACCATACTTTCACAAGACCTACGATTAAGTATGGCTTATTGTGTCTCGTTCATCACTTTTGTGAATGTCTGTGTTAATGTTTCTGTGATCGGAGGTATGCATATAAACCATCAGTACACCTGATAAGAGGAATAATTCTATCTAGACAAGCACAGTAACCACCATTCCAATTCTTGTACATTCTAAACTGAAATCGTATTAAAAGGAGCACTGTGTAAGATTATTCATTTCTCATTCATAGCTGCTCACCAGGGCAGACGCTTAAAAACTTAATAAATTCCTCCTTTTACCATCCCTGTGAGCATGGCTAAACCACTATGGCAATTGGACATTTATTTTCATTATGAATGCAACATGCATATTTAGGTTATCAAGCATTTGCAGATGAGTCTAAATCTTACACAGAGGCCCTTTAGCTTATAGCTTACACCAACTGCAATCGTTCAGAACACTTGAAAGAGCCCAACTCTTTGAAGCAAATCATGCAGGACGCTGCTTGGGTTTCATGAGAGCGAGGAGAGATGGTCACTTCAGTAGATTACGGGCACTGAAGTAGTTATCACAGTAAGTACAAGCAAGATACAAACACCCCCTTACTACAGTTAGGCCTTCCCTGACATTTAGACACACAATCACAAACCATTTACTGAATTTCTTTTTTCAAATTGATTCATGCTCACTTCTGCTCGGGTCACTGACCCTGCAGACAGTTGTTGTTGGGGGGGGATGTCAACAAGGAACATACAGGTGAGGGTACTGGAAGTGTATCAATAGTACACATCTCTTTTAAAGGCGACATACCATACCACCAGGTGTGAGCGTGATTAGCCATTACATGCCGTTTTAAATATCGGCATCTTCTGACATCACAAGTGGGCGTGTCCACCTCGATGTATGATGGATAGATGAGCAACGTTTGCTACAGTCCACTGGGTAGGCTGGTAGACTGATCTATCCAGCACACATCTAGGTGGACACGCCCACCTGTTATGTCAGAAGAGGCAGATTTTCAAAAACGGCTTGTAACGTCTAATCACACCTGGTGGTATAATATGTCACCCTTAAAACCACGTCCCAGTTGTGTGCATGTGTGTCTTGCAAGGGCAGGCAGATGAAAACCAATTCAACCAGAGGAGGAACACGGATACTAATATGGGAACCACTGGCCGTTGCACCCCTATGGCTAGCCTTGTTGTTGCTTTACTAAACGTGTTTGATTGCATTTATCACTATTGCTGTCAACATGCGGGTTCTCAAAATGTAGCAATCAATATTTTTTTTACGCGTGTGGCATCCAGGTAGAGGAGATTGTTCCTATCCGAGGCCTGTTCCTATTCCAGTTGGCACCAGGACCGACCTGGTTGATGGGCATCGGGTCCACTAGCGGGGGTTGAGGCAGCTTGTAACACTCAGGGCGAGGCTGTGTCCTCGGGCGGAACGCCCTGAGCTCAGTTCACATATGTTAGGTTCCGTTTGATTTCATCACAACGCAGCGTCGGCGACCCCACGTTAATCCAGTTAAGTCGTGAGTGGCTGACTGGCTGCCGCCGTGCCCCGGTTCAAGTCACACCTGGCTCTGGAGCCAGTTGCGGGGGTCCAGGCGGGCCCTGAGGTTCCTGAGGCTGCGGCGGGCCGGCGACGGCCTGGAGAAGGCGTCCTTCGCCTCCGGGGACTCGGGGCTGTGGCGGCCCTCACTGGAGCTGTTGCTGGAGGTGGAGCTGGAGCAGGAGAGGGCGGGCTGGGCGGCGCGCGGGGAGCGGGACGAGGACGACGCCGTCAGCGGGGCGAGCAGCGAGGCGGGAGGCGCGGGGTGGCACGAGCACTGGAAGCCGCCCCCGCCCCCGCCGTAGCGCCTGGCGCGCAGCGTGCTCAGCTTGGCGTCCAGCGACAGCGTGCGCGGCCGGGAGCGCGGCGAGGACGAGGAGAGCAGCCCGTAGCTCAGCGGGGGGTCGGCCCAGCCGCCGTGGCGCGAGCAGGGGCTGGCGCTGCTGTGGCTGTCGCTGTCCGACGTCAGGCTGGCGTCCGAGGAGAGCAGGCCCGGCCGGGGGCGGCGCCAGGGGCTGCCGGGCGAGCGGTGGGGGGCGCGGGGGCTGGGGGCCGACAGGCGGGAGGCGCGAGGGCGGCCGGGGCCCCGGTGGGAGCCGTTCTCCTCGCCCTCCTCCTCGAACAGGGACATCCAGGCGGGGGAGGTGCCCAGCTGGCTGCGCAGCTCCAGCTCCTGCATGCGGCGGGCCAGGAGGTCCGACACGGCCGTGCCCAGGCCGTCCGACGCCTCAATAACTGAGGGGGGGGGGGGGGGGAAGCAGGGGACACGGGCGTCAGCACGCTGCGATACCGGACCGTCGACCCGATGACAACACGTCTAATGATCGGACGACGTGCCTCCTAACCCCTCGGTGCCTTCCGCTCCCCACGGATGTATTTTGCGTTGGTTGAACTGTTAGTGTTAGCCACAAACAAACTCATTCCGGCTCACTGATTGGAGGGATGTTTAAACCCACCCCGGTCCCGTTTAGAGGAGCTCTGCGTCCCTGCGCCCTACGCGTATACGTCACCTGTCGTTGTAATAGGAGGAGAGGAGAGCGCGAATCTCGGCGGACACAGCGTTATCCTGCAGGAGAAGACCCTCGCACGAGGGGGCCGAGAGAGGGGCTGCAGAGGTGGAGCACGGGGGGGGGGGAGGATGGAGGATGTGTGTGGGGGGGGGGGGGGGGAGAGAGGATGGAGGGTGGGGGCCGGTGTTTTTGGATGTCATGGATGAAACGAGGTTAGTATGGTCGCGGCGTGAGATGGGAAGCAGAAAATTGGTTTTTGAATAGGGGTCCAACGTATTATGGATGAATAATGATACCGAATTAAATGTGGTTAATGTGAAATAAAATGATGAAAGGTTTAGTTTTTGCGAATGAAAAAAACAAAAAAGGGGAGCAAACGATGGAAATAAGGAAAAAGGTTTAGCCAAAGAGAAGGCGGGAGGGAAGGATGTTTAGGACACACACACAATAAAGAGGGAAAGAGAAACAGAGAGAGAGAGAGAGACAGACAGGGAGAGTCAGTGTGTCAGAGACGTTCAGTCTACAGTACAGAGAGGTGAAGGTAAAGCAGAGCGAAGGAACACTTTGGTGAAAGAACGTCATGCACATCCCTACAGTTAAGTTAAAACTACAACACCATGCTGTGCAAGCAAAGAAGGAAAGATCCTTTGGTTTATATTTTGTCTGGTGTCTAATTCACCTTTTTCGTCCTACCATTCCTTTTCATATGGTAAACATTTGACCCAAAAAATATCTTCAGACCTTTCAGAGCTGGATGAACCCATGCCTTACCCATTTCATGGTACAGGGAGCCCTGTTTTGGGGTAACCGTGGAGGGTTTCCTGGGTGACGGAAGTTCGATTTTCATCAGGTCGTCACAGCACTGCTTCCATTGGCCTGGGGGAGGAGATATCAGTCACTATAACAGCCGCCGGGCCTGTGGTCGGAGTTTTGCATGTTAACCATCAGAACATCTGGTTTGTTCAAACAAACGGACAAGCCTATCTGGACGAGAACAGTCACCACCAACCCGATCATTTACATACTGAATCGTATTAAAAGGAGCAGTGTGTAAGATTAACACTACATCACCGCGCATGGCCTGTGACAGGGAGATACCGGCACTGTACAAGCCACCATTCCAAAACTAACTATAATTCTGGTTGGCCAAATATTAATAATCCTCATCCTCATTTGGTCCAACCAATCTCTGGAGCTGCAGAGCCTGGCTACATACATACTGCAATAAAGTACAAAGCATCATTCACGTTCATTTATAAAAGAGGATTATCGTGTATGGTATTAATAATAAATGTCATTCATCACGCACTTTAGATCAAACAATGATCTCAAAGCGCTACATTGCACGAGACCTGCATTCAGCACCTCCATCATTATCAGCTTATTGATGCCTGGCTGGTGTCCTACTCCCTGACCACCGGCTCGGTGGCGTGTGGGACTCACTCATGTCGTAGAAGTGCTGCCAGAAGGCCTCCATCCAGCGGTGGGTGTCCTCCCGGCTGTCGGCGGTCAGAGTGTGGGTGACCTCCTCTCCTCCGTACTGGTTCGTGATGCACACACTCTGGGCCTTGCTCTGGGGGTCCTTCTCCGAGGCCCGTATTCTGGTTTCCTATAAAACACCACGCATAGAAACACGGATAATGTAAAGGGTATGACCTCAGATCAGCATGTAGGGGTTAACACTGTTGTACCAATTTTCTTTTACGTTTTTTTTTTTACCCTTTTTTGACCCTATAACATTGTAATTTCTTATACAACACTACACTAATTATAATCTCATCTAAAAGGGGGTTTATTATGTTCTCTACTGAAGTGACGATCTCTTCACTCTCTAAGTAATAGAAACACTGCACGACGGTTCCGTGTTCTTCCGAATGCAGCTGCAGTCTTAAAAACCGCCACTAGGTGCCAGTGATGATCAACCAATTCACTCATGGGTCGTCCCGTCGTCTCATTTCATTCTGGCTCCCGTTGCAAAGCCCAGAGCCGCTGACGAGCAAAGGTCTCACAAACTTATTATATTCTCATCTGATGTGGTCTGACAGCGGCTGACCCCGCTGTCATCGCAACTCAGATCAGGAGGGGTCAGAGGTTAACCCGAGTGAGTCACAGCCGAATCAAAGCGGAAACCCCCAAGTGATCGGCGCGGTCACAGGAGACCCCACGAGAGATGAGGCGCTGATGAAGGGCCGGTCTGGCTTGTATGGTGAACTGGCACACTGACTGTCCACAAGGGGGTGAGCAGAACACTGGCCTGAATTGTATAGCACGGGGGGGCCCTTACCCCTTAATAAGAAGGGAAATGTTCAGTGATTTCCAGATTTTAACCTGCCAACGTTTTTTTTTATATTCTATCTTTCTGTAATTTTTTGAACTCTGCGACCAAAGTCGTTCTTTGTAATGATATCCTTCCTGCTCTAGCGGTGGCAGTGTTTCTCTCTCTCTCTCCCACCTTGTTGATGACGATGGTGAATGCCGGCTCCACGCTGGACTCCAGGTCTTCCTGTCGCTGGTAGCAGAAGAGATTTGTTCCTTTGAGGACACCATACACCGTGGTCCAGCTCTGAGGGTCACCTCCCAGCTGCTGTGAGCCAGAGAGGGCGATAGCCAAGGAGAGAGAGAGAGAGACTGATTAACTAAGGGAAGTGGAACATGAGATTAAGAAAATATATATATATCTGATTGCCAGAGAGGGATAATTTTTAAATTATTTAATTGATCTTCAGTGTGTATTGGCCAATCTGATTTGTCTTGACAAGATTGCGATTCAGCATACGCATAGCATGCACGCAAACTCACAGCCAGACACAAGAACTCCTTCTAATTCAAGAACAGCTTTTTCTTTAATGACTTAGAAGAAAAAGATTAGAAAGAAAAGAAAACTGAAACCTATTTTTTTTACATGCTTCATTTGTGTTGTAATGCTGCATTGATTGTTGCATTGTTCATAGAAAGTCATATTTATGACAAAAGCTTTTTCTCTAATAAAATATTAGATAAGTTAATTCATCTGTTGATGTCTTTAATGATCATCACATCACTCTCTCTCTAACCTACCTTGACTTTCAAGCAGCCGCTCATCATCTGTTGTGTCATGCAGTGTGGTTGGGCAGCTAGGCGACAGCACGCACTGCCGTACAGAGGCAGCCAATAGGAACACTCCTCTGTGTGGAGGAAGTGAGGGAGAGAAAGAGAGAGAATGGGGGAGAGAGGGAGAGGAACGCAGGAGAGAGAGAGAGTGGGGGAGAGAGGGAGAGCCAGAGAAGGCGACAAGTCAGGGAAAAACAACAGGTTGAATAATTAAACATGCCATTTGACATTTTAATGAAAGGGCAAGTTACACAAATATTTTTGGCACACACACACACACACACACACACACACACACACACACACACACACACACACACGCACACAGTCAGGGTGTAAAAAGCCTGGCAGCTCACAGGAATGCAGTGAAGAGGAGCAGCCATGAAACTTTACTGCAGCGAGAAGAGGCCATGAATAAAACACGAGGGCCTGTCATTCTGAGGGCCCCTGCCCCCTGCTTATCAGCGGCCATCATTACAGTTTTACACAGCGGCCACCTCCCGCCTTTATTAACATGACCTTCATTAACGTGACCTTGACAAAAGCTGGCTGTCAGACGACACAAGAGCTGGACAGCCGGGGGGGGGGGGAGGTCCTCCGAATAATCATATTACACTATGTGAACCAGCCTCCCACTGTGCCTCGTTGTTGCCGCCCAGCATTGAACTACGCCCTATATACAGTGTAGGCCATATGTATAATGGATGTACAGAACGAGAAGGAATACGTGTGGAGGCGCCCACTCACCGTTGCCTGAGATGCTGAGGTCGTGGGTGCGGAAGCTGTCCTGGACGTGGGACAGAGACAGGGTGGTGTGGGCCAGGAGATGGTACTTGGGTCCTCTGTCGCAACACACACACACACACACACACACACACACACACACACACACACACACACACACACACACACACACACACACACACACACACACAGACACAGACACACACACACACACACACAGATTAGATTTGTGTAAGAGTTTGTTTGTGTACGGACATGTACTATGCGCCTTTTGAACCCTATTTGACTCCACTAATCTACCATCTACCACGTAATTACTAGAACACTGGTAGCATTGTACACACACACACACACAGTGTAGCCATAGGATCCAGGTATAGAGAGAAACACACACACACACACACACACACAGGGTTTAAAGGACTCACGGCACGGAGGGGACGGGCAGGAGCAGCGGGGACCCGTTGCCCACGGGGCTTCCCGCGCCGGGCTCCAGGGACGCCCGCAGCTTCTTGCCGGCCGAGCGGCCGAGCGAGGAGCTCAGCTTGCTGGCCAGCTTCCTGGGCGTGCTGCCGGCCGAGTAGTCGTCCTCAGAGCAGCAGCTGTAGAGCTCCACGCGCAGCTCGAAGCCCGGCGCCGCGTCCTTACTGGGGGGGGGGGGGGGGCGAGAGGCTGCGTCAGGGTCCAGGCGTTTGGATAGCGCTGAGCTAGCTTCACACTGTGTGAACAGGTTAGTAGCGCTACATGCTAGTAGCGCAAGATGCTAGAAACGATGTGGCTACTAGCATGTAAAGAATAATACATACATAATATGGTAGTGCTGGTAGTGCTACATGCTAGTAGCACATGTTAAGCTAAATGCTAGTAGCGCAAGTTACGCTAAATGCTAGAAGCGATACATGCTAGTAACTCTACATGCTCGTAGCTCACACTTTGGCTACTAGCATGTAAAGAATAATATAGCTGGTGTTGCCTGTGTCAGTGATTATTACTCTTCTATCCAGATGTAGGTTGAAGTCGTTTTCATGTGAAAAGGAGGGATTTAAGACGTGGTATAAACATTATCCAGTAGTGCCTCCTCTCTGAGATTAATGGGAAGAGGTGTGCGTGGTGACCACTTTTTAACCGTACGGCACATTGGGTCCACTCAGGTTGTTTTGTAAATGTTATTCTATAAACAAATTAAAAGTGACTTGACTGCGCTTCGTGCCCACACACGGAGATGACTCACAAGACGATGGTGTTGTCGAAGCAGATGTCGGTGAGCGTGCGGTCCACCATCACCATGTCCGTGTCGAAGATCTCCCCGCCCAGCTGGAGCAGGCAGAAGACGGCACAGCGGTGGAGCTCTGGGTAATGCCGGGAAAGAGGAGAATTACCGGGAGGATTTAGGGTGGGTGACCGGGAGACAATGGGGAAGACATGAAGTCCAGCGTAGAACATCGTGATTGTTCTGTTAAATATAGTTCTCACACACACACACACACACACAAACACACACACACACACACACACACGAGAGGGGGGGGTAGGGGTCTGAAAGAGTTTATTACTCCCCTTGGGCAAACAACAACAACAACAACAACAATGACCAAAAGGACCCTGGCAGCATTAATGCTGTGTTCAGAGAAAGAGGTTTGGGTGAGGAGATGATTCAGTGTTTATCAGTTTGGCATGCTGATAACATCTAGAATTATAATTAAAATGTTTTTATTCTGGCCTCAGGGTGTCTTACGATGTTTAAATGGTTCAAATAGGTCTTAACTGTGATTAAGATGTCCACATTACACTACTGCGTTCTGTTGCCTGCAGGGACTTCACACTTGCACGCTAATATCCGTTTCACTCTTGATTTAAGGTCGCAGTTCCAAGTTTCCACCTCTCGCTTCCTTATCGACCTTGAAATTAAGAACCTTTATTTGGTAATATCTTAAAAAGGCTTTTAAGACGTTTGATGCACACTTGCTTCATGCTAGCGTCATGCTAGCATGAAGCTAGCCCCGTGCTAGCATCCTGCTAGCTTCATGCTAGCCTCGTGCTAGTCTCGTGCCAGCATCATGCTATCCCCGTGCTAGCATCGTGCTAGCTTCATGCTAGCCTTGTGCTAGTCTCGTGCCAGCATCATGCTAGCCTCGGGTTTGTCTCTGCTGCTCCCCTGGGTTCGCCGCCGCCGCACCTGCATCCCGCCCTCCTAACGACCTTGACGAGCGGCCCCCTTAAGCCTCATTAAAAGCCTCGCACCTGTCTCCAGAGTTATGAAACGCACAGGTTGTTCGGATTAATTCCATTAAGGTCGTCAGGAGATGGAGGGTGAGCCAGATAAGAGTGGGGGGAGGGAAAGAGAGAGAGGATATAAGGAAAGAGAGAGAGGGATGGGTAGAGAGAGAGGATATAAGGAAAGAGAGAGAGGGGGATGGGTAGAGCGAGACAGAGAACATGAGGAAAGAGAGAGAGAGGGATGGGTAGAGCGAGACAGAGGACATGAGGAAAGAGAGAGAGGGATGGGTAGAGAGAGACAGAGGACATGAGGAAAGAGAGAGAGAGGGATGGGTAGAGAGAGACAGAGGACATGAGGAAAGAGAGAGAGGGATGGGTAGAGAGAGACAGAGGACATGAGGAAAGAGAGAGAGGGGGATGGGTAGAGAGAGACAGAGGACATGAGGAAAGAGAGAGAGGGGGATGGGTAGAGAGAGAGAGACAGAGGACATGAGGAAAGAGAGAGAGAGGGATGGGTAGAGAGAGACAGAGGACATGAGGAAAGAGAGAGAGGGGGATGGGTAGAGAGAGACAGAGGACATGAGGAAAGAGAGAGAGAGGGATGGGTAGAGAGAGACAGAGGACATGAGGAAAGAGAGAGAGGGATGGGTAGAGAGAGACAGAGGACATGAGGGAAGAGAGAGAGAGGGATGGGTAGAGAGAGACAGAGGACATGAGGAAAGAGAGAGAGGGATGGGTAGAGAGACAGAGGACATGAGGAAAGAGAGAGAGAGGGATGGGTAGAGAGAGACAAAGGACATGAGGGAAGAGAGAGAGGGGGATGGGTAGACTTAAGGAAATGCAGATAGGAGCAGAGGGATCTCTATTGACGACGGTGGCAGATGAACCTGCATTAACCTCAGTATGAGTGGGTTCGCCTCGATGAATAGTCATAAAGATAACGATCTGAGTGCTTCAGGGAGAGGCACCAACACTGAAGCGCTTTTTGCTAAGGAGAATGGAATTACAGCCAAGAACAAGATAATAGAAAGGTTTGAATGGAGCTTCCAATAGAAAACAGCAACCACAGAAAAGGCATCCATTCCCAAAAATACTACAGAAAAATAAAGCAACAGAAGTTCCTGGATGAATTCCTGGCGGACCACACAATAGGTCTCACTCGTTTCTCACCAATATCCTGTCCTAAAAACTATGACCCAGTTCAGGACCAAAGAGTCGAGCGCGAAAGCGACACAAAACTCGGTGGCCCAAAAACAAGGATCTGTGCCAGACGTTTACTCCGAGACGTTACTATACAAGGAAACGCTTGATTCAGCTGCCAATGCTGCACCTGGGTGTAGGAACATCACATGGTCCACTAGCACAGTCAACAGTCTGTGCACGTGTACCAAATCATGATTACATGAGGTCTGATATCAATTCGGGTTAATTATTGAAGTATATGACTTTTGAAGTATATGATTTTTATGTCACAGATCTATAATAACATTAGTATGATGATGATTTATGTAACATTCTCATTGGGAATGGCCACAGAATGCCCGGGCCGCCTCACGCTGCGTTTACACTAACCGCACTTGACATCTCGAAATCATTCATTTCACACTTCATCCCCATTGCCTCATATGTGAATAATTGATGATCCCTAAAACGCACGCACGCACACACACACGCACACACACACACACACACACACACACACACACACACACACACACACACACAGGCTCCTTACCTCCTTTGTTCTTAAAGTATTCCGTGTCCTTCCACATGAGCGGGATGCGAAGATCTGGAAACACAAAAGAGATAGAGGATGGCCAAAGATGATATGCACTCTGCAAAATAAACAGAGTTGAACCCTTTGACAGTTATGATAATACAAAATAAATCAACGTAATAGCACCTTTAAAAAGTGTATCATAATACAGAATAAAATGAATTATTCAAAAACACAAGGAAGGGAAGCATGTGTGTTGACATGCGTGTGTAAGTGCACGTGCATGCGTTTGTGTGCGTGCATGTGCTTGCGTATGCGCACGTTTGCAAGCGTTCATGTTTATAAATGCGTGCATCCGTTTGCGTGCGTGCATGTGTGTGCACGTTTAGGCATGCATGCATTTTCATAAATGCGTGCATGTGTTTGCATGTGCGTGTGTGTGTGTGTGTGTGTGTGGGACTCACCCGAGATGGCCACCTTCCCTTTGCAGGGCAGCCGGTCCTCCACTGCCCCGGCGTCCGAGGCGCGGCGCGGGGCCCGCTGCATCACCTGCGCCTCCTTCATGCGCTGGAGCTCCGACATGTAGGCCATGATCCGCGTGCTGCACGTCTGCAGGCTCTTGGCCGCCTCCAGCGCCTGGTCTCGCTGGGAGCACGCCGCCAGCAGCTTGCAGGCCCCGTCGCGCATCCGGATCTCATGGTCGATCTTCCTCTGGATGTCGCTGTCCTGTAGCAGAGGGGGGGGGAGAGAGAGAGAGAGAGAGAGAGAGAGAGAGAGAGAGAGAGAGAGAGAGAGAGAGAGAGAGAGAGAGAGAGAGAGAGAGAGAGAGAAATACAGTCATGTAAATAGAGTCAGGATTCATGAATAAGGGTCGCCCGATTCCCCGGAGCCAGTAAACAGTGAAGCTGGGACAGTGAAACGTTCATCTCACTGTCCCGCTCGGGCAAGTGCAAAAAAATAAATAAAAAGGGGCTATTTATAAAAAAGTACATATTTGCATAAAAATGAATTCCTCCTGTGTTCATTATTTGGCATCCTCACACCCTCGCAAGTGCCAATGACGGATTATGCCTGTCATTTGTTTTGCAACGCAAGCGTTTGGTTTTCCAAACTGAGGATTCCAACTTTGCTCGAGGGCCTAGAACAATTGTCCTGGGGCCGGTGGATGTGAAACATTAAGAGAACCTGAGCAAGGAAGAATGAATGGGTGTGAACAGGGAGGAGTAACATGTTACCCCATATCTGCGCTTGTATCTATACTTGACAAAGAGAGACGTTCATTAGTAGCAGTAGACTGAGAAAGGGAGAAATGAGGATTATTATTATCTGGCCCACCAAAAAGCCAAGAAGCGGAATGTAGTGTTGGGGTTTTCTTGACATAATGGTAGAGTGTGGGAAGGGCGTTTGACCCGAAGAGAATGTGTGAAGTCTACTGGGAAGTGCCGGCCTCATGAGGCTACATTAGCAGGGTGTGTCCCTGGAAGTGTCTGTGTTCAATGGTGTGGTGTGGGCGTGAGAGTGCGTGTGCATACACACACGGCCTCGGGGCGGAAGAGGGAACATGAACTTACGGCCTCCCCATTACTAGAAGACACAAATACTGAATAATTGATCTTCACCCGATGAACACACACACACACACACGCACCCAAACAGACACACCATGACGGCGCATCTCAGGGGAGATAATGACGATTTAAGCTGTCAAACACTTTACAGACACCAAATATGTATTCATGGCCACACACACACACACACACACACACACACACACACACACACACACATTTCCCAACAGAGGACCCTCCCTTTCAATGTGCTATGTATTTGAAAAAACAACATTTACTCTACTGAATTCAAGATGGCTTATCTAGGCCAAATCAACCTTTATTTTGTTGACTAAATAAAGCACTATTATGCACCTCACGTGCACGCGTGACACACACTTAAGCTAACATTATCTTTAGACAAGCTGATAATATATCAATTCATAAATCTATTACATAGGATGGAAAAAGTAGTGGAGAGAACTGAGGTGTGCCTTTTGAGACTGCCAAATAAACATTTTGGGCAATAAAAAAAACTTGACAATCCGGTATGAATTGAAAATAACACTAGACGACGCAAAAGCATTTTTTTTTTTTTTAAATGGTAAAATAAATACATAGTAATACGGTGATCCTGTGTTTTATGCACCCTGTGCTTTTAGACACACACACAAGGATTCACACGCACACCGCATGGCGGCAGAAGCAAACCTGACTCTGATAACAAATGAACAGTCTAACTTTGGCCCCAACCTCATTAATCTCTCCTCGTGATAAATATCCCACCTTATGGCTCTCGTTTATTACCTCTCTCCCTCTCCTTCTCCCTCTACCACTGCCTCCACCCTCTCCCTCTCCGTCTCACACAAACCGTCGAAATGCGAGATAAATTGTGTGTCATGAATATTTTATACCACTGAACATAACATTTTATTTCTTCCCCTGCCGGCTCCCCTTCCTTTAAGCCCCACCATCGTACTACCGCATTCCCCCCTTTTAATTCATTTCTTTACTACCACTGAATCATTTATTTATTTCTCCTCTCCGCCACACAGACACAGACACAGACACAGACACACACACACACACACACACACACACACAGTGTTTCTCATTGTCATGCCAGCATAGAGCCCCTCAGCGGTGCGGCGGGGGGATGTTAGGATCAGGTCACCTTCTTCTGGACAACACACCTCGGACTAGAGGCGTTGCACTTGAAAAGTTTCCAAAGTACTTCAACACAAAAAACAAACGAGCAGCAAGACATTTTTCTTGGCTCACTAAACAGCTGTTTACCCCAAAGGGAATTGGAATGCTGAACAAACTGGTCGGGCAAACTGATTCCAAATGGGTCGCCGCTCGACGGCAATCCATGGACACAGCGACCCGGGATGGCCGCATGAGCATGATGTGTTTAGTCACATGACGGCGGTTTGATTGGCTGCAGTTGCTCTTTACCGTAGCCCTTTAAAAAAGGCACATGAGGAATTCTTGTGAGGGGCCGCAGGTGATGACTCGCAGACTGCTTGACATTCAACACATTCAGGAGCGCCAGGCGACAGAGACGTGACATGGAAGTGAGTTTGTAGTGAGCGAGATAGTGTCCAGCCCGTAGCCATGTCACAGACGGAGGGACGGTGGAGCGGGGAAAGAAGAAAATTGCCTTTTCCCTTCAATTAGATCCAGACATTGACTGCTGAACTGTTCCACTAGACTAATGAATGCAAACACAGCAGATAACAGTGTTATTCCCAAACTAATACTGGTTTCCATCCCTAATCTCCTAGGATTAACCTGTAGACACCCTTCAGCAGATTCCCTAATCTCTACCTGTTCCTAAAGGACCTGTTTCTGTAAGTGTCTTTGGATTAAAGAACCATCTAAATTATTAAATAGTTCACAGTCAATTAAACGTTTAAATTTCCGGTCCAAGACTGTGGAGACGAGAAATGGAGCTTACACAAAGAAAAGACACACACACACACACACACCATACTTCCATGCAGAGGTCCTGTATTTATAGCAGACGATTTATAGTAGAAGATTTATGGCGGTCTTCTCCTGCACGGTGAGTTCGGGTCCACTCAGACTAAAGCAGCTGACTCTGGATCGCTGACACTAGATGCACCATTCTCTGTCTGTGTCTGTGTTTCTGTGTGTGTCTGTCTGTATCTGTCTGTTTCGTGAATGCGAAGAGGAGAAACAGCCTCAAATCAAAATACTTGATTGGTTTGGGGATAAGGCAACGAGCGAGGGAACACTGTAGATGACACAAAATAAAACCAATTTGCTCACTTTATCTCCATCACACACACATGCAAAACCACCAAACCCCACATGTATGCAAACAAACACCACACCCCATCTCTCATGCTCACACACACACACACACACAGACACACACACACACACACTTTAAACCCTGCAGAACGCCAGACCAGTGGACCATACCAGTGTGACTGCCAGTGCCAGCGACAGATGAAGATGAGGGCAACCAGGTGACAGACAGAACCAGCAGGGGGGAGAGAGATAGTAGGAAAGAGAGCAAGAGACGTAATGGAAAGAGAGAGCTACAGAATGAAGGGAAGTGTGGACGGGTTCCAGGCCTCCAGCAAGGTGTGGACTAGGGGTTGGAATTTACAGGTCAAATAAAAGAGAGTAGATGAAAGAGAGAGAGGACAAGCAGAACACAAGTAAGAGGGTTGTCAAAGAGGTAGACAGGTCCAAGTAACTGAGTTAGGGAAGGCTTCTGAAGAGTCCTTCGGGGAGATAGAGTGAAAGAAACATGGTGAGAGGAAAAACAAATCACTGCCAGAAAGGAGGAGGCAGATTTCCAAGTGTGTGTGATATTATAACGACCCAATCACTCATTGGCAAATCAACTGATGACAGTAATTGTTCATTTTCATTAGTCAACGTCTCCTGACTAGCATCACCCGAGGCTTTTCAGGTGGAGTGTGTGTGTGTGTGTGTGTGTGTGTGTGTGTGTGTGTGTGTGTGTGTGTGTGTGTGTGTGTGTGTGTGTGTGTGTGTGTGTGTGTGTGTGTGTGTGTGTGTGTGTGTGAACAGATGGCCACCTCCTCTGTTACATCGCTGTCCCTGCCATGCATGTTCATCCAGACACCTACATCCACAACCACAGCCAGCAAAAGCACAACAACACGGTGTCCCAGGTCGGCTGGAGGTTCACCGCCCCTACAGATGGTGTCTAACGGTTTGTTTACGACGTGTTGCTACGCCCGGCTTAACTTTCTTGTTCAGATCCCTGACCCCTGACCCCTTTTCCTGACTGGACCAGAAGGTTCGGCCTCAAACATGTGTTTGAGTGTGTGTGTGTGTGTGTTTGTGTGTGATAAGTGTTGATGAGTTGTTAAGAGCCACTGTTAATTGTTCTTTTAACTGCTCAGGGTAGACTACACTAAGAGGAGTGAAAGCCTGAGGAAACCATAAAACCTGCATGAAACCTTGTTTATTTAAAGCACTTGGGTTTAATTCAAGACAGTGATATGTGGAGAGAATGTGTTCATTTATAATAATGATCCGATTCATATGTATCAGCTGCAAATTTACTATTCTTAAAAGATTAAATAATTCAAAAAATATTCGGAAATACACACTGAGTTCAACTGATAACAATGTCACAATACTAAATTGCGCCTTTATGTAACAGGCTAACAACTGTAGGAAACATCATATCCCTTGCCCTGGTAAACAGGAATCCCGAGCTGAATGATTTATTCATGACTGTGTGACTGTGAAAGCACCGGTCCTCTGAGATCACTTCCTCTCTGCCTGGGACAAGCACTGCTGTCACAGCGATGCAGTACCCCTCATGCTCCACCAAGCTCATACAACAGCTGGACAGACAGACAGACAGACAGACAGACAGACAGACAGACAGACAGACAGACAGAAAGGGACAGACAGAGAGGAGAGGCGTGAGGGGAAAGAGAGAGAAAAACACTGTAGCAGCAAGTACATGAAATGACTCCAACACTAATGACTCTCACTCTCTCTCTTATTTGCATATTCAACATAGACAGTTTGTTTTTGTATGCTTTTGTGGCCGTGCAAAACTGTTTGTCATGCCAATATGCAAATAGATTTGTTGAGAGAAATAGTGAGAGATAGCAAGCAATAACAAGGGAGAGAGAGACAGTGAGAGAGAACAATTGTCAATGGAAAGGATACAAGTTTGAGAGGGGGGACAAAGGAAGAAATATAAAATATGATCAGTGGTAAACAATGCACTCCTAACTCTAACAGTGAACACACACCAAAACCAAACACCCACACCCATGCACACACACACACACACACACACACACACACACACTCTCTCTCTGGTGGATGCCTGACCCCTCCCATACATTGGACCAGGAGAACGAGCTGCCTTTTAATTAGCCGGCCACAGCTATGCGCCTCGCCTGCCTCCACGCCCGCTTCCGTTACTCTCCCTCTCCCTCCTCCCTCACTTCCCTCCCACCACCAGAGCACAGCTCTGGGAAAAGATGGAGGCAGCAGGGGCTGTAAAGGGAACAGGGGAGGGGAGGGAGGTGTAAAGGGAGAGAGGTGGAGGTGGAAACACCAAATGGAAACGACAGGTGCTCTCGTGGATCATGGGGTAGGGATGGAGCCTGGCTGGGAGTGGAGGATGGATTGAACGGGAGGGAGACAGAGACCGATAAATCGCACAGCACAACGGCAAGACAAGTAAAGGCAGACATATTGCAGACAGCGATTTACGGGCAACACATGGACCCTCTGTCTCCATCCCACACGCGCGGCGACAGTCCCCATAGTGTTGCAGATTGCAGCTGCAGTGGAACAACACACAGAGGCCACGGGTTTGAACCGGGCCGGTTGAGAGACAGAGGTGGAACATAGACGAGCCAGAGAGAGAGAGAGAGAGAGAGAGAGAGAGAGAGAGAGAGAGAGAGAGAGAGAGAGAGAGAGAGAGAGAGAGAGAGAGAGAGAGAGAGAGAGAGAGAGAGAGAGAGAGAGAGAGAGAGAGACCGGGACGACAGATGGAAAGAAATAACCATACTGGAGGATTGCATGCTCCTATTTATGGCTGCAAATCACCCGCCAAAACATTGTGCAACTACTGTATACTCAGCGCCAGGACATACACCCCCCACACATACAGACACACACAGGAAAATACGGTAGTACCCCGCTGCCGGGGCCAACGTGGTGACGTCACGGCGGGGGTAGGAGGTGTGGAGCTATGAGGGGCAGCAGCACCAGTCCTCTGTCATAAAGTTAGAACAGGGGCACACCTCCCCGGCCGCTCATGCATTTAACGACCGCCCAACAACAGAGACCATTGAGGCCGGCACGCACAGCAAACTGTGTGTGTGTGTGCGTGCGTGCGTGCGTGCGTGTGTACGAGCGTCGCCCAATAACTTTACAGCCAGCTGTCCTCGCACAAAGGCAGTGTTCAGTCAGTGCAACTGAGTCCCAGCCCAGGGACGTTCAGACACACAGAGGGAGAGAGCGCTGGGGAGGGCGATCGAGCAGGACATTGTGCACAGAAAGGCAGAATGAGCTTGACTGTGTAGGGGTTGGCTGTCGCATCTGTAGAGCACTGAAGTGAAAACGTCACGTTGTCCTGGCAACCGGGTTTCCAGTTCTAAACAACCGAACGAGAGATGGCGTTTCCCCATTGCTGCCATGTGTTGTTTTCTTTCAAAATGAAAAAATATATTTTTTTATATATATGAAGACAATCAATACTCAATATTACTTACATCATTGGTAAAGCAAACTCGCAAATCCATTTGCAAAAAAAAACGTTCATTTTCTATAAAACGTTCGTGGGGCATAGGACTTCCCCTAGTTAATTTGGGCGGAAGCGAAAATCGGTTGCTATGGAAACGTGACGTCGCACTTTAGTACTCTATTGGATTGACTAATTGTGCATTGGCTCAAGAAGCTGGTAAATAATTTGCACAGAAATGTTTCCAAATGAGCTGTTAAATAATAAAGCTACCTTTACGTAGCGCACAGAGGAGACAGAATCACCCGGGCAGTGATCAAGGCATGGTTTATCACTACACTAAAGCCTGTACATGCCAATGGCCCTGGAGTGAGTTCAAGTACCACACTTGGCCTGAATAGCACTGCACTATCACACTCCAACACAGCAGAAGCCAGCAGTAGTAGTATACCACAGGAGTATATTAAGGGTATCCTATAAGTTTGCCTGCATGGGGGATGTGTATTTACACTTCTGTAAGCATGCATATGTTGTGTGTGTATGCGAATGTGTACGTGGATATGTTGTGTATGTGTACGTTGTGTGTCTGTGTTTGCGTGCGATCTCCAACCAACCCACAGCATTAACATTTAATGCTGAAAGGCTGTGCATAGGCGGCCCCACACTCATAAATAAAAGCGGAGCCAAGTTAAACAAATAAACAGAAACTCAATGCAACCAACTAGGAGTAAATAAAGCCGCATCCCTCCTACAACCTCTCCAACCCTGAGGGGAACAGCAGGTCTGCATTTAATAGACAATAAGGCTACTATGGTCTGTGATAACAAGACGGTTAGGGTGAAGAGAGCGGAGCGAAAGAAGAATAGCAAATTCATGCACTGACTAGGGGAATCAAATGAGTTATGAATCCATGAGCCAGAGGGTCTGACAGAGGCCCATTGTCTGGAACGTCAACAGGCCGCGACTGTGTCTAAACTTGGAGGGGACCAAAGGGGAGAGAGAGAGACCACGTTCTGACCGGGGACTGCGTTTGCATTCTAGTGGCTTTCAAAGCAGATAAGACAGGCAAGAGCTTTTAACCACCATTGCATTGAATCCAAAGGGGAGCTGTATCGCCTGCACACAAACATGCACAGACACACACTTGGAAACACACTGGCTGTTTGCGAGATTGCAAGTGGCAATTAATAAATGAACGACCGACCCCACACACACACACAC
Organism: Pollachius pollachius; assembly: GCF_949987615.1. Classification (NCBI taxonomy): domain Eukaryota; kingdom Metazoa; phylum Chordata; class Actinopteri; order Gadiformes; family Gadidae; genus Pollachius; species Pollachius pollachius. Next base: position 5,359,168 of record NC_136934.1, on the reverse strand, counting down.
ACACACACACACACACACACACACACACACACACACACACACACACACACTTACTTTCCGTTTGGCAGAGGGCCATTGACCATTACACAAGTTCAAGCTGCCTTGTTAGCTGATTAGCCAGCTTTTCCTAATAGCCAGGGGGCCCATGGCCATGGGCGAGGGAGTCGGGGGGGCAGGCAAGCATTAACGCATGAAGGCATGAAGACTAGACCAATCACCATCGGTCCTGATCAAAGTCTGCCTGCTTTTTTTTTCAGCGAATACCTTGCAATTAAGAGGGGGTTTTAGTAACATTAAGAAATGCCCGTAAGGCATTTGAAACTCTCCCTTCACATTGGAATCCACTGTGCATAAGTAACGTGTGAACGGTAATGGTCTCCCTTCTGATTTCCATGCACAGGCTGTTTACTGAGAAGTGTTGGCCTGTGAGCGCTGGTGGGATTCTCACACATGTGCCTAACTCCTCCCCCTCCCTGCCTCCCCCTAATGGGAGGGAGGTGGAGGAGGAGGAGGAGGAGGAGGAGGAGGAGGAGGAGGAGGAGGATTGGAGCCTTTTCTTGTTTAACAGAAGCACGTTTGCGAGCATGTAAACAAGCTCCATTTGGGCGCCAGTGTGATGTTGACTGACAGCACTCGCCGCGGAACGTCAAGCCGCACACCTCGGCTGGCCCCAGCTGTGGAAGGGGGTGGGGGGGGGTGTACTGCTGGTGTTTCAGCCACTACCAATCAAACAGCAACTTTGCCTTTCAGTGAAGCCCGAGGCAGAAAAGCCGGTAATACTGAATAATGATGAAAATATTGATTCAAAATACACTGCATTAATCCTAGATAATATTCTTTTAATATTCTATTGCTGCAATCAATAAATTTACTGCGGAATCAACGTCATGCTGTCGCCAAAGTCCAATTATACAGAGGTTTGTTTTTATTTCACTTTCAAGAAAGACTGTGTCCCTTTCAGTGACAAATGTGGTGCTGGGATTGATATCCAAGATAACAAATGTATAATAATATAATGACACAAACACTAGAGCAACAACAAGGAAACACCTTTGACCATTGCACAGGCACACTAAGGGCACTCTAACGAGACACTGTTCAATAGTGGACTATTGATTTGTTTCAAACGAGGGAAAGGGCTAATGGCTGAGGATGTTGCAATGCTGTTAAGCCCCTTTCACACACAGTTCCTGCTAAATGACTGGGATAACCTTTCAGGCCGCACTGGGGACTTGCACCATTAACCCATGCAGCTAGGCTCGGAAATATTTCCGCCTTGCTCACTTTCACACAGGGCATAGCAATGCCGGGATAGACGGGCCAAGGGCCGGCCCAGCAGATGGAGGTTATGCAAACCTTATGGATGCCAGTGTCCATAAAACTGGTGGACCGAGAGAAGTCCAGTTTCCAGACATTCCTGAATAAATGAGCTTATTTGCAAACAAAATAATCCGCATCGATATTGTAATCGGATCACCCGAAAAGCGTTGATGCGTCAAGATAGACATTCGCGGAACCTCGTCTTGGGCGGAGTCGTGTGATTGGTTCTCTGGCACCACGTGAAGGCGTCTCACGTCAGAGGGGCGTAGCCTGCCGTTACCCGGCTCTCCCGGCAGTGTGACTGCTCTCATTCACATCAGCCCCACCGGCAGTGACTCGGGAATGTTATTAGGTCTTGAGCCGGCTAATTTCCATCTGAGATTTCCCAGAATGTCGATCCCTGTTAACATCCACACATGAAGACCCTCCACACATGAAGACCCTCCACACATGAAGACCCTCCCCACATGAAGACCCTCCACACATGAAGACTATGAAGACCCTCCACACATGAAGACCCTCCACACATGAAGACCCGCCCCACATGAAGACCCTCCCCACATGAAGACCCTCCCCACATGAAGACCCTCCCCACATGAAGACCCTCCACACATGAAGACCCTCCCCACATGAAGACGCTCCACACATTTTCCAGAGCTATGCAGTGTAAGACTGCATGTGCAAAAGGCGCTATAGACACAAATGCTTATGGTGGGAGGGAGGTGGTATTACTTGAGTAATATTGAGTGTGGCATGTGTGAGAGTTTCTTGAAGGCAGGGAGGGTGGGGGGGCACCACCAGTGTCACCAGTCAAGTACCCCTACTGGGAGCTGGCTCAGTTAAGCTTCTTTTCCTGAGTGGTTCAAGGCTCTATCAAGCTACTACTGTCACACACACACACACACACACACACACACACACACACACACACACACACACACACACACACACACACACACACACACACACACACACACACACACACACACACACACACACACAGCTGATTAGCAGTTTGGACCTGTCGTTAACCCACACACATGCATGCAGGCAGCCAGACAAAGGAACTCTGCTTTATAAACAAGTCCATAGTCCTACTCACAGTAATCCCCGGCTTTCCTCTGTGTTTGAAACAGGATGGGGAAATCAGGGTTAATTAGCTCAGCCGGCCTAACTAGCCCATAAGCCCACCACCAGGCAGTCAGCCCTCTACTCACCTTTCCCCTCATCAGAAACCCGCTTACACATGAGAAGGATCATCAATAGTAGTGAACTGCACATGGTTTCACAATAACACACATTATAAACTTCTAGATTATCCTAGATTCCACCTCAATACTACAGCTTATCCAGAGTCCATATTTAAATAACGTGGTGTTTGTGTTTTGCTACCCCAAAAGGCATTCTGTGACTTTAGGCCTTGCTAGGTGGCGTTACAATGCAATCGACCAGTGACTGAACTGAACCTTGCAAATCCCAGAAGGCCCCAGGTGATTCCATGTCCAATCTGCTTCCTGCTGCTCCTCTTGCATCATCTACTATCTGCACGCTAAGCCAGCTGAGTGTCCCATCTCTCCTTACTAACCCTGTGCTCCGGTAATGTACCCTTCACAACAAAACAGAAATAGTTTATCTTAAATAAGAAAGGGTTAGAGATGATACTGTGATACTGGAGAAATGTGTGATTCAGCTACATGTGGCACGCTGTAACACACCTCTATTCTATCTCCCTCTCTACATTGTTTGCTATCCATCTTATCGCCCACTATTACCAATAGAAACTGCCCTCTCCAACATCCCATCTACCCCCCCGCCCCCATCATCCCTGAGCCCAGTTTCACCCAAGACTTGAGACTGGAGCTGCTTTTATCGGTTTACATTATTTATCGCTGCTGCTCCCGATTTAGACTTTGTTGTCCATATCTACGCACATATACACACTGGACAACCATGAGAGATGGACACACGTTGGGCCCTAGAGGGGAAATGCATCAAGCAAGTCCTACAGTCACACATTCACGCACACACCTAATTATAATGAAGGGACAGCAGTCGCTCCGCGGGGAAGCAGTGAGGGTGTCCTTGGATACTATTGACCAATCAGAGCCCTGGGGTACGTGGAGGAAATGAGAAAAACCAGGAAGTACAAATCACGGGTTCTGAGAAGCGAGGCAGTGTTTAAATAATCAATGATCCCTCTGACCGTGAACCCACTATCAATTACATTACAGTCAGAAATGGCCAATAACTAAACAAACGACAGGAAAGAGAGTTAATGGATAACGGAGAGGGGAAATATCGGTGAAACGTCAAACTGAAATGCTGAAGGTGGAGGTCTAAAGATCCTCTCCCTACAGGATGTCGAAGATCAGAGACAAGGCAGCATCAATTTAATCAAACATGAAGTCCGTTGTGGGATTACTGTACACACAGCTAGACTCATAGCCAGTGTAAGCAAACACAAAAGACAAACCACATGAGATGAATTTGAAGTTTCAGGTTTCCTTTGCGTTGTTGTAACATGTAAGTAGGGCAGCGTGAAACGATCACAAAATTAACATAATCAAGTTCGTTTTTTTTTTATGTTTTATAGAAAGGGCAGAACAGCTGGATACATATCGGTATAATATTTTAGATTGGAACATTTTCTTTTTTGACCATTTTGTGTAATTTTTAAGGCGGAATTTCAAAGTTCTCAGTTAAAGTTTTTTTGGGACATGCTGAACAAATACAACATGTTTTCAAACTCAAAAATAATCGTTTGAATAATCGTGATCTCAATATTGACCAAAGTAATCGTGATTATGATTTTTCCTATAATCGAGCAGCCCTACATGTTAGGTGATGTCCAACCATCAAAACGTGAGGTTTATGGCCCTACTCTATAGGCCGTTCATTATGGATGGCCGTGAATTATGAGTCGCTTGATGTATAGGTATCACAAGCTAGTACAAGTACAGAGTGTATACGTTTCAAAGGGTTTGATAAATGGTGCAGCCATATTAGTGTCATACGGACTGTATGTAAGAGGAGATCCACTCTGTGTATCCTACAGTCCTCCTCCCTGCTACTTTACGCCCTACACAGCACTTACACTCAGCTCCAGTTACTAATGACACACACTCTCAACGTGTGTGTGTGTGTGTGTGTGTGTGTGTGTGTGTGTGTGTGTGTGTGTGTGTGTGTGTGTGTGTGTGTGTGTGTGTGTGTGTGTGTGTGTGTGTGTGTGTGTGTGTGTGAGTGTGAACAAGGAAGATGAAGGCATGTCGTGATTGACCGCCAAAAAAGAACAAGGGCTGACATAAAATGAATCATGGTGTGTGTGTGTGTGTGTGTGTGTGTGTGTGTGTGTGTGTGTGTGTGTGTGTGTGTGTGTGTGTGAGAGTGTGTGAGAAAGACCTTATCTTCTGAACTGCATAAAATAGAGTTGAACGCCCTTCCGACCTCTAATTTACATAAAGTGCAACACACTAGAAGAAGACGCACACAAAACACACACCTCGATACTTATTCTATCCCTTTAAATACGGAATAAAAAATCTGCACAGCACTAGACCCAGAGGTGCTCTTCATCTCCATACCTCTTCTCATGAACAAGCACACAGCCGTTCCTGGTCCCCTATCAGTTAACATACAGCCCTACTATATGCAGATGAATATGCAGGAGTGTGAAACTAATGCCTTCGACAGACCCTGGATCTGTGTGTCCCCCTTCATGACAGTTAACACCCCAAACTGTGGAGGAGCTGATCAGAAACACTTAGTCCATATCGACCAAAAGCTGCAGAAGACATAGTAGGCGCAGCTGGGCAGAATATATTACATTACACAATTTGGACTGGCATTGTGCAGCACATCAAGGCACAAGTAAAACCTTTATAAGCAGGGGCGTTGTTGTCATATGACCATGCCACACAGCCACCTACCTACCCACCTACGCACCCACCCACCCAGCTACCTACCTACCTACCTACCGGAATCCTATTTGCATGCAGTGTTGGTTTCATGGAGTTCGTTGCTTCTGCAGAGATGTGTGAGTGAATACAGTATGGGAGCTGTGTCTGTGGTATCTCTGCGCCTTTGTGTGTGTGTACAGCTCAGCCTGGCGATCGGGTTAGCATTGATTCTATAAGGCCGTTAGTGCATTTCATCGGCCACTGGGGAAGAATGGATATAAGGGTTTTATTAGAGCCCCAGTACCCATCACACCTTAACCATACATTGGGATGGGATTAAATAAGACCAATAAGCCTGGGGCCATGGTGTGTGTGTGTGTGTGTGTGTGTGTGTGTGTGTGTGTGTGTGTGTGTGTGTGTGTGTGTGTGTGTGTGTGTGTGTGTGTGTGTGTGTGTGTGTGTGTGTGTGTGTGTGTGTGTGTGTGTTAGAATGCCTCAGCCCTCAACCTTGTTTGCAATCTCCTCGTCTCAGATACAGGAGCAATTCTACTAAACAAACAAAATAAGCAGTGTGATCGCACACGCACACACACACACACACACACACACACACACACACACACACACACACAATGTGCTCAGTAGATGACAGACATCACAGCAACAGGCGAGGGCTACAGTCTGTATTTCTGTACCACCAGCGGTCAGCTCTGCATTCGCTCCCCCTCTGTTTGGCCTCCCTTGTCTCCCAGTCCCTTATCTCCATAGCCATCACTCAGTCCCGTCTGACATCGGCATTGCCGGACAAATTGCTTTTCGTCCAGCAGCCTGTCCGTAAGTTGGACAGACCACCGGTCTCTACAGCTCCCGTCACATCAGCATCCTCCGCCGGCGTGTAAACAGGGAGCGCCCCAGCTCTGATGGATGACGGATGATATAACAAGCTACTGACTACACGCCAGCCCACTGTCTCCTTTTCCCTGTGTCAGCCTCTAACACCCTCATCTCCTCCTCCTCCTCCTCCTTCTTCTCCTCCTCCTCCTCTCCCTCCTCCTCCTCCCTCTCCTCCTCCTCCTCCTTCCTTTTCTTCTCCTCCTCCTCCTCCTCCTCCATCTCCGACCTCCATCTCCGACCTCCATCTCCGACCTCCATCTCCTCCTCCTCATGTGCTACTGAAAATGGAGGCCGCAGGTGTGTGTATGTGTGTGTGTGTGTGTGTGGGGGGGGGGGGGGGTGGACAGCAGTGTGGCCGCAGCTCTGTCGAAGAGCGCTGGGGACGTTTTCTTGGCGCACGTTGGGTTGAGTTAGCGCGTCAGGGAAAGGTAGGGGGACAGAAATCAATGCCAGTGACAGCGACCAATACGGGACACTGACAGGGGGAGGGACAGGTCGAGAGAGGAAGGGTTAAAGTTAAGACAAAAGGAGAGATGGCTCGCACACAGCATCTCCACTCCTGTGCATTTTCAATCAAAAGATGTATAATTGGGATTGTGGAGGAGGAGGAGGAGGAGGAGGAGGCAATATTGCCATGCAGCTGGCTATAAATGGCTCATTTGTCACACTATTCCTTGGACACTAGGGTAAAGGACAAACTCACCCACACACACAGACACACACACACACACACACCTCGGTCATGCTATTGAGCAGAGTAATGGCTTATAGTTCCTCGAATATTGCTGCGGCTGAGGGCGTTCTGCCCATCACAGCGTATACAGTATCGTGGACCAATCACAGCGCACCCCTCCCCTCAAAGACGAGGGCTGATATCGGCAGATGGAAAACACACACAATATCATATACTGCTGCTGCAGCCCTACATACAAATATCCCCCACACAAACACGCACACACAAGGCTGCAGAGGTGATTGGAAAGCAGCAGTGCTGGACAATAACAGCACCTTACCCATACTAGAGGTAAGCGCTACAGTGCGCAGCAAAGAGGGAGCTGGAGGAAGAAGTGGCCGCAGGCTGAATCTCTTCAGTGAGCCCTCGTATTGATTCTCAGACAGTTGAAGGCCAGCAGGCTTTCATGACTGCCACACACACACACACACACACACACGTCTTCATACTTTTCCAGTATTGATGCACTGCAAAATGAACCAGACCGGTATTATGAGCTCCAAACCGTACGTTTTCAACGGGAGGGGAACCGGACCAGCAGAGCTTTGGATCCCGGTGAACCCATGACTGGTAAACACATGAGTGTCATGTCACTGGGCAACATTTTCCCTCCTAATGGTCAGAGACTTGACTCAAGCGCCGATACAGAATCGAGACATGGCTTTGGTGCATTCACGCTAAGCCCTGACTGCACATCCACACAGCCACAACCAGGGGCTCAATTCTAGAAATGGAAATGGATGTGGGTAACCTTTAAAATCAACACGAGGGCAAACATACCCATGTCTGTCGGTCTCTGTCTGTCATTATGTGAGCGGGGCAATCAGAGAGTGGGATGCATTTCAGCTGATGAAGAGGTTAATTACACTACAGTGGTCTGTTGGGTCACATGAACTCAAACCGCTGCAACTTGGATATACAACTTGAGCCTTCTGGCTACAGCACTTAGGAGGAATAATCTGACAAGAAGATGTGAGCCTCGGTTTCTTTGCTCGTGTGTGTGACGTGTGTGTGTGTGTGAGACGCGTGTTTGTGTGTGTGTGTGTGTGAGACGTGTGTGTGTGTGACGTGTGTGTGAGTGTGTGTGTGTGTGTGTGTACAGCTATTCTTGTCTTTAGTTGCGTTTCTAAAATCGGAGCACAAGACAAACTATTCATAAGAGACCCTAGCACGTAACATGCAAGACATATATAGCAAGCACTTCCCCTGGAGACCAGGGAAAGAATGACGAGTGGAAGACGTAAGTCATAGCGGCTGTAGGAGCCATACTGGTCACATTGTTGTTCCCGTTCTGGGAACAAACATGAGAACATATGTTGAAGACAGCTTTGAAGAGACCCCATGACTAAAGCTATTTACCAGCATTACTTCAAACTTGAAAGTATTCGGGATCATCTGTTTGTACATAACAGTGTGTTTGCTAGCGCGCATGTAGAGAACGTGAGATGAGCGAGGCAGAGATGGGATGTAGGCTAAGCCAATTAGCGTCCGGCGGCTGACATGGCTGTCAATGGATCGCATGGCAGGTGTGCCTCCGTGTCTAACCGAGACGAAGAGACTTGTGCATAGGCATCTCCCAACCGGGTGCATTGAAACCAACGACCTGTTCAATCCTGTTCAACCGGGACCTTTCCCGCTGAGCTCGTGTACAGTAGCACAGCTCCGCGTGGAGCCGTTGACGTGATGTGTTGTGATTTAGCTGGGGATTGTATCCTAAAGTGTGTCGCGTTGAGAAGACCGCAACACAATACACACTCCGTGTCGATACATAGTGTGACATTGTAACGAAAGCAAAACGACTTACCGTTTGAGCTTTCGAGTTATTCATCCTCGCGCGCACCAACTCTGGCAAACTGGCAGCTCGTGCGCCGCTTACGCAATGCCCTGTTCTGCCCGGCTCCTCGTCATGACTGCAGTTTGGTCAAACCCTCGTCGAGCGTTCATCACACAGGACGCCAGCTCCACGCCGCCTCGGTCCGTGTAATGTCCCAGACGCTTTATGTCAGATTTTCCTCGAGAGGTACATCCGCGACATGTTGTCAAAAAAGTGCTGGAAAAACTCTCAGAAGTTTTTTTTCTTTTAATGGTCTAACTAGTGCTACACACAGACACGGTGCTTAACTTCCTGAAAGGCGGCTGCGGGGTAACGGTTTTGAATAAGACAATAACCTGCACTGCATTCAACCACGCAGAGGCTCCTGTGCTTCGATACAGAAGCACACTGAAGCGCCAGGGGCGGCTCAAGATTGACCGTCTCAAGAACCAACCGAAAGGCTTTGGTGAGGAGGCGGGTGTACGCGACTTAAAACTCAGGCTCTTTGCTCACACACAACACGCGTGTCATACAATGTACAGTATTTCTCTCCAACTTTCTCTCCATCCCCTTGTTTATCTCTCAAGACCAATTCTCAATTATTTAAAAAGACACGTCTTTGCATAATATAATGCGTCTTTATATTTGGACACTTAATAAACCTTGCATATCTTATAAAGCCTACAATTTCTTGACATCTTTAATTCTGTTGATGAATATATAGAAAGGCAGCAATAGTAATAGAATAAAACCAGTTTGGCAGAATCTATCAATAGACCATAATACACAAAAAGGACAAAAAACATCACCTACAGGTTACACACTTGGGGTGACAGACTTGTCTACAATAATCCTCTGAATGCATATTATTTGCATACGCTTTTGAATAAAGTGCTCTATTCTTTGTCTTCACTTCAACCACTTGACCTAGTGTGTTCAAGATTGACAGATTTGGAGTATTACCCCTGCCATGGCCCGTGTGTAGTAATTGGTGCACTCTGCAGTGAAGCCCTTTGCCTTGACACTTGAAATGAACTGCAGGTAGAGACAGAAAATGCAGCTGAGCCAAACGGTAAAAGAAATCGGTTTGGATTTATCAGTCACAACAATATTTATATTGGTATTTAGTCATTTGACTATAGGTACATCTCCAAAACACCAAATGATGAAAAAGAAACACATTCTCACACTGTAGCCTCACTCTAGACCGCTGGGGGTAAGTTACAATGAAAATACCATTCATTCATAATACCTCGACAAAAATCGATATCCAGAATCTGGATATCTTCTTGGCTGAGCACTGAGGACAGGAAGAGGAGGGAGACAGCAGAGGAGGTGTGGGAGGATGGGATGGTATTAGGGGAACTGGGTGTGTGTGTGTGTGTGTGTGTGTGTGTGTGTGTGTGTGTGTGTGTGTGTGTGTGTGTGTGTGTGTGTGTGTGTGTGTGTGTGTGTGTGTGTGGGGGGGGGGGGGGGGGGGGGGGGGGGGGGGAGGAGGGTATCAGAGAGAGTCTGGGCATGCTTGACGTCGCATGAACAGCAAAAGGGCAGCCGAGAGACCCCACTACCAGGCGATTGAATGGTACGTCTATCCAAGGAGGCAGCAGTCCACCCCTGTGGATACAATGGTGGCTGAGGAGGAAGGAGGAAGGAGGGAGGGAGGGAGGGAGGGAGGGAGAGAGAACGCTTTGTCACTGCAACCGCTTTACCGCAGCACGCCGATGCGACTCCCACGTGCAGCGGTAAAAGGGGCCAACCGGTCAAGTGCCGACAGCTCTCTCTCCTCATCTCTGTCTCTCTTCCTCTCCTTCATTGCTTATAGTGCTGTAAATATCCCACTGATAATCAGATTGCGGTATTACTAGCAGCGAGGAGCTGGTGTCTCCCTGGCTGATGGGGGACAGGCAGGAGAGATACTGTCAGCGGATCATCCGTCAAACATTTTCTAAAAGTAGAACAAAATAACATTCATGTACAAAATAGAACATTTCGGGGAAAACACATGGAAGCCAATGAATATAAACAGTACACGTACTTCTCTTAATACCTCACTTAAGCATGATCCACACCCAAATAATTCACAGACAGTCATGAACGCTCCTTAAAATCATAAACAGACCGAGGGGCGTGGAGGAGGGCAGTGAAAGGCATTGACCAAATTAGGAGCAAAAATAATCTCATTCCTGCGTTTCCGCCGAATCACAACAATATGATGCTAGCATACCCCGGGGGGGCAAGAGGCGGAAACGATAGCCATCCGGTTCGGCAGTGGGAATGCATGACATTCCTCTGGATGATGAGACACATTCCTTGAAGCTGTCAGGGCTTCCCAATCGAGGCGGCATCAGCAGCTTCCTATTGACTCACTAGAACAGGAGCTTGTTTCCTCCACAAACTTCCTGTCCATGCTATACTGGGAACCAACACCCTGGGAGATTCTCTTCCTCCGCACACACACTGGAGACACAGAGGCACTGTTTCCCCTTCTTTCTGTTGCTTTGCACAGGTCAAATATGACAGACTGATGCAGTCTGTCATATTTGGGTTATGGGTTCACCTACTGCCTGTAGTGGTGTCACCCATATACTGGATAAAAGTGAAGAAGAACTGAAAAAGGAAGAAAGAAAGTAAATCCTTGATGGACACACCCAATGACATACCGTATGAAGGCCATGCCTGTCCTGTGATACACTGACCAACAGAATCGTTTCGAGCAAAGGGTCTCGGCCAAGCAGGAGTATAAAGGGACACAAACCCAATCAGCCTATCAGAGCTAATTGGAATACAATGCCTTGTTACACCAGGGACAAAAATGCATATTGACTTAAAGGGCTTTAATATAATTTGAATAAGAGAGTAATATTGTCTTTTAATTGGTCTCTCTCCTCCCTTGTCTCTCTTGTCAAATGCACAAGTTATCTCCAAAAGTTAAGTTTCCATGACCGGCAGCTCACTCTGACCCAAGTCTCTGACCTTAAGGTAATGGCCCTGACATCATCTGGCTGCAGGGTTTGCTCCGCTGAGCTCATCCCAGTGAACTAGGGAGGTTGTGTTACATGGAGCTCTATGGAAAGGGCCGGGAGGCGGACAACACTCCCAGTCATGCCTCTCAACACCTCACACAACAACAAGGGGCCCCTTTCACCAGCCCTGGCTCTCATCCCTAGCCCAGTCAGAGGCCCCAGACCCAGCGCCGAACCATCTAGGTTCCCCCCCCTGGGACTTAATGCTACCCCTTAGTATTTCGTTTTTTCCACAACATCGCCATCCATCATTGCATAAGGCTTGTATCTTCACACACGGAGGTCATTCAACAGCAAAGCAGCCCCCATCACATCAGAGGCTAATGATATAGTGATCATATATAATTATTTATTGCTGTATTAATGACCATTTAATAAAATTTGCAATAATTCAACTCAGTACTCGCTAGGACTGCGGAAACGCAATGGCCTCACCTTTGGTGCACACATGGAAGAGTGAGGTGTTCCACTGCTATACAATCTAATTTGAATAAATTACAAAGCTTCACATTCATTTGAATTATAATATATGGGCAATTATCGTGCCGTTATTTGCCCATCTCATTAAAACGGTGTGAATATTAAAGTAGAAGAGATGCAACAAGATTTAGTTTTGAAGAAAATAGTCATCTTCTTGTCCATGGTAAAAAGAAGATAGCACATTCATCAGATCACCAGTCCTCTAAATGTTGACAGACTGCACATACACACTAAACACACACACACACACACACTAAACACACACAACCCCCAGTGAGATTTGTGCATGCATACACACATCACTTGCCAGGTCTCCTGCAGTTCTCAGTAATTCAATAAGACAATCTGGCATGCTCACAAATGCACCTTTGCTTTCCTACGAGCACTCTCTCTCTCTCTCTCTCTCTCTCTCTCTCTCTCTCTCTCTCTCTCTCTCTCTCTCTCTCTCTCTCTCTCTGTTGCATGCTGGGAGCGAGTTGTGTGAGTAAGTCAGGAGCGTGTGCGTTTCAATCTCGATTCCTTTTTGTTTGTAATATAACGAGAGTGCACTGGTGATAGTTACTTTAGTTTATTGACACTCGTTTTCTGGGGTGTTTGGGGTTTTGTGCGTGGGGTTGTGCCGACCGGCGTAATCGCCGGTCGGCGTCTGGTGTGGACGCCATGGTAAATGGCGAGTTCGCTCAGCTCACGAGGAAACATGGCATCAAAGTTGGTGCCGGTTTCCCGTGTAGCGTGGAGGACATCGGGCTGGCTGTGGGAGAGGTAGTCGGGCATGGCAGCGTGAAATCAGCCGCTCGTATGAATAGTGCCGTAGTCCTCTTCCTGGACCAGGTGGAGAAGGTGAACCGCGTTGTCGAGACGGGTCTCACGGTGAATGGAATGTTTGTGCAGGTGCTAACGTTGACGCAGCCGGCAACAAAAATAACCTTGTCCAATGTCCCTCCTTTTATTACTGACGAATTTCTCAGTAGAGAGCTATCCAGGCATGGAAAAATCGTCTCACCGATGAAAAAGATCCTGTCTGGGTTTAAGTCTCCTTTGATGAAACACGTTGTGTCTCACCGGAGACACATATATATGATACTTAACAATCGGGATGCGGAGCTCAACCTCCGCTTTCATGTTAAAGTAGATGATTATGACTACGTGATCTTCGCTTCCTCGTCGGTAATGAAATGCTTTGGTTGTGGTGTGGAGGGACACACCGTGAGGGCCTGTCCGGGGCGCGGGGAGCCGGCTCCGCCTGGCCCGGGGAGGGAAGGGGCGACCTCCGCCGCTCCGCCGGTTGGAGCGGGGCGGGGGGGGATCTCTGCGGAGCTCGGTTCCGCTGCCGCGGTTACGCCAACGGAGAGCGTTGCAGTTGCGGGGCCGAGTGCGGTTTTCGGGGGGCCGATCGCCGCACCGCGCACGACAGTCAGCAGGACTGCCGTGTGCGACACTGAGGACGGTGTAGGAGTGCACATTGGTGAGGTGGAGGTGGGTGAGAGTGAGGTGAGCGTGGAAAAACTAACAAAAAAATACAAAAAAATGGAAGTAAAGGGGATGGGTGAGGAAAATATAGAGACAATAAGAAGTGGTGGGGAGAAGAATGTGAAAGAGGTGAGTGAGATCAGCAAGGCACAGGGTAAACCAGCTGAGTTTGAAGTGGGCGAGAGTGAGGTCAGTGGGGAAAAACTAAGTGAAAAACACAAAAAGGTGGGAGAAAATGGGATGGGTGAGGAAACTATAGGGACAATAGGAGGAGGTGGTGAGGAGGAAAATATGAAAGTGGTGGGTGATATCAGCGATTCACTGGGTAAACCAGCTGAATCTGGGGAAACGGTAGAAGGTGAGGCAGGTGAAGCCAGTGAGATGCAGGGGCAAGAAGAGGGCAGCTCATGGGCGGAACGGATAGAAGAAGAGGAGATGATGGTAGAGGAGGAAGCAGCAGAAAGAAGGCCAAAGCCTGCAACAAAACGCAGAGGGAAGGCTAAAAACAAAAGCAGTGATTCAAAGGCAAGCAAGTTGGGGAAAGACAGGCTGACTGGGAAAAAACAGACTGCACAGACAGACAGTGACAGTGGAGAGGAAAGTCTCTCAGATGACAGTGACATCGTGCACATAGAAAAGCTAAGTTGCAGTCAGCAAAAGAAAACATATTCACCGGAGAAAATTAAGTCCTTTCTTCAGGACACCAAAAACGCAAAAGGAGTCAAGCTGGAGGAATATTTCCCAGATATTCCAGCATTTTATGTTTCTGCCAGATTTTACGCTAACAACAGAATTGAATCTGGCATTACAGACCAAGAAATGTACAGACTCAGGAAACTGGTGCTGAAAGCAAGAAGGCAGATGAACAGCAACGAGCATAGAATATCTGATGTGTGTCTTAACTAAGCTAATGGTTCCACTACTTTTATTTTTTTATTCTGTTTTAAATACCTCACTCATGACGGAGCTTTTTAGCATGGGAAGTCTCAATGTCAATGGAGCAAGGGAGACAAAAAAAAGGGCACTCATTTATGAGACTTTTAAAACAAAACAAATTGATGTCCTTTTTCTACAAGAGACCCATAGTTGTGCTCAAAATGAGGTAGATTGGAGAAGGGAATGGGAAGGGGATGTAGTCCTGAGCCACAACACTAGCCTCAGTGGAGGAGTGGGCTTCCTTTTCTCCAGGAGTTTCTCTCCAGTTTCCATGGAGGTCGAGCATGTCATCATGGGGAGGTTGCTTTTAATTAAAGCTCGGTTTGAACAGTTTAATGTGGTTTTTATAAATGTTTATGCTCCAACCAATGGTACAGAGAGGAAGCTGTTTTTAGAAAAAATAACAAATAAATTAAATAGTTGCAACTCAGAGGATTATCTATTCCTGGGTGGGGATTTCAATTGCACGGAAAATGAGACATTAGATCGCAACCATGCAGAGCCACATCCAGCCTCTCAACATGCACTGAGGCAGCTGGTCATTTCTCATGGCCTGGTGGACGTGTGGAGAAGGACGCATGTAGATTGCCGACAGTACACATGGTCCCACCTCAGAGAGAATAGGATCTCCTCAGCTAGACTTGATCGTTTTTATGTTTTTAAGCACCATTTTAACATTCTTAAAATGTGTAAAATTTTTCCCACCGGTTTTAGTGATCATTCCTTGGTTGTATGTCATGTTCTAATTAGAGATTTTAAGCCAAAAAGCGCACATTGGCACTTTAACTCTATTTTAACATTGGACAGAAAGTTTAAGGATGCTTTGAGCTTCTTTTGGGGTGTTTTTAGGCAGACAAAGGGGGAGTTTAGTAGTCTTAGGCAATGGTGGGACCATGGAAAGACTCAAATTCAACTTCTATGTCAGCAGCACACCCTCAATGTCTCACAGGACATCACTCGGTCTATGAAGGACTTGGAGACTGTTATAGTGGAGTTGGAAAAGATGAGTGAGTCATCTGGAGAAAGGGGATATATTGAAATCCTCAAAGAAAAAAAGCTAGCTTTAGCTAACCTGCTGGACACCAAAGTACAGGGTGCGTTAGTCAGGTCCCGAGTTCAGAACATCTCTGAGATGGACGCTCCCTCTAGCTTCTTCTTCGGCCTGGAGAGGAAGAATGGACAGAGGCGGGTAATCCACACATTGCTCTCAGACACAGGCCAAGAGCTGACGGAGCCAGGGCAGATAAGAGCGAGAGCTGTTGGTTTTTATTCCTCCCTCTACTCTTCGGAGTATGAGGAGAAGGACACACTGGAGGGGTTCTGCAGTGGGCTACCCCAGGTCTCTATGGCGACCAACTTACAACTAGAGAGGCCTCTGCACATCGAGGAGCTTCTAGCCGCCTTACAGAGCATGCAGGGGCGGAGGGCTCCGGGCATCGACGGTCTGACAGTTGAATTTTATAAAGCGTACTGGGAAATTTTATCTGCAGACTTGTTGGATGTTTTTAATGAGAGCCTGGCCTGCGGCTCCATGCCAATGTCCTGCCGTAGAGCAGTCATCACGCTTCTACCAAAAAAGGGGAATTTGCAGGACATAAAGAACTGGCGGCCTGTGTCTTTGCTTTGTGTGGATTACAAGCTTCTGTCCAAAGCCTTTGCCAACAGGCTGAGGGAAGCTATGGAGCAGTCCATCCATCGGGACCAGACGTACTGTGTGCCCGGCAGGTCCATGGTAGACAATGTCTACCTGATTCGGGACGTCTTGGAGGTCTCTAAGTCCATTGGCATTGATACTGGTTTGATTTCCCTAGACCAGGAGAAGGCATTTGACCGCGTTGAACACAACTTCCTATGGAAAGTTATGGCAAAATTCGGGTTCAGCGCTGGTTTCATAGCCAAGATCAAAGTGTTGTACAATGAAGTTGAGAGTGTGCTGAAATTCAACGGCGGTCTGTGTGCTCCTTTTAGAGTGTGCAGAGGCGTCAGGCAGGGCTGTGCTCTGTCCGGGATGCTCTATGCACTCTCCCTAGAACCCCTCCTCAGTAAAATACGCTCCAACCTACAAGGTCTGGTTTTACCTGGTTTTAGTGAGAATGTTGTCTTATCTGCATACGCTGATGATGTCATTGTTTTTACTAAGAACCAAAGAGATGTGGACATTTTAACAAGGATCATTAGTGACTTTACAGCTACATCGAAAGCGAGGGTTAACTGGAGAAAGAGCGAGGCCCTCGCTGTCGGTGAATGGCGTGGCGGTCTCCCAGTTCTTCCCCAAAATTTGACCTGGAAGAGGGATGGCTTAAAGTACCTTGGTGTCTTTCTTGGGAAGGAAACCATAGCCCAGAAGAACTGGGAGAACGTCACAGAAAAAGTGGAAGGTAAACTTAAAAAATGGAAATGGCTACTGCCGCATATGTCCTATAGAGGTAGAGTTTTGGTTTTAAACAATCTAGTAGCCTCCCAACTGTGGCACCGCCTTGCATGTGTTGACCCTCCCTCAGGCTTATTAGCCCAAATTCAAAGAAAGATGGTGGATTTTTTCTGGGATGGGTTGCACTGGGTGCCACAGGGAGTGCTGTTTTTATCTAGAGAGGAGGGGGGACAAGGCCTCATCCACCTGGCCAGTAGAACAGCCACTTTTAGAATTCAGTTTTTACAAAAGTTTCTGTCTGGTCCGACAGACTTGGTATGGAGGAATGTGGCCAGCTGCATTCTCAGACGTGTAAGTAACCTGGGTCTAGATACTGCTCTGTTTTTAACTGATTCTAAATTCTTAGAATTAAGTGGGTTACCTCCGTTTTATCAGGGTGTTTTTAAGTCATGGGCCCTTTTTAGTCATAAAACGTGTCAAGAAGCTAACTCTCTGCACTGGTTGTTGAAGGAGCCACTAATCCACGGGGCTAGGCTGGACATCACCAACAGTACCACTCCCGGCCTGACGGGGGCACTGTGCAGTTCAGGGACTGTTTGCCTACAGCAGCTGTTCGATGTAGTGGGGCCAGCGCTGGACAATGTTGGGGCCCTGGGCACTCTGCTGGGCCTCCGATCACACCGAGTGGCAGGGAGACTCCTGGAGCTCTGGAGACAGAGACTGTCTATCAAAGAAAAAAGACTTCTGATGGACTACAACCTAGGGAGAGCCACACCAGACCCCGCTGACCCCTTCCCTGATGTCCACCTGAGCCCCGTGGTAGGGGAGCTGACAGGCTCCCTGCTCACTCCCTGTCGCCCAAATAGGCTCTCCGTAAACAGGGCTGATAAAAAGACTCTCTATGCGAACTGTGTGAAAAGCATCAACCGTGCCGGGCTGAGCAACCGCCCCCCCACCGTGTGGACCAACAGGTTAGGGGGCCGCAATGGGCCCGGCCCACAGTGGAAGTTGTTTTATAAACCCCCCCTCAAGAAGCGGACTGCCGACCTCCAGTGGAGAATTTTACATGGCGCCATCGCCTCCAATTCTTTTATTTCTGTTCTTAATCCAGCTGTTTTGAGCATGTGTCCTTTCTGTAATCTCCGTGAGACTGTTTTTCACGTTTTTTCTGAGTGCAAGAGGCTCGCACAGTTTTACACTCTCTTAGCATTGGTTTTTAATTTGTTTGGTGTCAATTTCTCTGAGAAGGTTTTTATCATGGGGGCTGAGTACGAAAAAGAAGGGAAGGACAAGTGGCAATTATTAAATTATCTCTCGGGGGAAGCAAAAATGGCAATCTACATTAGTAGAAAAAACCGTGTGGAAAACAAAGAAGGACAGGATTCACGCACAGTCTGGCTCTGCAACATCAGGGCCAGGCTGTGGCTAGAGTACACATTTTATAAGAATATTGGCGAGGTGGACACTTTTAAAAATCGCTGGTGCTACAAAAACATTGTCTGTTCTGTTGTGGAGGATGACTTGCTGTTTGCACACATGTTTAAAAGATAGGCTATCTCAAACTGAAGAGACACGCACAAATCGCACTTTATTAATGTTCATGTAACATAACTAATATGTAAATAAAGTTGGTTTGTAAAATCAAATCTCTCTCTCTCTCTCTCTCTCTCTCTCTCTCTCTCTCTCTCTCTCTCTCTCTCTCTCTCTCTCTCTCTCTCTCCAATGGAGTGTACATTAGGGGAGGGTTTGTTTGAATAGTTGTTATTCTACTGGTACAAGCCTTGTTTTTTATACTCCATCATCACCCTACTCTTGAATCAAAGGCATTAGGAGTTCAAACGCAGATGCTGCGAAATATAAACCGGCTCCTCCTACACATTAAAATAACTCAGTAAAGCAATGTTACTTAATCCCAAGCCTTTAGCTTTGTTATTGAACCATAAAAACACATACATCTACAAGCATTGCCCAGATTATGATCTCCAACTCATTCAAACGGAGCACACACACCCATAAATTACAACCACATGTGCTTACGAACAAATAGACATGCACCACCACAATAACAAATACATTTTTGAACGCAAAAAAAAAACCTTTGTATATGAGAAGCCTTTGTATAAAAAGAGAAGTAATTGATAGCAATGCATCTACAATGCATTTTCACATCTTTTTAATCCAGGCGTGACTTGGTTTAACATATATCCAGACGCCTTTTGACAACCTAAACACTGTTTAATACGATGCTGTTTTAATTGGAAAGCAAATGCCTCTATGAAGCACTGGCCTCTGGGACTATTAATTTCTGCAATGTACTGCAAAAGCATAAACTGCAAGCCCCACAGAGAGGCTTGCAGAGGCTGCTGGTGTAAGCAGGAAAATAAATAGACAAGGATAAAGACAAGGTGAAGAGGAGTGCGGAGATGAAACAGAATGAAGAATGTCCGCCGGGCAAGGTGAGAGGGGAAAGCAAGAGACAAGGGTAGCGGGTAAGAGATGTGAGAATAAGCAAGAAACTGAAAGGATAGGAAGCTAAACTGAAACCACAGAGGCCAGGGCAAATAATAAACCAAGCGAAAATGGCCGTTTGCGTTTCACGGTTTCAAGGTCTTGGCTGCTGTTTGTCAAAGGAAGCTGGCTGAAGGGGAAGCATTTGACTGGTTCCTGCTCACACAGAGTGGCTATTCAGATCAGACCTGCCCCAATTCAGCCTGCTGTGCTGGCTGGTACTGAGGACTGAGGCGAGGGGTGGAGGAGAGGGAGAGAAAGAGAGAGGGAGTCAGAGGGAGAGACTTAGACTTGGATGAGGACATGGACAGGAATAGGGACAGGGACAGGGTGAGTGACAGGGACAGGGAAAGATCCGGAAATAGAGAGAGAAGGAAAGCACAATAAAAGCGAGAGGGAGAATTTGCGAGATTAAGAGAGAGTGAGAGAAAGAGAGAACATGCATGGGTAAGGGGGGAGTTGGCTGGCCGCGTGGGGTCTTAGTTTGAGCTTTAGCAGGTGAGGCAGAAGACTACAGGAGCAGTCCAGAACTCGTACAGTGAGGAGCCTGGGAGAACAGAGCGAGAAATGCTTTAGGATTAGGACTGAAAACATTAAGAAATAGTCCCAGTGGGAATATGGGGTGTTGGGAGTTTGGGCGTATGAGTGAGTGAGTGAGTGAGTGAGGATGTGAGTGAGTGAGTGAGCGAGTGAGTGAGCGAGTGAGTGAGTGAGTGAGTGAGTGAGTGAGTGAGTGAGTGAGGATGTGAGTGAGTGAGTGAGTGAGGATGTGAGTGAGTGAGCGAGTGAGTGAGTGAGTGAGTGAGGATGTGAGTGAGTGAGCGAGTGAGTGAGTGAGTGAGGATGTGAGTGAGTGAGTGAGTGAGTGAGTGAGTGAGCGAGCGAGTGAGTGAGTGAGTGAGTGAGGATGTGAGTGAGTGAGTGCGGTGCGAGTGAGTGAGTGAGGATGTGAGTGAGTGAGCGAGTGAGTGAGTGAGTGAGGATGTGAGTGAGTGAGTGAGTGAGTGAGTGAGTGAGCGAGCGAGTGAGTGAGTGAGTGAGTGAGGATGTGAGTGAGTGAGTGCGGAGCGAGTGAGTGAGTAAGTGATTGTGTGTGTGGTGGCGTGTTTGTTGTGTGAGGGGCGGGGAGGGCTGAGGGATGATCCGATACAAAACGGCCTTCATTCACTACGCCTCAGGAACATTGCACCACAACTCTGGCCCGCTCTGCTGGAGTGGTTGGGTCAGCGCCAAAGACAAACAGACACATACACATACACACGTTTGAAGTCATTGAGATATAAACACTGATGTGCACACATCAGCAAGACCTTAATGGAAAGAGTACTGGTAGAGGAATTATTAATACACCTCACAAAATGAGTGTACTACTCCTGCGAAATATACACACGCGCGCGCGCACACACACACACACACACACACACACACACACACACACACACACACACACACACACACACACACACACACACACACACACACACACACACACACACACACAGGGGGCACAAGACACACAGAAGCCCAGCAGGGTGCCGTGTGCAATGAAGTGACCCGTTGTGGAGGAATGTGTGTTGGCTCGGGCTGGGCTGTGTCCTCTGGATCGCCCTGGACCTAATGCTGTTAGCTTTAGCAAACCTGATGCAGGGCCGCGTGGCTTAGGTTACCCAAACAACCTGCAACTGAACCAACATACAGACGCACCACGTATGCACAATTCTTTAGGGATAGGGCGAGCGGGAGGGAGACGGACACACACACACATACACACAAGCAAGCACACACACACAAGCGCACACACACAAGCGCGCGCACACACACACACAAGCACGCTCACACACACACACACACACACACACACACACACTCACCCCACTGTTCGATATGAATGTGGGTATGAGGACAATGATGGACGAGTGAGGGTGAATTATTAAATCGTGAACAAGGAAGGAAGGAGGGAGGGAGCAGGGCGAAGGCGTGGAGGTGGTTGGGGGTGGGGGGGGGGTTCAGCAGAATGTATGGACTAATAGAGGAGCGGAAGGAACAAGGAAGCCAGGCAGGAACAGAGATAGCCAAGACAAGAATGGAAGAAAGGGAGCGTTTTTCATAGAGTCCAAGTGAGAAAAGATTAAGAACAGAATGGGGAGGGGGGGTGGACCTGTGTGGGGCCGTGAGCCAGCAAAGAGACCTGGCTCTTTGCTGAACCCCTCTACCTAGAATAAAGAGGATCCACTTTGACATCAAATATTACCATCAAATAGCCTTGAGGTGAATTGACTCACGCCTCGTGCCCACTGCACCGTCCGTCAAAGGACGTCGGAAGGCGTGGCTGACGTACGGGGGAGCTTTCCAGGGTCGTCAGAGCCCGAGTAGTGTCACAGTGCTTCAATTTGCATACACGATCTGATTGGATGACGGATCCAGAATGCATTGCGCGTCCGTCCCCATTCAAAGTCAATGGGGATCCGTCAACGGACGGATGCATTGGGCACGAGGCGTTACTGTCCTGACATTTACGCCGCGTTCACACTGTACACGTCCGTCGACAGATGACAGTGGGCGTGTCTGACGTATGGGTAATGCGATCTGATTGGCCGACGGATCCGTCGCTGCCTGAAAAGTTGAAAATTTCTCAACTTTTTGACACAGGCAACGGCGCCGACTGAACGGATCGAACCACAATGCATTTCGAGAGCGGCCCATGAAAAGTCAAATCCTTCGACGGATTTTGTACAGTGTGAACGGGGCGTGAGACAGAGATCCACTGGTTTGGATACGGCCTTCTCCCGGTGAACACAGACTCAACCCTCTCTGTGCCTCCTCTATATAAGATTATGTACTCTGTGTGCTAAGGGACGTTATGAATTGCCGAGACGGCGTAATCTTATCATAGCCAAATGTCTGCGGGCTCCTCCAGTAGACTCCCGCTCAATTATTTATTAAACTTCTATTATGTTTTGCGGTATTTTTTACATCTTGTGTAATGTATGACATTTTAACTTGTATTTGCTTTTGTACAGCGGCCACACACTGTGCTCCACACGGGGTAACGCTCCTACAAACCCAACTATAACCCTGCAAATGGATTCCTCTTTCTCAAGATGTCTTTGAATTCTCATTAACCAACTATTGTTTTTAAAGTAGTTAAATATTTTACAATGCTCCTCATTAAATAAACCTGGTAACCTGGAAGTATGCAGCTTGTAGCATGTTGCATGTAGCATGTAGCATGTAGCAGCAGCAGCAGCAGCAGCAGTAGCAGCAGCAGCGGTAGCAGGCTAAAGTGTCTAAGCCAGGTGAATGATGCCTAGAAAAACAGCCGCAACGCATCAGGCTGGAGTCATTAGCAGTCATGGAGGACAACAGTGAACACAGGGAGCGGGTCCGAGCGGTCTGAACCTGTTGCCCAGGACGGACACCGCCTATATGCAGAGGAGCTTCAGAAATACCAGCCGAAAGAAAGCCGAAGCCAACGGCATTCGGGACATCCAGCGAAGCATCGGTGGAGCCACGGCGGCTAAGTTTAGTGGGCTGGGAGCGTGTGAGAGGTCAAACATCACACGGGGGGGGGGGGGGGGGGGGGGGGGGGGCACTTTAACCTGACATCCACCCCCGCCCCCCGTGACCCTCACTGGCCTGAGCTCACAGCCCAGTGGCTCCAAGGCTGGACGGAGCGGCAGAAGTAAACGTGCCAGACAGTGTCTTAGTGCTCGCACTGAAAACCCAGAGCGCGTTAAATAGATCAATAGAGGTCAATAGGTCAATAGATATTGAACACCAGTTGCAATTAAGTTCCTCTAAATTCCTTAGGTTGTGCTGAGACTTCAGCCTCACACAACATTAGCGAGATAAGAACACAATTCATGAAATGCTAAGCAATGTGCAATGATAGAACAGCAAATGATTGCATGATCGTTTGAAAACATGGAAAACCGTCGCAATGATTTTGGATGAACTTCAGGACTCTTTTAAACATCTTATGTGGTCCACATTTTACCGTGACCGAGCCTTGATCTGGGTAATCTAGTCAGGTCCATCCAGGACACAGACACTAGTCAGGAGGATATAATTAGACCAGGCCCAAACTGTCCTTCACGCATTCCCCAGTCATACGCGGGCCGAAATACAGAAAGCAGCACCAACGAGACCAATGCAGCAAAACAGAAAGCGACCAATAGGAGGCCACGAATGACGAAAAAATGTTGACGTAAGAGTAGCCTTCAATGTCATATTTCTTAGAGGAGGGCATTTGCACTCCAGGGCTTCCAGAGAGTGGCCATGTATAACACAGATAGTATACATCAAGGACCTCTGTGACTGCAGTACGGAGGGGCTGGGCGAAGCGAAACAGGAAAGGGGAGAGGGGTAAGGACTAGGGGGCCTGGGAATGTCGGACACAACTTTCCGGACCCCTAGAGACAAGACACACTCACTGAGCCATGAACCTTCTCCACACTATGCTGGTTTAAATCCGGTCAGAGGCTTAACAGGAAACTGTGTGTGTGTCTGTGTGTGTGTGTGTGTGTGTGTGTGTGTGTGTGTGTGTGTGTGTGTGTGTGTGTGTGTGTGTGTGTGTGTGTGTGTGTGTGTGTGTGTGTTTCAGCGACATTAAGCGTCTCCCAGTGGGAACCACTTACTACACATGACCATTTCCTGCTTCCCATCAGCCCTCTCTCCGAGAGCCGGCTGCTGAGGAATCCGGCGTCGTAGGAGGCCAGCGGCTTCACACCACATGTCCGAGGAAGACGTTCTTTCTTTAAGTGGCTGATTTATTGGGCACGCAGGAGAGAGGGGTGCGAACGAACAGATGTAGACGCAAGAATGCAGTAATTCATTTTATAAATGGACTTGTTAAAACATGAGCAGCCAAGAACAGACTTCTCCCTGTGACTGAACGAATCGCAGAATTGCTGTCTCTCTTCTCCCCATCTCCCTCCTTCTGACACTGCAATTATACATTCCTGGGCTAGGCCAGACCAAGGCTCACCTCTTGTTTGTGAAGGTGTGTGCGTGTGCGTGCGTGCTTTCATGCGTGCTAGCATGCGTGTGTGTGTGTTTGCGTGTCTTTCCCCTGTAAACCGGGGGGGGGGGAACAAGGGTTTACAATGTAATAACTTGTCATCCTGATGAACCAACAGCATGTTTATGAAAAGGCCCGGAGCGAAGACCTCCAAAGACCGCAAACCTCTCTCTGCAAACACGGGCTGGAATTACAGTTACACAGCGGGCGAGTGTAACCCCCGCCGGAGACAAGGAATCTCTGTCCGTTCCCCTCCCGCCCAGGTAGAGGAGGGTCGGGAGAAGAGAGAGGGCGAGGAGGGGTATGTTAGGGTAGTGAGCAAGCAGTGAGAGAATCCAAGTTTTCATCAATTCATCTGCTGAGACTGGGAGGGGGTCCCAAGGCATAAGCAGCCTCGCGTAGAACCATGATTCAACTATATCTCCTCAACCATAAACCTGCCAGCAGCCCACCAGTGTACAGCCGCAAACTGCTCCTTCAGGGAACTGCCGGAAGACAAATCTCTTCTTTTTGATTACTTGTGGGCGATGGTGTGATTAATCTTTTGCTTTATACAGGAAGTCTGCTGGAGGTTTTTAGCTGAGCAACCTAAAACTCAAGTCACAATGACAGGGAGAATTAACCGTTACATTTTTCAAGAGCCACACATTTAAATAATGGTTAAAAGTGATGCTCATCTTTTTACTGGACGGCGCCAAACTAGGAGCATGCCACAACATGTGTTTAAACCAAACATATGTTTACCATGTTGGCCCTGCTGCTAAAGTGACAACTTAGCAGCAGGCAACAACAACAGACAACAACAACAACAACAACAACACCAACACCAACAACATTGTGGTCATTCCAGAGCTGTGAACTCGTCCAGGGAGAGAGAGGCGGCTTTGTGACACGGGGGCTGATGAGATGATTACGGGCTGATTGACTGTTGGCCAGGGAACCTCGTGAAGGCCACTTGGCCAGAGTCCAGCGAGCCAGCGCGGGGGGGGGGGGGGAGGCGGGGAGGAGGGGCTGGTGGCGCTCCAGCGGGGGGGAACGACACTCTCACATGTTGGCAGGCAGAACAAAAGAAGCCTCAGTCAAGTTCAAACGGGTGACAATGTGGATGTTGTCTCTGCCGAAATAAATACAGAGAACTTTGACTCCACAAGCTATTCACGGCGTACCGTTTTAGGCATTTGATGCAGACAGGAGCGAGATATTACAGCATAGAGGTTTTACACGCCAAACTGCCAAACTGCTGAGGGACAATAAAAGGTATGGGTTATATCAACTCCTGAGCCGAGGCCTGCGTCCCAGAAGAAAAAGGAGGATCATAGTGGAATTTGTGTTGTTGCCAGTGAGATGGAAACCGCATGCCATTGACACCCTTAACCCTCAACAGCTGTGCCGCTCAAAGCCAATGGTTTGTTCATGGGGCCAAAAAGGAAAAGCTGCTTATTTTTTCGTTCGATATATCTGTATCATTCCCAATATCCACATGTAGAACTATTCTCCACTTGTCTGCAAACGCCACATGATTCCACTTTGGATTTTTTTTTTATGGAAAAAAACACAGGGAATTTTTGATACGATTTTTAATTTAACCTTTGCCATGAATAATCAACGTAATGCCTTTTAGTCAATCTCTCGTTGGACACACACACACGCACACACACACACACACACACACACACACACACACACACACACACACACACACACACACACACACACACACACACACACACACACAGCCACAGAGTCCACAGAGCTGTGGACTAGATGTTTGGACTGGGATGAGGGGTGGGGGGGCATGCTTATTGTTGTCTGTTTGTCACTAAGAGATGATCCATCTGTAGTGGATATCCACACTGGTGAAACCCTGAAAGCTTGATCCCTCAGATTACCTCAACAAGCTCCCAGTAAACGTCCCAACTCACCGCCTCACAGCTGTCAGTGGGAACCCTGCAGATTAAGGACACGGCCGAAAGGGAGATCGCTGTACTTGCTGAAATCGCACTATGCAACTCTTTAGATCATTAGAAATATCCCTGAAAAACTAAAGCCACACGTATGCATCACAGCGGGTTTCTTCTCTGTAAATAAGATTGGCGCAAATGGAGAAAACAATCGAGCCGCAATGAAAAGTTAGATATCACAATCCCAAGTATCTTTGCGAGCTTTTCCTTTCTGATTTCACATAAGTCATATATGCAAGTGTTACGCTGTTTTAAGATACCACACATCGGACGTGATGAGGCGAGTCACGAACAGGACTGAAACTGAACCAACAACAAAACAAACAGTGAACGCAACGTGGCCAATTACCTGCAAGCTGAGGGCGATCTGACGAATGTACATCATATTGAGATCCTCCAATATCCATAGTTTTTCTTCCATGTTTGCAAACCTATCAATTGGCATCCTTTGGTGAAATAACGGCAAGTCGCACAGGACTTCGAGTCAAACTGAGGAGCACAGTCAAAATCCACCGGTACTGGAACAAAAGTTCATGATCCACAATGACAACACGTCAAATAGTTCATCTGAGGATCGCCGCACCACGAATGATCGCAGCGTTGTTTGAATGTCAATGAATCCACATGCGCCCGATTCAAATCCAACCCCCAAAAGAGAGTCCTCCTTCAGCGTTTCTCTGGCAGGGAAAGCCTCCTGGGTTCAACTGTAAACCTGAAATCCAACCAAGCGCCTCGGTCTTCTTCACTTTACTCCGGTCAACAAAGGACCTCTTAAACACCCACAGTTAACCTCCTCCTCCTCCTTGGCAGTGGCAGGGGGAATGAATGGTCCTCTTTAAAATGCAGTTATTTTCTTTGTGTACCAGTGTCGTGATTGTGAATGCCTTGTGTCCGCTCTGTGACAAGACCTCTCCACAAAAGGGCATCGCCTCCTCCGCGGGAGCGTTCAGTGCTACAACCGCGCCACTGTGTGCGCTCCTGCGCCCCTGCGCCGACCCAGCCCACAGACCCACGGTCCCACCCGGGGCGGCGCGGAGACTCTCGCTGGATTAACCCCTACAAAGCGCCTGTGGCAATGGTAATGACCTAAAAAAAGAAAGGGAAAAAAAAAAAACCGGCAGCAGACTAGACGCCCCTGCAAATAAACAAACAGTAAATAGCACAGCGGCAAAGACGCATGACGCTTTGGGTTATTTTTCTCTTCCTTCCTTCAATTGCTTGATTACAAAGCAGCTAAATGCAGACTAAGTGTACAACAAAGGGGAAATAAAGCAGCGAGTCAAATGGTTAATTCGATTTTATGAATCTCTGTATTTTATAGCAGGCTTACAAGGCTTCATGGGCTTACGTGTTATATTGCTTATTTTAATTAATAATTTACGTCTAGCAGTCCCACACCCCAGCCAAAAAGAGAGCCCAGTTGTACTAATTGGCTGTATTTTGCCAGAAGCTCCCTATCTTTAATGAGATATAAACAACCCCATCTGCTATCGAGCCAAATCCGAGTATCTTGGAATGAAACTGAGTCAAGTTCATGTTTATGGTTGAAAAGCTAAATAGGTGTTGAACGATTCTTGTAGGTTACTTGGAGCCATATGTATATCTGCAGGCCTATAGAGAGCGAATGTCTTTTCTTCTTTAAAAACAAACAAATAGACCTTCAATTGATTCTCCTAGACGTCCCGTGAATGCCTTTTAGGTGGAATGTGTATAAATCGGAATCCGTTGGGTCCCGAGGGTAGATAGATGAACAATCTTCAATACGAGATGGCTCATCATTGATACAGGGCACGTCTCACAGCGACTCTGCAGCAACACATCATAATCAAACGAAATTTACCTTGCAGTCACATCTAATTTGATGCAAAGCATGCTAAGCACGCGAGAATTATCAGGCAGCCAATAACAATCATTAATAATCGCCCAACCGGTTTATTCTCCTTTATATTATGCCCAAAATAATACAAACACACAATTGTATACCAAGGCTGAACACGGGTCTATTACACCCTGATTTATTACACTTACGAGTCATCATTTCTTGGTGCTGAACATCAGGGGGAAACCGCACTGAGGTCACTCCCAGTGAGCGAACCAAAAACATGGATGAAAACAACCATTATCTCGGCAATGACAGGGAGGGCCGGCCCGACCCACGATCACTGCTGTTAAAGCCGGGGCCCCACCGGGCGCCTGCCAGGGGCCCGATTCAGGAATCCACTCAAGATCAGTGGTCGCCAGCCAGGTCCGGAAGACAGCTTTATGACGAGGTTATATGGTGATGATGATGATGATGATGATGACGATGGCGGCGTGCTGGGAGATGTGGTAGCTAATAGACATGTCAGCGAATGGACCGCACTGGGGGGAGGAGGGAGACTGGCACAAGTCAACATCACGCCAGAGATTAGATCACAGATCAGGGGAGATTGCCTTTCCCTCCGTTTTTGTCTCTTTAAAGGAGCAGAGAAAGGATATGAGAGTGAGTGGGAGACAAAGTGAGAACGAGAGCGTAATAATAACTGCCCTGGCCTGACCCCTGAACCCGTGGCCCCTGTAGTCCCCCACCCCCCGCCCACCCCCCCAGGCTCAGGTCAGCGCTTGAGAGGACCTATGCATACATAGTAGGAGCGCTTTACAATCATACCCATTGATCCATGTCATTGCGGAGGAATATTTTGATTCCGGTGGAACCCATGTGCTGGCTGGGACCCAAAACAGCCACATGCAGTATCTGTGATGTGACTGACTGCTTGTGATTGTGGTCCCACGAGCCTGCATCCTCCTATCAGCTTTTGAAGTGCAGCGGATAAGATGAATTAATAAACAAACAGAAGCCGAGTTTGATTGGAAAACCGCGCGGCCTCAATCTATTAACAAAGCACTTCATTTGGAGGTGTCAGACATCGTTTATGTCAGGCCGTCTGGCTACACCGGACTGGATAAAATCCATTGAATGAAATGATTTCTTCATCACCAGGAGGGTATCCTTCTAGGACCTGCCACCGCAGGGGAGATGCAGTCACACCAACACACACACACACGCACACGCACACACACACACACACACGCACACACACACACACACACACACACACACACAGTGAGATGGAGATTTGCATGCAAATGCAAATGGATACACTCACATGCATAAGGGTTTACAGGGCACAATAAAAAAGGTAATTTAACTGTTGAATGAACTCTATCTCCTTTGGCCCTGAACGTCAACAGCCTAATCCTGGTAACCGCGGGCTCCGAGCTAAAGGTTAAAGCGGTCTCTCCCCGCGGTGGGGCACGCAGAATGACAGAGGTGGAGAGGGCCCATCGGAGACAGAGAAACGCCCTGACCCAGAGCAGACCCAACCAGCGCAGCCCCAGGCCACAACAAAGGACCTAGGCTGACAACTCCTCTCAGAATACCAGCTCCACCCGCCACACAGGCCTCCAACCACCACACAGGCCTCCACCCGCCACACAGGCCTCCACCCGCCACACAGGCCTCCACCCGCCACACAGGCCTCAAACGTCCAACTGGTGCCGGTGCCATCTGTACGCAAACACGGCCAGCGTGCGTCAACAAGACAGCAGAAACACACACACGATGTCATGGACTTGTCATAGCAGGTACATGCCTAGACCACATGCATGCGCACACACTCCCGCAAACACACACACACACACAGTGTCAAACACACACACTGGACAAAACTGTGAGCACAGAAGAACAGGATATGAAGACCGTCTCTAATTTTTCCACCTGCAGCAGGACAAGATGTGTCTGATCATGATTTAGTAACCCAATAACTCCTCCAGTCTTGTACCTCACACAGAGAAGAGAAATAGTAGGACTCAAGACAATGTAATGAACTCCTCTTTATTTATGGAGCTCAACTCCAAATCCCCAATGTTTGAACACAAGAGAGGTCGAATAACGTGTTAGCAATCACTGGCAAATTTTATACAGCAGTTTTATTTTACTAGATAGATATCGTAAAGTTAGATAATTGAAGAGCAGAAGCAAAGAGAGTGCTTCTGAAAAGTTAACCAAGTTAACACATACACACACACATACACACACACACACACACACACCCAAAGTAGGCCACACGTCTGCAACATCAACAACATCCCAACTCCTCAATGACACGGTCGTGCTACAGCCGGCGTTGGGTAACCAACACCTGTTCGCCACAGTGACATCACCGCATGATGCGGTGTGAAACCAGACGTATGCCCCGAACTCCCACCCCCCCCCCCCCCAAACCACCCTTGAGGACGATCCCTCCCCCTGGTTTATAATCCATGACAAATGGCTGCAGACAGCTACACAGTCATAACTCTGACTCAGCAAGCAGACATGTGATGACGAGTCAAATCTCGTCCCAGCTCTGTTTGGGACCTTGTCATTTGCAGGGTCTTCCAAGCGGTTACGTGTGACTGATCGGAATCCCAGCCACCATATGACACAAGACGGAGATTGTCTAAGATTGTCTAAGATGTTCGGAATGTGCCCGGAAGGTACCATCCAGTGGGACTAGTGCTCTGTTGGAGTCACAGGTCTCGTGATGCTCTATTACAGTTCTAAATCGTGGCTGATTACTTCATTTTACCAAGGCTAATCATTGAGAGTTGCGTTATGGCCATTATGGGTGAGCTTCCAGGATCATCGAGACAGGAGGTGATTGATGAGGTGGAATAACATAGCAATTAAAAAAGAAAATTCAGTCACCACCATCTCTCTAACACACACACACACACACACACACACACACACGCACACACACACACACACACACTGAAATACACCCACGCACAAGTAGCAATTATTTGGCATCTTCCAATTATCATTTGGCTCATCAAACCATTCTGGCTGGAAGGTTTGATGAGTGAGCATTCAACGGAAATTTTAATGAGCTTATTAGCAGATACATTGATTTCTCTCACTCTACCGGATCGCTGGGTCTGCATCATATCTCTCTCATTATCAGATTACTACAGCATATGTGAGCATCTAATAAGCAATGGCGCCCTCTTCAGGAATCACCGGAGCAGTAGCAGATGGTAGGGGTTTATTTATCACTCACACACACACACACACACACACACACACCCACACACACACACACACACACACACACACACACACACACACACACACACACGCACACACACACACAAAATGCAAAGCAGCAAAATTCTCCAATCAACAAACTAAAGACCATGTCTAAAAAGCAAAAACAATGCAGCAGCACCTGGCCACACATCGTCACCAGGCCCTCAGCGGCGGACAAACACATTAAAACACACGACAATTCAAGGCCCGAGTAGGCAGGAGGGCTGGCCTCCTATGGATCAAGCACGCACACAGACACCCTCACAGCCACCCACAGGCACCCTTCTGCCCTCCCAGAGTCAACAACTGCCCTACAAATGCAAAACAGGGTGCGACATAGCTGCTGAATGATACACTGTGGGCCCCCGCCTGCACTCCACACATAGCACGAGGAATAGACAACCGGGGCTGGGACCAGAATGGAATCAACATCAGGCAACATGAGCCGGTGTTGGCCTCCCATCTGAAAGGTTTTGGGTTTGATCCCCAATTTCTGCAGCCTACATGTAGGCATCCTAGATTGCCCCATAACCCCAACCTGCCTTCTTTAGGACCTGTATTTGAATCCCCTCTATTGTTGGTTCACTCTATTGATAGTCACTATGGATGTTTGCTAAATGACGAGGCGAAATAGTAATACGCATAAATAAACACCAAACACCTTATATCTCGATGACAGTAGTGGGACTATACAGTCCTCTGTCAAAACATTAACAGATCGAATTAAAGCCTATGGGCATGCATTGTGTGTACTTTTACCCATCCACATGGACGGGCAAACGCACCCGACAAGACCAACACAAAAGCATGCCCCCCCCCAACACACGGACACATGCAAACACACACAGACATAGACGTAGAAACGCATGTGTGCACACATTCCTTGGTATAGATTTCACACGCTAAATTCCTCACTAAGTAATAATGGGAGTTCCTAGCCGTCTGTTTCGCTATTTATCCAAGAGCCAGGTAGTTTCTAGATGCAGACAGAGATGAAACGTTTCCTTGATACGAATAACAATAAAAAGAGAGCGAGTGTGAAGCAGAAAGCGTGAGAATACAGGTGATGGAGGTTAGCTGTCTTCTGGCTGACGGTTCGGTGTGTGGATTAATCAATCCGGTGGAGTGGAGCTCACAGAACTGCGCAACAGAGTAAACCTGTGGGAGGTTATCGCTGTTCCGATCAACCCTCGCATGAGCAGCAGCCGGGGCCTGTCGAGGATTGAGGAACCGTTGACGTTTTGCCCTGACATTCACCTCTGCGAGGTGAAATTACAAATGACTGAAAAACCCGAAAGAAATAGCACACGTACCAACTGCTCTCCTTTCATCCTTCTTCCATTAAAAGGGTTGGCAGAAATCCGTTCCTCCTTTATTTTTGTGTTTGTCTATTAGTTTGTATTTGTCTATTTGTTTTAGGGTTAGCCTACTTCTCATAAAAAGTTAAATGTGTATTTGTAGTAATATAGGTGTATTCTTGAAATTAATAATTGAAATCAGATCTTCCCGAAATAGAGAAGCCCCCCCTTTATCCACATGAATATCAGCAGGTGCCCTGAAATTTGATTCCTATTATTTTATCTAGACAAACCACTTTTTAGCCCTTATTATAAGCAAGAAATTGAGAATAGAAGTGAGTGAATAACAAAAATCTCAGAGCAGGTTTTCAAAGCAGGTCAGGCACACAAAGGCATCAAAGTCCTTCTGGACAGTAATGTATCTGCAAAGAGTGACAGCGGACTATCACATGTTTGAAAGGTTACTCTCAGTCAATAGGTTCAAGAGGACTTCCAACTGATGAGTAAGATGGAATGTAAGTGATACTGGTATTTGTTCTGTGTGTGTGTGTGTTTGTGTGTGTGTGTGTGAGTGTGTGTGTGTGTGTGTGTGTTACAGCCGGTCTGTAGTTCAGTTGGTTAACTTTTCAAAAGCACTCTCTTTGCTACTGCTCTTCAATTATCTATCTTTACGATATCTGTCTAGTAAAATATGCAATATAAAATGTACCAGTGATTGTTATAAGTGTTTTCGAGCGTTGAGCGTTTGTGTGTGTGTGTGTGTGTGTGTGTGTGCGTGTGCTTGTGTGTGTGTGTGTGTGTGTGTGTGTGTGTGTGTGTGTGTGTGTGGCATGTAGGTTTGTGTCTTATCAGGATTTTACTTAGCAGCAGTAAAATCTATTTGTTACTTAATTGCCTGATAAATGGGTCAAATGATAAAATAATGAAAGAGACAATTAAAAACGGCATTGTGGAACAATGAAGTAGGGTGACGCTATAGTAGATGGTAAATAGGACACCCATTATACCATCTATTTCAGGGTGCCTAAGACACAGGCCCCCGATCCACCCTTTGGCCTAGATAATGGGCCTCTGTGGCTAGGGAGGGAAGGGAACCAATGCCTTCAGATTGGTTTTACCCTCAACTTGGTTGCAATTGAATTGCAACAGTTTTGTTTTGGGTACCAACGTTCTCCCAAAGTGCGATAGCCTTGGTTAAAATATTGAACTGGGAAAAACACTCAAAAATGGTGTCTCCAAAACATAGATGTATAAAATAATGCACACCCACTTGTCATGCTCCCCATTTGCTACACTATTTTACACTTGAAACTCCATGATGATTGAATCCTCTAAAAACAAAGGATATCTCGGTGGAAGGACGGAGCATGAATGGCTTCACTAAAATATATGAGAAAGAGGGCCAAGCTTCCAGGACACATTTGTAACGTTAGGGTGTGTGGATGATTGGAGCTCCTTATGGATAGCAGTTGAGTTTGATGCCTGCGTCCGAGAGAGCGTCCCCTTCTGGGACACGTATATATATCGTTACAGTGTGATTGGATGTGTGGATCTCCGTCTTGCAAGAGGTGACGTTCTCTCTACTGCTTTTGTTCTGTTCTGGGATACTGTAGAAACCTGCTGATGCAACTTTGCTGTCCCCATGGAAGAGTACCCAGGATCTAGAATAATATGGGCTAAATTAAGGAAACGAAAACACAACGATAATGTTTTTCATGGGATATAAACTCATTAAACCTTTTTGCTGGATGCTGCTAGATTCTACCCACTACACGTTTAAGGACTGTTTTTGTTATAGTCGATCTATTATAATGTGTTAATTCTATAAGTACCCCCGGCCCAGAGGTTCCCTTAATGGTTGGGCGAGCTAGATAATAAAATTAGCTAGCCTTGTTTAAGTTAGTGATGTAAAAGGAGAATCTTTCAACTGGGAATTGGTACATTGGGCATTTCAGAGAAGATAATATAATTTCTGTTAAAATTCTCTTTTTTT
Organism: Pollachius pollachius; assembly: GCF_949987615.1. Taxonomy (NCBI): domain Eukaryota; kingdom Metazoa; phylum Chordata; class Actinopteri; order Gadiformes; family Gadidae; genus Pollachius; species Pollachius pollachius. Next base: position 5,324,339 of record NC_136934.1, on the reverse strand, counting down.
TCCTAAAGGCTAATTGAAACAGCGTGAAAAAAAGCACTTAGCAACATGGCCTCAGAAAAGATAAGATTTTTATCTTTTCAAATAGCCAGTTCAGCGTGATAAAGGCCTAGTGATACATTGTAGAGATTTCCCGTGGAATGAGTTGGAAAGCACCCAGCGGTTACGCCATCGCTCTCAGTTAACCTTGTGAGCCCAGCCTGTCTCTCAAAACCCATTGGACGATTTAACCAGACCTTGCTGGTAAGGCTCCGCCTTTGTTATGAAGTCTGACTTGTGTTTGTTTGCTCATGTCTGGAGATATGTGAAAGAAAAAATATATTCATCACGATCACAATGAATGAATCATCAGACACGCGTTAACCATTCAGTCATTGGGCGCTAGACACTTTCATCTAAAGTAATTTTCAGTGATTCTTTAAATACATACACACGTTATATATACATATACATAATACAGTACTCATTATACAGTAGATGGACAGACAGACACACATATATACATATAAAGTGTCTATATTTTATATAGACACTTTTATCCAAAGTAATTTTCAGTGATTCTTTAAATACATACACACATTATATACATATACATAATACAGTACTCATTATACAGTAGATGGACAGGCAGACACACATATATACATATATTTATATACACACAGACACACACACAGACACACAAACACACACAAATATGTAAATATATATTTATTTATATAATGAATGAACGTATCTTGCTCAAGTCAAGACAGGTAAGACTGCGACAAAGGCGCTTGAACCCAGAACCGTTCAACCGGGACTATCCTTCCACACACACGGGCTCTCTGGGTGTGAGGTGAGGGGCGGGGCCTATGACGCAGAGCGTCTGCGGTGCACATGCCTCCAGACAACAGCGTGGCTGCTGCCCCTCTGACTCATTTCCTGTGTGTGGGCACACAAGATGGCTGCAGCACATCGCCGTGGCGACAGAGCCAGAGTATTGGCCACGGGCCGCCATGTGGACGACGTATGGATGGTCTCCGGATGCCACAGCGGCCTTCTGGCAGGTGGACGCACTCGAGGCCAAGTAGAGAGGCGTTGAGGAAGTTTCCGGATTTGTGCATTCGTACGACCTTCACGTTACGAAGGTGACCAGATGTCCCTGAAGTCGTTTTGGTGTGCCACACTCAGAATCACATCGCTGCGGTGTATAGCTTAGCAGTCCCGAATAAGAATCAGGTATAGGCAAATTGTTGTAATTGATATTTAACACCTAAATGGCCTTTAGTTTCAAAATTTTAAGATTATATTCATAATATTTACAAAGGAGAACATGTTTTGTCTAAATCAAACTACCAGGGTGACTGTTGCAAGCGGCAATAATATAAATCATTATGTATTTCTTCATATACTTTCATATATTCTTCATTTTCTTTCTTGCATAAATAGGATTAGCAAATACGTATTGTTCTCCTATTCTTTATGGTAATAATGTGGATGCATAACGGGTTTATTGTCTTGCTGCTGTGATAAAATGAGTTCTCTTCCAGGGCTCACTGAAGCAGCCCATAAAAATGTATTAGTAAAGAGCAGCACACATATAAAAAACATCTATTCAAACTCCCTCTACAATAAACTGCAGAATGCAACTAATGGTGAGGCTGTTTCACAGGGTGGAAGATGTACGTAACACCTAAGATGTATGTCACAGCCATGAGATAGGGGCGTCACGGAGACCACTGTCTGCCGGTCTGGGAAGTAAACAAGCATATCAGCACCGGAGAACACGCTACTAAATGGTTTTATCCGGCATCAGTGTGTGTCTGTGTGTGTGTGTGTGTGTGTGTGTATGTATGTATGTATGTATGTGTGTGTGTGTGTGTGTGTGTGTGTGTGTGTGTGTGTGTGTGTGTGTGTGTGTGTGTGTGTGTGTGTGTGTGTATGTATGTGTGTGTGTGCGCATGTGTGTGCATGCGTGTGCGTGTGCGTGTCTGTGTGCGTGTGTGTGTGTGTGTGTGTGTTCGGGTCACCCTGCCACAATCAGAGGGGATCACATGATAAAAGAAGAAGATCCAAGGGGCTAAAAGACGTCCAAACATAGGGGCTACCACCAGCTCCCGGATCAGCTCGCCGAGCAGAAACAGGACAGAACAAACACCAGACAGATCGGTGGTCAGTCATGCATAAGACGGCCATTAGATGTGACAGGCGTACGAAATGATCATGTAAAAAGGTTTGTTCTGATGCGTAAACAGATCAACTATCCAGGAAATACATTATTGATCCCCTCTCTCCTCCATTCCATATTGATTAAGAACAACACAGGAGATTTTTATGTTCCTCAACATTTTTTAATGAATGCGCTACGCTGCATAATAAATAGTGCCTCATTTTACTTGAAGAAACACATTTTAATGATCCCAGGCCCGAGGAGCAT